>NC_134896.1:19840173-19852673 GCF_041734735.1 Babylonia areolata | reverse complement strand
TTACTTTCGTTCTTAAACACTAAAGGAGGTGTTGGGATGGTAGGTGTTGAAGCGGAAAATAGGATTCCTTTGTGAAACCAGGGACAGCAAGGAAGGCGTGGAAAAACTCATCAACATGATGTTTCTGAGAGTTTTAGAATTCCTCCACGCTTCAGCAACCAGTAAAGGAGAACAAAATCAAGGTTGGAATGGAAGCAAAACAAAACAAAACAAATAAACAACAACAACAACAAACAGAATAAATGTGTGTGTGTAAAAAAAATGTCCTAGAGGTCTGGAAGGGGTGGGTGGCAAATCAATCACGACACCGGTAGTCATTACTTGTAAGGTTGTGATATTTGACCTTTTCTGGTTGTTCCAGGTTGTTGTTGTTTTTTTTACTGTGTGTGTGTGTGTGTGTGTGTGTGTGTTCTTTTCCTAATGTGTGTGTGTGTGTGTGTGTGGATGTTTAGGTGTGTACTGACAAAACTGACACACACATACAACAACTTATGCACATTGACAAAGACAGAAACACACACACACACACACACACACACACACACACACATGGGATCAAAATACACGAACAGGCACTCTCATGTACAGGTGTTATTCTCTGTTCGTTGACTGTAACCACCCCTTCTCCATCGCCGTTCTTTTCGCCACTGGTCGTACTATTGAGCTCGATGCTGTCGCCACGACACGCCAAAACTATTGCTGACGCAATCCCCTTGTCTTGACAGAAGTGTGTGTGTGTGTGTGTGTGTGTGTGTTTGTGTGTGTGTGCGTGCGCGTGCCAGTGTGAGTCCTTTTTATGTGTTCAGGCGTGCATGTGTGTGTGTTTGTGTGTGTGTGTGCGCGCGTGTGCTTTGCGTGTCCGTGCACATGCATGATATCCAGTGAAATAAGTAGAAAAAAAAAGAGCTAATACCCCCACTCACCCACAAAACACACACACAAGCCAAAAACCTCCCCCCTCCGGCCCCCTTCTCCAAAACCCCTCACCGGCCACCCCCACCCCCACACACATACAGCCTGTCTGGACACTTGTTTTTGGCCTCGGTTGTTGTGCAGCAGGTGTCCATAGTGATGAATGTTGTGCCGAGGTCCTGGAGGATAACACTGTGTCCGGGGAGGCGGAGGTGGTGGTGAGGGCGCGTGAAGACTATTGCGAGTGTAGAGAGAGAGAGAGAGCGGGGGACGGGGGGGAGAGCAGGGCAGGGGGGGGGGGGGCGGGGGGGGGGACACGGAAGGCGGGGAGCGGGGGTGCGAAGGTCAGATAGGTTGAGATAAACACGCACGCCGTACTTGGCGATGAGTGGGCTGTCCCTCTTGACCCAGCAGGATCTGCACTTGAATACTGCACACACACACACACACACACACACTCTCTCTCTCTCTCTCTTTAAAAATAAGGAAAAAAAAGAAAAAAACAAAAACAAAAAAACAAACAAACAAACAAACAAAAAAACCAACAACAAAACCCAGCAACCTGACGTCATTTGTTAATCACTGAGAACGACTGCATTGTATGGTTTTGTGTTTGCGCGGAAAGTGGAGAATACTGTTACGAGTTTCTTTTGCCTGTTTATTAGCAAACGTATATGAAGTGTGTGTGTGTGTGTGTGTGTGTGTGTGTGTGTGTGTCTGTGTGTGTGTGTGACACAGTGTGTGTGTGTGTGTGTGTGTGTTGTGTTGTGTTGTGTGTGTTGTGTTGTGTTGTGCGTGCGTGAGTGCGTGTGTGTATGTGAGTGCGCACGTGCATGTGTGTGTGACGTGTGTCAGTGTGTGTGTGTGTCATTTTTCTTTCAGATGAGCTTAATACGAATCGAAGAGACAAGTTGCTAAATTTGGGGTGATGATTCAACGACCGTGTAGAGAGACCACACAGCACCTCTTTGTTGCAGTCGGATTTTTAAAAATATTTTTTAATCCATACGTCACGATTGACATAGACGGTGGTGGAGCACGTGGGATTATCAAGATGGTCGAATCACATGCTTTTTTTGTTTGGTACGTTTATGAAACATAAGTAAAAAATAGTTTTGTTGTTGTTGTTTTGTCAAAATGAGCTCAACCGCCGGCATCAAAGAGGCACGTGGATACGTCAGTAAGAGCCGATGATTCAGGCAATGAACATAATTAACTTTGTGGGATTATTTTGATCTGTTCGTCATGGTGGCTGACAGAATTAGGTAAGTATTAGTCACTACTGTGCTTAACTGAGAGCTGTTCATTACCGCTTTGTCAGTCTTGTGCTTAGCTGAGAGCCAATACTTTCCTCGCGTAAAATGAACGACTGCACAACAGTCCCCCCTGGACGGGCCCTGATTTCAAGGACGTGTCTCACGACTCAGCTAATGACAGTAATTGACAATAATCATGATAATGTGAATTTATAGCGCCTGTTCTCTAAATAGGGCTCTACGCGCTTTACAAAAACGGGTGAACAAATCACACACACACTAACGCCGGCTCGCGCGCGCACACACAGAGCACGTAAGCAAACACACACACACACACACACACACAGAGCACGTACGCAAACACACACAGACACACACACACTCAGTGGGTGATATCCGGAGTTGTCAGGTTGGCGCCTGCCTCGGGATAGAATCAACGGTTCATGGAATTACATCACAGTACAGATGGAAGGGAGAGGGCCGTCTTCACTGGAATTAGCACGATTGAACAGAATATTATGCAGGTGGATGCGAGCTTTCTTTGGAGGGGGGGTGGGTGGGGGGGGGGGGGGGGGGCGGAAGGTGGAGGGAGTGGCGGTGGGGCAAAAAGCGGAGAAGTATCTTGTGGAGTGGTGGGCAAAGGCTAGACGTTTTTACTCTGAGCATGAACTATTTTGTCCGAGTTGGACAACAAGTGTCAAGTGTCAACCTCTGACACGTGAACATTTTGTCCAGTGAAATGCTGCCCAGGACGCATTCTTACTGTGCTGAGGCCAGAATTGCATCAACACACATGTATCAAACTTTAACTCATTTCAGCTCCCTGCCCCCACGGACGTATTGTATGTCCGTGCCTGCCCCCCTCCCCACATCTACCCGCCCTCCAACCACACACACACCACCCGGCCGTTCTCTATCCTTCTCCAACCTCTAGCTGACACGGGAGATAGCCGTGATTATTATGTCAGTGACAATGTCTTAAGTGTTCAGGTTTTGATAAATTCCCTCTCTCTCTCTCTGCGCGCGCGCGCGCGCGCGCGCGTGTGTGTGTGTGTGTGTGTGTTTGTGCTGGGATGCGCGTGCGCGTGGTGTATTTGTTTGTGCACACACGGCAACTAAGAATTTACGCACAGACAGATTCACCCACTCCAACTCAACACAGCAGTTATTATCCATACAATCTTTACTTGAAAACAAATAAAGCAGGGTTTGTTTGTTCTCCACACCATCACTTATCAAACGCACACTCACTTTCTTATCAGTTCAGTTGGAAACTTACTGACATAATTTGTTCATTTTACATCTTTCGCATGGCGATGTTTCACACACACACATCACACATCTGTCACACCCTTTGGTGAAGTCTTGACACCCTGGCAACAAAATTACTGTCCAAAGTAGTCACACAGACACAAAAAAGAAAAAGAAAGAAAAAAGAAAAAAAGAGATAAGGTTACGGAGACATTTTCAAACATTGATGTCTGCTGAGCAAAATATGCTGGTATTAAGTACATTGTACAATATCATTTGTACATCACTACAACTGTACAAGGAGACTTTATGAAATATGCATAACCGTATTTGCAACAGCAACAAAACCAGAGAGGGAGACGAGAAAGGAAAAGAGGAGGAGGAGGAGGAGGAGGAGGGGCGAAAGACAAAGTAAGGAGAGAAGGAAGATGATGGAAAGAAGTGGATGAAGATGAAGGAAGAGCGGGAAGAGGGCAGAATGAATCACAAGGATGGTGGTGTTAAAAAAAAAGCCCCCCCCCAAAAAAAACACACCCCCAAAACCAAAAAAAACCAAAAAACAACCAACAAAACATGATGCAGTTTTGAAAGCGAAGGTTACAATAATACCTTACAAGTCAACATGTCGAAGGAGGGGGAGGAGGGGGGAGGGGGAGACTGGAGAGCGATTGCACTGCTTCCTGGACAAGATGGAACGAGAACAAGAGCAACGGGAAATACCTCTATGATTCATCTACCACTTACTTCTTCACGTGAGCAAGCCTAAATCTGCGAGATAAGAGGATGAGAGAGGGGCAGCGACAGAGAGAGAGAGAGAGAGAGAGAGAGAGAGAGACAGAGACAGACAAACAGAGACAGAGAGAGCGACAGAGAGAGAGGGACAGAGACAGACAGAGACAGAGAAATAAAGAAATAGAGACAGACACGGAGGCAGACCCCTAATGAGATGAAACTGACATAAAACTGACATCAAAACAACAGACAAAACTGACAACCCTCACACAGTCCCAAAAGGTAAACTGACTGGTTCTTTCGAAGCATGTCAATTTCATCCACCGTTGAACTGACTGTGTGGGATATGAGCCGTTTTGTCCGATGTGAACTGAAGCCTTTTTTAATCAGTGTCCTCTCCTCGCTCAAATGTTTCCTGCGTGTACAGTGGTGTGGAATCTTGTTGTGCTAAATTTACATAGTTTTGACGGTTTTTTTTTTTTTTTGTGTGTTTTTTAAGAGTGTTTTCTTTTAACTAAATCTCTAATTTGGAAAAACGACGATCATTTTTGTAACACAGTTTATCAGTCTCTTTTAGCGAAGACAGAGAAAGTCAGAGAAAGCAAGCGAGCGGACGAGCGAGCAAGCGAGAGAGAGAGAGAGAGAGAGAGAGAGAGAATCCAAGGCGGTCAATGACTATTATTTCCCCTGTCCCTTTCTCACTCCACTGGACCTGTCAGGGAGCCAGTCTTTCAGACGAAATCACGAACTGAAGTTGTGTAATGCATCCTTTTAACACACAGACGAGTCAAATCTTTTCTACGATCAACGAAAATTGCTCTGAGATTAAAAAAAGAAAAAGAAAGAAAAAAAAGAAAAAAAAAGACCAAGCGTAAAACAGCCGATTTTGATGAGCAAACAAACATATTCTATGACGTCTACACATGTACATACACCAAAGGGTGGTGCTGCACTCTGGCAAGGCCTCCCCTATCCTTCTCCTGTGTCTTAGCTCTTCCTTTCGGAGAGAGCGAGCAGCCCACAGGGAGAAGTCATTTGCGATATAAAAGCATTATATAAAAAAAGCACAATATAAACTCTCTCTTTTCTCTCTATCTCTCTCTCTCTATATATATACACACACACACATATATATATATATAATTATATGTATAATACAACGCAATGCCATACGGATATGACACCGCATTTTACAACGCAAAAAATAAACCTTAATACATGATGAACTTTGACGATCATGACTGGTCATTTTGACTGAGTGCTGAAGATGTCACAGTGTACCCGAGTCAGTCCTGTACCCGTTCACTCAGATTGACATGTAAAGGAGGGAGACAGACAAACATAGCGAGACGGACAGAGCGACAGAGAAAGAGAGTCAGAAGAGAGAGAGAGAGAGAGAGAGAGAGAGAGAGAGAGAGAGAGAGAGATTTCGTTCTCAATCAAACAATGGGCTTCTCAACAGAACACCAAACTGCAGATCAAAAACACCAATGATTCGGATGCTGATCTTATCTTCCTCGATAACTAAAAAGTTGTTTCAATTACACGACAAAATTATCCCTTTTATTGAAAAAAAAAAGCAAAAAAAAAAAAAAAAAGCAAAAAGTCTGCGACAATCCATTATTTACGAAAAGCATACTTCGTCAAATGACTGACAATGCAGAACATCAACGAAATGATTTTTTCCAATGTATAATCATATACAGACGATCCACCTAGGTGTGGAAAGGTATTTACATAACGTTGCATGCAGTAATATGTTCCAGTATTTACACACTTATCTCCTTAGGTTTACCAATACTTTTTTTGTTATGTCTCACACAAAGTCTTTTTTCCTGCACGCATGAAGATATTTCCCTTCACATATGTAGGTATCTTTATTGATTGCTAATCTTCTCTTACATTTCCATATGACACAACCTTACATGTCTTTTTTGTGTTTGTATAATTTGAAAAAAAGGAAAGTATTTTCAGAACATGTTCTTCCCAGTCCAAACAGCAAACCAGGGAGTGTACAGTATAATTACACAATGATGCCTTCCCCTGCCCAAGAAGAAGTACTCCATTATACATACACCCTTAAAGGCGATTTCCATTAAGTGCATGTACAGCAAGTCACGTCTCTTACGGAGCATTCCTTTATTTTAGAGCTGTAAGAAGAAGAGGAAGAAGGAATGCCAAACATCCGTCGGTTCCGACTACTGCTCGCTGCATGCTGTATGTAGGAAGACAGCTGCACAGTCTGTCCCAGACACCCGGGGTGGTGCTCAGTCCTCCTGGCTGCTCATGAAGCCGTCCTGGAGGAGGTCGTTGATGGAGCGGGAGTTGAGGCATTCCGGGTCGTCGTCACAGAGTCCCGTGAGGAAGGAGACCAGATGCTGGTCCAGACCCTCCTCCTCGCCGCCCTCCCCCGGCCCCGGGTCGGGTCCTGCCCATGAGGACGTGGGCACCAGCTGGCCCTCGCCCCCCGACCACTGCCAGACCACCCCCGCGGGGGACAGAGACCGGGAGCCGCTGGTGATGGAGCCGGGAGCGGTGGGAGGGTTGAGAGGGGAGCAGGGTTGGGGGGTGAAGGAGGAACGGGGGGGTGGGGTGACGCTGGAGAATCGAAAGCAGCACGGAGAACGAGGGGAAGGGGAGGGTGTGGGGGCAGCAGGTGACGGGGTTGTGGTGAGGTGGAGAAGGGGGCTGGGCGGGGTCCTGTGGTGGTGGGCGGTGGTGGGAAAGGCGGGGGTGGTGTCGGCACTGTGGGGGGTGGTAGAGTTAAAGAAGGGAAGGGTGGTGGAGGTAGCGGTGGTGTCAGCATGGCTGGAGGAGAGGAAGGCGGGAATCGTGCTGTCAGACACGGTGCTACCCCCAAGCCCGCTCCCCGCTGTGAAGGGAGCAGGGGGCAAAGAGCCGCCGGCCAGGTCGCCGTTCCTCTGCATCATGGCGGTACCATCACCGGCAGAGGACAGCACTTGGGGATAAGTGGCCGACTTGAGGATCTTGGGCTGGCTGCTCTCTCCCTTTCCGGCCTTGGAACAACTGTCCACGCTCCTGCGCTTCCTCCGCATGTTGAAGGGAAAACCTGGCAGGTCCAGCAGGGCATCTTCGGCGTCAGCGACGTGAGGTGGTACGGCAGAATGAGGCTGGAGTGGGGTCAGTGAGGGAACAGGATGTGGAAGTATCTCCGTGCTGGATGGAGGACCGGTGGTGGACAGGGAGGGCGGCAGGGAAGGAGTCAGGGACTCTGTGGTCGTGGTGCAGGGGTGAGCAGGAAGGCGGTTTGTGGAAATGAGGTCAGATGGCGGGTTCGTCGTCTGCTGGGCGGAAGGGGGCGGCGCTGTGCTGACGTGACCAGCATCAGCCACGCTGTCCTGCGGGTTGGCCAGTCCTCCCAGGACAGCCGTCAGGTCCTCGTCCAGGCACAATTCGTGCTTTTGCAGCTCCGAGCAAATGAAGTCAAATCCCTGAGAGTCCAGCATGGGTTTTTGATCCTCTGGTACATCGCAAGCAGCGGTTACAGTCTCTGGAATCGTGTGGGGGACATGAGGAGGGGTACTGTTGCCTTGGAATAGCAGCGGCTGCTGCTGTAGCTCTGAGTTTGTCTGCGGGCAGTGCTGGAGTTGTCTCCCCACTTCTTGCTGCAGCTCTGGTGGCAACTGCAGCGGAAGTTGCAGATGCTGCCCCTGCCTCGCAGACTTCTGCTGTTGGTGGTGGTGGCGGTGGGTGTTGTGGGACAGTGGCTGTGGTGGGGGGTCGGGGCCGGGCAGGCGGAGAGTGCAGACAGCCTGATGCATAAGCAGCCAGCTTCTCATTGAGTTCTCCCACTTCTGCAGCTTGCTCACCTCTGCACGCAGCCTCTGGTTTTCCTGGGCTGTTATACTGTACTTCTGAAACCGAAGAGAAGTCACTGTCATCGATCGTTCCTCACACCGTCCTGTGTCACGTGGAAAGTTGGTATTATAACAAGTTATCACACACACACACACACACACACACACACGCACGCGCGCGCTCATACAAACAAACCAGGGAAACTATCTTACCGGCATCACTGTTAGTGTCTATACATGAACATTTAACCCCTTGAGTGCCAAGGGAAGAAAACAGTAAAAAATGATGTTTAAAAATCATAAATCAATATCTAGATGATTGATCAATCAGCCAAAAACTGAGAATACGGTATGGAGATCGTATACCACTCTAGACAAAATGTGTGAATTTCCAACCTTTCAGAGTTATTTTTCTGCTATTGGTGATGTCATCAGTGGCACTCAATGGGTTAATGTGAGGTAAAAACCCATTCTGCCAACTGTGCGTTCCCTTCATATTCAGCTATTGCTTTTTTGCTTCAATGTATGTAATTTTATTTTAAAATCAATACTTCCACTGACTTTTGTATACTGATTTATGGATTGATATTGTTTACCTACGTACTTAAAGCTGTTGTAAAACTTGTATCTATTTACTTGCTTACTGACTGAATCATTTTGTTTTGCTCAGGTATTCATTAATTCGTGAATCTATCTGATCACTGTTCGTTCGTTCGCCTACCTTCTTTACATCACAACTCTGCCGCTTTTTCTTCTCTCTGCATCTCTGAGCAGCACGGCGGTTTTGGTCTTTGCGCCGTTCCCTCTTGGCCTTCTCTGCTGGCGTCAGCTGGCGGACAGAAACAGGAACAAACGATGAACCAAACAAACAAACAAAACACAAACAAAGCAAACAACAATAACAACAAAACAACCCACAACAGCTTTCGGTTTATTGATAAAGAAACATCTTCTTTATGCTGGGGTCTCGCCGACTGGTATGTACAGAACACACATTCATTAGACTTGATGAAGAAAGAAGACAGAGAGAGAAGGGGCGTGGGGGGTGGGGTGAGACAGACAGAGACCTGGGGAAGGATGTGGAAGAGAAGGAAGGAAGGAAGAAACAACGGGGACGAGTGGAGGGGTGTGGCTTCGAGCGAGAGTGGAAAAACAGGGAGGAAGGGTGAGAGCGACAGAGAAAACATACTGATAAAGATGATTTAAGTGTTTGAGGGAAACTGAGTAACAGACAGTGAGGGAGAGAAGGTAGGTGGGAGGGTGAGAGCGACAGAGAAAACATACTGATAAAGATGATTTAAGTGTTTGAGGGAAACTGAGTAACAGACAGTGAGGGAGAGAAGGTAGATGGGAGGGTGAGAGCGACAGAGAGAACATACTGATAAAGATGATTTAAGTGTTTGAGGGAAACTGAGTAACAGAGAGTGAGGGAGAGAAGGTAGATGGGAGGGTGAGAGCGACAGAGAGAACATACTGATAAAGATGATTTAAGTGTTTGAGGGAAACTGAGTAACAGACAGTGAGGGAGAGAAGGTAGAGGGAAGAAACGGAAGGAAGGAGGTCACAGAGAAGGAGAGCTGAAGCGTGGGAGGTGGTTACAAGTAGACCAACGATAAAAGCAGAGAAGGAGAAAAAGAAGGAAAAAAAGAACGAAAGAACCAATAGACAGTACAGAAGAAGAAGAAGAAAGATAACAAAGAACAGTTATTTTTTGCTGACAAAAACAAAGATGACACAGAATGGCACAACAATTTTCCAAGCAACCAACCAACCCACAAACCAATACCCTCCTCTCCCCGCGCCTAGGCCCCTCCCGCATCGAACAACAAACCAGAAAACCAATCAGCACCACTTCAACCGTTCATCTATTATCAGTTTCAAATTTACGTGAGACGTGAGATGCGAAGAGATACACCAGGACAGGACTTTGTATAACATTAATTAATTTTTTTTTCTTTTAACTGTCATGCATTTCTATAACTGTGGTATGTCTATGACATGTTCCAAATAAAAATATTGTTTAAACCAGCACCAACCTCGTATTTTGGCGGCTGCGGAAAATCTGTCTTGAGTTCAGGCTGACCGGCCTGCAGCCGTTTAAGCAGTATGCACTGCCTGAGTTCTTCTTTCACAAGAGGGGCGGAAGTGCCCCCCTGAAGGGCTGCCTGCGCGGCCGCTTGGAGTCGCTGGTCCTCGCCGTAACCGGAAACCAGCAGGTGGAGAGCGCCACCTGGTAGATTAGCGTTCAGAAGCTGATCGACGTCCACAGTGGAGTCCATGGAAGCGGTGTCTGTGTGTAAAGGGAAAGAAAGAACACTATCATGTCTAGCAATTTATTTTTAATCAGTTAGTCATTATCATAGTTTGTGTATGTAAGGCGAAAGAAGGAAAAAAAAAAGATGGACAATAATGAGTGTTTATATATTTTACCTTTAATTCATTATTCATTATCACAGTTTGCATATGTAAGGCCAAATAATGAAATAAGATGGGCAGGAATAATTATGAGTGCTTATTTATTTCATCTTTCATTCATTATTCATTTTCATATTTTGTGTTTGTAAGGGTACAGAATGAAAATAAAATAGGCAAGACAAATATGATGTGTCTATTTATTCTATCTTAGCTTATCATTCATAATCTCTTTTTTAAATGTTTGATGGAATACACACATATCTATACACAAGTTAAGGTATTATCAGTACTTTAATGACCAGCTTTGATATTCAGCTGGAAGATCCTACTTATGGCGGGTATGTGTATTCATATATATGTGAATATGTGTGTCCATGAATAAAAAGAGAGAGCAAGAAAGACGGAGTGAGCAAGGCGCGGAGGAGGGGGGGGGAGTGCTGGTCTGGGGAAGGGGGGGGGGCGGTCTCAGGACACTAACTGTGAAAGAAGTCATTGAAATAGAAAGAAAAACAGAACACACACACACACTCTCTCTCTCTCTCTCATTCTCTCACGCGCGCGGAGATCAGTTTCAGTTTCAGTAGCTCAAGGAGGCGTCACTGCGTTCGGACAAATCCATATACGCTATACCACATCTGCCAAGCAGATGCCTGACCAGCAGTAACCCAACGCGTTTAGTCAGGCCTTGAGAAAAAAGAAAAAAAAAAAGAAAGAAAAGAGATAAGCTTACATAAATAAATAAATAAATAAATAATAATTATGCGGAGACAACAGGAGAAATCTCGATTCGAAAAGAAGACGAATTAAAAATATTCAGAAATACTCACTCGTTTTCATTCACACACACCACGGAGAGAGAGAGAGAGAGAGAGAGAGAGAGAGAGAGAGAGAGAGATCAGAGCAACGATAACAACAACATCAAATGCATCGAAAGCGGAACTAAACACGTCGACGACCAAAGCGACAAAACTTACCTGTCGTACATCCGCACATCGTCCACTCCCTACAAACAAAATGGACCTCCAACACAAAGCACAGCCAAACGCGCGGACAGGTCCCCAACACAAAGCACAGCCAAACGCGCGGACAGGTCCCCAACACAAAGCACAGCCAAACGTGCGGACCTCCAACACAAAGCAACGTGAAGCCAAATGCGCGGGCCTCCAACACAAAGCAAGCCAAATGCGCGCACCGAACAGAGACAGACAAGAGATGCCTCCCTGCTGGAGAAGTCCTACACGGATGTCCAACATATACGATTTATATGTAACAGAGAACTACCTCATTCTAGTCATCTCAACACATACAACGCATCCAATCGCAGTTCCGCGGATCGATCTAAATCACAGTCAGTCACACACAGCCAAGCTTAATTAAATCAAAAAGTTACTATCAAAGCTAACTATTGTGCTAATCAACTGGAAACGATCGCATCATGAAAGCAAATCCGAAATTACGAATTCGTATATACAGAAGCTATCGCGAACAATAATTGAGAATTGTAATTTAACAAATGGTTTCGAATTCTCATATCTACAATGGGCAATTATAGATTTACAAATCGACAGATCGACAAACTATAAGGGGAATGGGAAGGGGGAGGGGAGGGGGAGAGAAAAGAAGAAAGAGACAGAGCTGGTTATTTTTCAATAAAACTTTAATTACTTTTTACATCACTTTTAGCGTAGACTTTGTTCCATGATGGTAGCGAACAATTAAAAAAAAAAAAAAAAAAAAAAAAAAAAAAGGGGAAAAAAAATGAACAAACAAGATTATAACGCTGATTGAAATCCCCTTCAGCAGACATTCCACATTTCCTTCTTTCCAGGAATAAAAACCGCGACTCGCTTCGTACACTGGGAAATCACGGAAGTTGTTTTCATTCCACAAACGTAACAAAAAGTAAAACACGTCCACATAACCAGTACAAAACACTGAAACGTGCAGTGCTGGTTTCCAAAATACTACTGTTCCGTTCAGGCACGGCAACAGCACAACTTACATGTCTTTTCGTTTCTCACTATGTCTCCCTCTCCCAAGCGAACTGAATCGCGCACAGTCACTGCAAACACTGCAAGCTGTGTCATAAGGCAAGACACCTACGACTCTGAAGAAA
>NC_134896.1:19810173-19835173 GCF_041734735.1 Babylonia areolata | reverse complement strand
ACACAAGTTACTGCCCAAACTGGAAAGAAAACGAGGGGGTGAGGATTATAGGCAGTCCGTCTTATCCTCCGGCAGCTGAACTGGGTTGTGAAGATTCCGACGAATCGCAGCGAACAAAAACCCGAGCTGTCCTGTCACGATGACTGACTCGGTGTTTCCCCAGTCACTTTCTGCCGTGACGTGCCATGGGCCCGAGCCCCCTTGATCTACCGAATTGTTACGTTCTCTCCTAACTTAATCAGCCACCCTCTCCACTTCACTGTGTTGTGCAATGCTAAGTGCAGAGAGCCCGGCCCGGCCGGCGGCTTTCAGTTACAGTCTGTCAGTTTTCGGCGACACCTGATTTCGTGACACAAAGCACAGTGCGTTAATTAACTCTCCGGTCTGTGTGTCAGTCGGTCGGTCTTCACAGCGCACTGTGGGTTGTGAACCGTTCACTAGCAATACCGCGATCAATGAGGCATAAAGACACAGCAAGGGTTTCAGATCAATTTTGCACACACCTTTGCGGAGCGACAAAACAAACAGACGTCGAGTCGACGTTTCAGACCCACGTGTGGGAGTTGTCCGCCCAGCGACGAACATGGGACGGCGTCACAGTCCGTTCACTGACAAATCATGCAGCTTTTCCACCACCCTCCACAGACAAATTACCACCATTAGAAAACAAAACAATCATCTTTAACTTACCGTTCATTTTGGCACTGAGAGCGAACACAAACACGTCTTTTTGCAACAGAAGCCAGACATTTAAATGGTGAAACAAGTTTGGACTTGCGATCCTTGTCGACCTTGAGAGGCGCGCTGTGATTGGCTGGCCACGCCTCGTCACTGTGTGTTTTGTGTGGCGCGTGCTCAGTGCTGTTGCTATCCGTCTTCTGTTTCTGCAGCCGCTGAAATACTGCTGCTCTCAGTTCACAACACCAAACGACAGCTGCTCTCAATACAACGTCGACTCACTAATACACATCCAAGCGATTTTCTCTTCCAACGCAGGAAGACACCATGTTTCTTTGGAAACTTTTTTTTTTACTTTCTCGAATGCACCACACCGAACCTTCGCGAAGTTTACAGCTATAAATAGATAAGGAATTTCCGACTTCGGTGGACGCTTGGTTTCCACGATGAAGTGTTGAATCCAATCACAGTTTGGCGAACCGGTTTCACAGCTGCAAAACGCTTCATCATGAACAAAATGGTAGCTCGAAACACCCCTCCAATCACAAGACTTTGTGAAGGGATTTGTGATTTGAGGAAGAAGAAGAAAAAGAAAAAGTTCTTCATGGTAGAAAAGTAATATAGGAAATTCCCGAAAATGCCGACAGATTTTATCTTACGTTTTACTTTCCGTGTGTGTGTGTGTGTGTGTGTGTGTGTGTGTGTGTGTGTGTGTGTGTGTGTGTGTGTGTGCGTGCGTGCGTGTATGCGCGCGCGCGCGCGAGTGTGTGTGTGTGTGTGTGTGTGTGTGTGTGTGTGTGTGTTGCTTGCAAAATGAATGCGGCGTGAATTGAATCACAGCAAGGCCCGGTGTGTGTGTGTGTGTGTGTGTGTGTGTGTGTGTGTGTGTGATTGCATGTGCTTATCAGTGTGTGTGTGCTGCGCATGCGTTTGTGTGTACATGTGTATGTGCGCGCGTGTGTATCTAAGTATGTGTGTGTGTTTTTCAGTCAGACATGTATGAGAATCAGTTTTTTTCAGTCCCACAAGTTCCAAGTAGAATGAACAAAACAAGACAATCTTACTTTTCAGTTTGGCATGCACTGTAACACACAGATACAGACAGACACACACACACGTCCGGAAATACGAAAGTCATTCTGGATAACATGGAGCTTTTTTCTTCATTAATTGTTGTCACTACAATGAAGAGCTGACAAAATCTCTTCTCGTTAGTCCTTTCAAATGAGTAAACAGGGAGATACTTTGTAATTTGTGTTTTCTAAAGGTATTATTGTTGTTGCTGTTTGGAGGGTTCAGTTGGTGTGGACCGGTTTTTATTGTCATTATCATGTTTTATGTGTGTATGTTCAGTTTCTGTGAAGGTGAAAAAAGCAACTTGACAACAACCAATTGTACAGCAACATGAGTCACTTCGCTGCTTGCATAGACTTCAATGCAGACTACATGTTTCATTGATACAAAACAAGATAAGCAACAACAACAAATAATCAGTATTAGGTAATGTATCTATCATTTCATTTGTTTATATGATTATTTACTATTTACCTATTTCATTGTTTCTTTCTTCATAACACATGATAGTTTTTTAGCATTTCAATCTTACACACCCAACAGTCTTGTTTTTATCATTCCGATTCGTATTCAGTCTTATTTATTATCATCACTGATAATATTCTAACGATCCGTTTAGTGTTTACTAACCGCCAGTTATCACACTACGTTGGTCGATATCAAAAGTTCCCACAATGGCTGTTCCAAAAAGCGGTGGGGAGCGGGGGAAAAGGGGGGCGGCGGGTATGACTGATCGGTTTCTCCCTTGAAAAATACATGTAATCGATTTCTAAGGAATCCGATCGGCTGTGCGCTTGTAGTTCCAGGAAATGAACCGTGGCAATTTCTAGTACTCAGTGTGTGTTCGGTCTCCCGGCAGTTTTCACTTTCCAGTTCTCCTTCTGCATGAATGGCGTCTTGTCACTTTCCGTTGTCATCGCTATAGATAAAAAAATAAAGTCATGAATCTCTCTCTCTCTCTCTCTCTTTCTCACACACACACAGCCTTTTTGAACTTTGACACGTGTCTGTTTTCATCTCTCTCTCTGGCTCTGTTTCTCTCCTCTAAATTTGTGTCGGTTTGTCTGCCTGTCCGTATCTGTATGTCTGTCTGTTTCTGTTCACCCACACACCACCTCTCCTTGCCAAAAGTTTGTTTCGGTGGCGGTGGGGGACGTGGGAAGGGTGTGGAAAGAGAAAGTTCTTGAGCACGTGAGGACAGACACACTTCAAGGGGCAAAGAAAAGAAAGTGCAACAACCTAGAATGAGAACGCGGTCACCGTTTAGAGAGAGAGAGAGAGAGAGAGAGAGAGACGGGGGTGCGGGGGGTGGGGGTGGGGTCAATTCATAGGCAGGACCTGACAGAAGAACACACACACACAGTGACAGGGGCACACACACACACACACACACACACACAACACACACACACCACACACACACACACACACACACACACACACACACACACTCACACAGAGATGTGTCCGAGTTTCTGTGTTTGTGTGCGTACACATCACACACATATAGACACACGAAAACGAAACACTCATTCCCCACATGTCACAGGTGTAAAGTACAAAAGTCCATTCCCACTTCCAGGAAATGCACATGCCGTTAACCATCTCAGCAGTGCATACACACAGGTTTTTCCTTGCCCGCTTTGCCGTTATTCTGCTGATGTTTTATAGGAAGGTGTGTGTGGGCGGTGGGGGAGGGGGCGGTGGGGGGGGGGGGAAGGGATTGGGAGGGGATGTAGTAATGTGCGAGATAGAGGGGTGGGGGGTTGGAGGGGAGGGGGCGGGGCGGGGGGAGGGAGGCAGGAGAGGAAGAAAGGAGTTTTATATCAGGGAGGGATGTGCGGGAATAGGGGGGTGTGGCAGGAGAAGAAGAGAGAGGCTGGGGGCATGTTGAGGACGGGAGGGGGAGGAAAGGGATTGGGAGGGGATGTGTTGGAGGGTGGTGGTGGTAGTGGCAGGAGATGAAGAGGGGATGTGGGGGATCATAGTGGCTGTGGGGGATATGGGAGGAAGAGGGGCATTGGGAGGGGGTGAGGGTGATGGGAAACAGGAGATGAAGAGAGAGATGGCCGGGGAGGGTATGTGGTGGTAGGGATGGGAATATGGGCACCCGGACATTTTTTTTTTAATCCAACAAGAAATTCCTTCTCAATTGGTGTTTGTTGTTGTTTTAAACATTTCTATTAACAAATTGTACACATATATGTCGATCAAAACATGAAACTGACAAAGAAACAAAAAGCAAACAAGCAAAGAAATAACTGAATAATGAAACATTCACGAGCTTGAACATAAAAACAAAAAGTGTGTGAGTGTGAGTGTGCGTGTGCGTGTGCATGTGTATGTTTACATGCCTGACTGAATGACACAGGAAACGAATGATGAGCGTCTAAAGGCAACTCTCAGACGGTTCTACCCTGGTAGGCAGTCTATTCTGAAACAGCCTATTGTGCAAACGATTCCGTGTTTGTAAAGCGATTAGATCTTGGTCTTTGACCAAAGATAGGCGCTCTGTATTTATCTATATCAAGCAATCAATGGAATGTTGGCCAATGCAAATATCTGCAAAGTAAGCATAAGGAAAGATCATACGGACTTGGCTCGTGACCAGAAATTCGCCCACACAAACTACTGCGTATAATCTGCTTTGCTGGTATAGTAGATCGGGGACGAGTCCTCTGATAGGACAGAACTTCGATGAAACTTTACCTTACAGGTAAGTCTCTATCGATGAAACCGAACCAAACCCGACCTATTCCAAACCAGTTTGATCCCACTGAGTTCTTAGAAACGTGTAGAAATGCTAATACACAAAACAGGTCATCGTTCTGATCTTTGTCCACTCTTCTCGGAATTCAGCACTAGTTCTCAGGTGTTTGGTGCTTGGCAGTGTACCAGCATTGACAGAAAAAGTGAGGTGAAAGAGAAACAGCGTGAACGTGGGAAGATGAATACTTTGAAAGCATGAAAAGAGTGTTACAAGGGGCACGCCCACACGCCTGAACTCAGTTGAATTCGCACGCCCGCGGGACAAGACAAGACAAAACAAAATTCTTTATTTTCTGGCGTGCTTTTTTTACGTCCAGTCCCCGCCATGAACAGGGTCTACACTACTACACTACTACAGTACATAAAGCCATACGCATGCCATGGTAACAACAATATACACAGAAAAAAAAGATAAGAAAGAAAGAAAAACACGCGCGCGTGCGCGCGCGCACACACACACACACACACACACACACACACACACACACAAACACACACGTACGCATGCACGCACGCACCCACCCACCCACACATAGGCACAAGCATAGTGTTGATAAAATACACTGCAAAAAGAAACATAAAGAACACCCTCCGCACGCCCCCCCCCCCCCAACCCTTTCCCCCCCTCACACACACACACACACACACACACACACACAGGCACACGCATGGGAGATTGAGAGAGGAGGGTGTGCGGGTGAGTAGACAGACACAAAGCAACAGTAGGAAAGACAGAGAGAGACAGCCCAACAGACAAGTCGAAATCGAATTAGAAACTTTTATTTTCATTGAAGGAAAAGGAATAAGCACTTATTGGCTTATATTCACCATACCCTTGTTAAGAAAATCTATAAATTAGTCCAGGAGAAAGAAAAAAAAGAGGAGGAAAACAAGTAGACACATGCATATCGCATGGCAACAAAATCAACAACAATAATAATAAAATAATAAGAAATAAATAAAAAGATGAATAACATAGTAATACACAACTCTCCACACAAATATAGTTCGCGCACGCGAGAATGCGAGAGGGGATGAAGAAAGTAATGAAAGAAGTAAGGGTTAGCGATGGAGAGAGAGAGATAAGAGAGACGGGGTCGAGAGACAGAGAGAGAGGGGAGTGGGCGTGGGGGTGGGGGGTGGGGTTATACAAAGACAGAAAGAGAGAGAGTGAGACAGAGAGAAAGTCAGAGACAGAGAAAGAGACAAGGACACTGATAATGCCTCATTTGTCTTTTCTATCTCAGAGACAGAGACAGAGACAAGGACATTGATAATGCCTCATTTGTCTTTTCTATCTCAGAGACAGAGACAGAGACAAGGACATTGATAATGCCTCATTTGTCTTTTCTATCTCAGTAGTTTCAAAGACCCATAAAACTTCGCTCTGATATTTGATGTTTATATGATACGGGCTTTTGAAGACAGCAGGACAGGAATTTACTTGTCTTCTTAAGATTAATTAAAACATAACCACAGAGAGGCACAATGGCACAGAGAGGGAATGGGATATGATCGAAACTTCAATTTTCGTTTCAGTTTCACTGAAGCGTCAAAATGTTACAAACTGATTCTACAGTAACAACATATCTGCTAAAAAAAAAAGAAGAAGAAACACACACACACACACACCAAAACAACAACACCACACACACACACACACACACACACACACACACACTTTCGCTTGTGTATATATACAAAAGCACACAGACGAAAAGGATTTCTCTGTGTGTGTGTGTGTGTGTGTTTTGTTTGTTTTCTTTCGGTTAGTTAGTAGCCTGTTAAATGCTTTGAGAAAATGTTTGCAATGCTGCTCTGATCGAGTGCACGGGCAAACGATAACAGTATGAACAGTCATTACAGATACACTGAGGTGCAATAAAAAGATGGCTTTATCTTCGGAACATTCACACATTACCGGCACACATTATCCATGTGATGAAAGGTGATCCGTCAGGTCTTGTGGAAAACGCAGCGATACCATGATCGCAGAGTCATACAAACTGACCTGCCAGTCTCAAGGGGGATGATATAACAAAAGTGAGGTACGACAGTTTCAGTTTCAGTTTCAGTAGCTCAAGGAGGCGTCACTGCGTTCGGACAAATCCATATACGCTACACCACATCTGCCAAGCAGATGCCTGACCAGCAGCGTAACCCAACGCGCTTAGTCAGGCCTTGAGAAAAAAGAAGTGAATAAATAATAGATAAGCTTACATAAATTAAATAAATAAATAAATATATAAAAAGGTAGTAGTAATAATAATAATAGTAAAATAATAATAATAATAATAATAATAAATAAATAAATACCGAGGTACGACAGCCTAAGTACAGCCCTCAGATCAGCAGCCTAAGTACAGCCCTCAGATCAGCAGCCTAAGTACAGCCCTCAGATCAGCAGCCTAAGTACAGCCCTCAGATCAGCAGGTAGGGCAGGTAGAGAACATCATCCACAGAAGCAGGTAAGAGAAACAGTCCCCTGATGAGGTCAGCCTTTCCGTGCCATAGGGTCCTTAATTACAGGGACCCCCCTATTCTCACGGCACCGTTTATGTCACGTGCCGTTTGAGGTGGAGCCGATTCGATGCCACAGAGCGGTGATCACACTCATCAAGCCCCCCCACCCCCAACTCGTCCCCCCTCACACCTCCCCCCGTCTCCACCCCTCACCCCCCCCCCTCTCCCTGGTCGTCTCCCAGGCTGTCGATCCTCCCAGTGAAAAAAAGTGTCCCAGACAAGTCTACATTTATAACAGCTATAAGATCTAAAAACAAAAATTGAATCAACTAGACCATGATGCATTGATACAACAACAAACAAACAAACACACACACACACACACACACACACACACACACACACACAGAGAAAGCGGGAGGGGAGGGGGTTGGGTGAAAGATTAAGAGGTTACCCTTGTGTAGCAAGCAGTCCATGCGCTGTTGAAAAGAATCAAGGAGTTCAATTAAATCACTCTATAGTGTAGGTGCATACTTAACAAGCGAGTATGTGTGCGCGCGTGTGTGGATGGGAGGGGGCGGGAGGTGCACGTGTGTGTGTGTGTGTGTGTGTGTGTGTGTGTGTGTGTGTGTGTGTGTGTGTGTGTGCCGGCTTGGTATTTCCCCACCAGTAAGCTGCGAGAGGGTGAAGAGAGAACCTGTCGCTGGCTCGTGTATAAGTTTTGTTTCCATTATCTATTGACCTTTTTTGCATTTATCACGTGTTTCTCTTTAAACAAAAACAAAGGAAACCACAGTTGTTTAGCTTTTCTTTTTCTTTTTTTCTTCTTTTTTTTTTTTTTTTAATAACAAAGCTAACTGCCTGCTGCAGAGTATCATTGACAAAGAAGAAAAAATCGGCAAAAGTAGATTTGGTTTGGGGGTGTTGTTGGTGTTTCACACCGCTTGTGACATGGCCGTGCAGATCACTTCTAACTTTGATGGTTGGCGATAAAGCCTTCTCAATGCTGGGTGATCACCCCAGCTCTGGGCCCCACCTCTTCCAAAAGACACCGGCAGTTTTCTCTCAGTTCGTTGGCGGTCTGTCAACCTGGACAAGCTGTCGCACCAGACCAGACATCGAGTTTGTATTTGTATTTGTATTTCTTTTTATCACGACAGATTTCTCTGTGTGAAATTCGGGCTGCTCTCCCCAGGGAGAGCACGTCGCTACACTACAGCGCCACCCATTTTTTTTGTATTTTTTTCCTGCGTGCGGTTTTATTTGCTTTTCCTATCGAAGTGGATTTTTCTACAGAATTTTGCCAGGAACAATCCTTTTGTTGCCGTGGGTTCTTTTACGTGCGCGAAGTGCATGCTGCACACGGGACCTCGGTTTATCGTCTCATCCGAATGACTAGCGTCCAGACCACCACTCAAGGTCTAGTGGAGGGGGAGAAAATATCGGCGGCTGAGCCGTGATTCGAACCTGCGCGCTCAGATTCTCTCGTTTCCTAGGCGGACGCGTTACCTCTAGGCCATCACTAGGCTATCGTCCTAACCTGGTGTTTCTTCCTTAACTGGGCGTGTACCTGATACATGCTTTGTTTAAACGAATACTGTAAGTTCACTGATTTGGGTAAACTTTTGGCACCTGTAAATAAACTGAGATATTTGACGCCTTTCATTTTTATTTATTCATTTTTTGTTTTGTTCGTGGGCTATAACTGTCACATTCATTTGTATATACTAATGGACTTTTATGTGTAGGACCCGGTTTTTACTCAGCCATAATTATTGGCAGCCATAATCCGTTTTCGGGGGTTGAAACCTTATCAGTTCAGTCAAAGGCGATTTAACACAGATTAACGACACACACCACACAATCTGAATGACTTGTCCTTTCATCCTGAAAGCGAGTGCAAGGCGACTGGACAAACCACACGTGGTGGATACAAGTAACCAACGAAGAGGGAGAGAATTCACTCTCGAATTTACAGCCACAGAAGGACAGCAGGCCAGTTGGGAACTACACCAGACATGCCCAGAGATAACACTGTTATGTGTGGTACAGGATACGTCGTTGGTGTACGAACAACTAATGCATCTGTTGTGTGCGTGGTGTTGATTTCAACAGTTACGGAGGGGAGAACACAGGGTTATCTCTCTTCTCGTCACTCACTGTTCGCTTTTATCGAAGCAGGCAGACGTAACCCCCGTTTGACTCGAGCCTCTATCTCTCTTTCCCGCGGCTCCACTATACCACCACCACCGCAATCTCTTTCCCGGCTCCACTATACCACCACCACCACAATCTCTTTCCCGGCTCCACTATACCACCACTATCACCACCACCACATAGACAAAAACCGTCCTTACAGAGCAGAGGGGAAAAAAAGAAGAGAGCGAGAGAGAGGGAGAGGGGGGGGGGGGAGGGGGGTGGTGGAGGAAGAGAGAGAGATACATAGAGAGAGAGAAACAGAGACAGAGAGAGACGAGAGAGAGACAGAGAGGGACAGAGCGAGAGACAGAGACAGAGAGAAGGGGTGGTGTGTGCTACAGTTGTGATGAACTCGGTCAGCAGTATACTGAACAGCTTGCAGTCGCACAAACAACTTGATTTAAAATGAATTAATCTTATATAGTACAGGTTTACTGAGGTGGAAGCTGTTAATTATGGCAAAACCACCTCTCCTCCTCCTCCTCTCCATGCTCGCCCCTACCCGCCGACAACCCTCTCCCCCGAACACACACACACACACACACACACACGCACACACACATACACACACACACACACACACACATACACACATACACACACACACACACACACACACACACACACACACACACACACACATACTGATCCACTCCATGTTTCAAGTTTAGTAAACTAATCCTTGATGTGCCGTTGTGACTCACTGACGTAGGTCTTGGCTTGTGTGCAAACACCAATAAAAATTTAAGCACAACAAAATCAGACTTCCTGTCTGCTGGTCCTCTGTCAGTGTGAGGAGGCACGGGGATCGCGATGGGGACACACAATAGGGACATGGGAAGTGAAACAAAAAAATAGGGACACTTAGTGACAAGGACATGCAGAGAAAGTGTCACTTAGTGACGAGATACATAATTATAGACAAGGACACATAGACACAGGGACACTCAGAAACGGGATATATATATATATATATATATATATATCTAGAAAGGGACACACACACAGAGGGATACCCAGACAGGATACATACAGACAGGGACACAGAGAGAGGGACACTCAGAGACAGGATACATACAGACAGGGACAGAGAGAGAGGGATACCCAGACAGGATACATACAGACAGGGACACAGAGAGAGGGACACCCAGACATGATACATACAGACAGGGACACAGAGAGAGGGACACTCAGAGACAGGATACATACAGACAGGGACACAGAGAGAGACACTCGGAGACTGGATACATACAGACAGGGACAGAGAGAGAGAGAGAGACATCCAGAAACAGGATACATACAGACAGGGACACAGATAGAGACACTCGGAGACTGGATACATATAGACAGGGACACACAGAGAGAGGGATACCCAGAGACAGGATACATACAGACAGGGACACAGAGAGAGAGACACTCAGAGACGGATACATACAGACAGGGACACAGAGTGAGAGACACTCAGAGACGGATACATATAGACAGGGACAAATAGTGATACCCTGAGGCGGGATACGTATAGGCAGGGACAGAGAGAGAGAGAGAGGTGGATACCCAGAGACAGGATACATACAGACAGGGACAGAGAGAGAGAGAGAGAGAGAGAGAGAGAGAGAGAGAGAGAGAGACTCAGAGACGGATACATATAGTCAGGGACACAGAGTAAGAGACACTCAGAGACGGATACATATAGACAGGGACACAGAGTAAGAGACACTCAGAGACGGATACGTATAGACATGGACACAGAGAGAGAGGGATACCCAGAGACAGGATACATACAGACAGGGACATACAGAGCGAGAGACACCCAGAGACGGATACATATAGACAGGGACACAGAGAGAGAGAGACACTCGGAGACTGGATACATATAGACAGGGACACAGAGAGAGAGACACTCAGAGACGGATACATATAGACAGGGACACAGAGTGAGAGACACTCAGAGACGGATACATATAGACATGGACAAATAGTGATACCCTGAGGCGGGATACGTATAGGCAGGGACAGAGAGAGAGAGAGAGAGAGAGAGAGAGAGAGAGAGAGAGAGAGAGAGAGACACTCAGAGAGCGGGATACCCAGACAGGATACATACAGACAGGGACACCGAGAGAGGGACACTCAGAGACGGATACATATAGACATGTACAAATAGTGATACCCTGAGGCGGGATACATACAGACAGGGACAGAGAGAGAGTGACACCCAGAGACAGGATACATACAGACAGGGACACACAGAGAGAGAGAGAGAGAGAGAGAGAGAGAGAGAGAGAGAGAGAGAGGGACACTCAGAGACGGTTACATGCAGACAGGGACAGAGAGAGAGAGAGACACTCAGAGACGGATACATATAGACAGGGACACAGAGCGAGAGACAGAGACGGATACGTACAGACAGGGACACACAGAGAGAGGGATACCCAGAGACAGGATACATACAGACAGGGACACAGAGAGAGAGAGACACTCGGAGACTGGATACATATAGACAGGGACACAGAGAGAGAGACACTCAGAGACAGGATACATACAGACAGGGACACAGAGAGAGAGAGACACTCGGAGACTGGATACATACAGACAGGGACACAGAGAGATGGACACTCAGAGACGGATACATATAGACAGGGACACACAGAGAGGGACACTCAGAGACGGATACTTATAGATAGGGACAGCTAGGGATACTCTGAGGCGGGATACGTATAGACAGGGACACACACACAGAGGGACACACGTAGACAGGGACACTCTGAGATGGGATAAATGAAGACAGAGACACATAGAAACGAGATACATATAGACGGAGATCTTGAGACGGGACACATGTAGACAGGGACACGCAGAGACACGGGGACACACAGAGGGACAAAGAAAAGCGACAAGAAAAGACGTTGATAATACATCATTTATTTTTCTATATTGCTAATTTCAATGATTCATAAAACGTAGCTCTGACAGTAGAGACGTGGCCGCATGGAGACTGGAAACAACAACAGGGACCCCCAGAAAAAGGACACACAGATGAGGGCAAACTAATGCGCACACACAGAGATAGACACGTGCAGGCGACAGTGAAAAATAAAGAAACAGAAAGAGGGACACATAGAAAAACGAACACATACAGACAGACACACAGGACGGCCAGAAACAAAAACAGAGTCACACAGAGATGGACACACGTCGAGACACACGTCGAGACACACAAAGAGAAAGGAGGCACACATAGAATCGAGGGGCAGTTAAAGCCGCCCCCTTTGCTATCGTCATTTCACACTACAGAACGCACGGCTCTAACGGAAGTCACCGTCCTCTCCAGTAACACCACAGTTACCGCACAGCTGTTAATGACTAACAGTGATACAGATTCAATTCACACTGACTGAACAATGGCGGGGCTATAAAAGTTGTTTGGTGTCAGCCCAGTGTCCGTTGAGGGAATCGGGGATTGGGAATTGGGGGTGGCGACGGGAGGAGAGGCGGGGGCCATATAACTGTATCCTGAATATATGTTCGTCTAAGGGAGGACCATCACCGTTTGTGGAGGTGTGTGGGTGAGGGAGCAGGTTTATCTGAAGGGTAAACACAACACAGAGCTGCCATGCATGTACTCCTCTTTTCCAGTCGCTGGAACTGATGCCGTCACGCCCCTCACGCGCGTGTATAATTATAACAACCATAGGTCTATAATCACCTGTTGTCAGCTTTCTTGATTTATTGATTCTGGACAGTTGATTGTCTACCTCCTTCCCCTCGCTTTGGCTCCCCCTGCTCCCCCAAACCCCACCCTCTCACTCACTCTTCGTCTAAGACACGCACGCACGCGCTCGTGTACAAACACATACACATGCACACGCGCGGGTACACATGGTTTCAAGCACACGTGCATGCAATGTCAAAGCTGACACACACAATTTCAGCTTCCACAATGACAACAACGACATATTGTGCGGTACTTTACTCTCTCTCCCGTCCCCCTCCCCCTTCCTCAACGCCTCCCCCTCCCTACCAACACACATAAACATCCTCCCACAAAGCTCCCACTTAGTTCTTCCCCTCCCTTCTAAACCCGCCCAGATAATTGACAGTCACAACAACCAGCATACATAATATAAACCCCGTTTGTTTCGAGCCATATCTCGCTTTCCCATCTGCACCACACCACAGGAACCATCCAGCTCAATTCACGGCGTGTCACCGCGCGAACGAACACTCTCGCCGTTCTGACGAACAGTTGACGCTCACGCGCCACCCCGATAATGATAGGTCTGCCAGGAGCGGAAAACGAGGAGTAACTGAGTTATCGCCCCGTCCCGGTGGCGGCGACACCTGTCGCTCTCACACCTGGGCGTCGTTCCTTTGATGTTTCCTCCCTTCTCAACCCTTCGCCCTCTGCTCTTTTCCCCCCCTCCCTTTTTACCTTGCTCCGGTCTACGTGTCACCGGACAAGGAAGACAGAAGGGTAGGTGGAGGTGAAGTATGGGGAGAAGGGAAGGAGAACATGGCGGTAGTGGGTGGTGGGGAGGGGCACTGATTTGAAGACGGGGGGTTAGAGGAACTACGGGGAAGGCGTTGCCGCTTATCACGTGTCAACAAGAGTAACAGCTCAAGTTACAGAGGAACACGAACAAGGACACTGGATGGGGGAGGGGATAGGGGGGGGAGAAAGTTGGGTTGAAAAGTAGAGATGACGTGATGGCCAAATGAACATGTGCTGATGGGGGGTGGGGGGGGGGGGTGGGGGGGGGGGGGCGGGAGGAAACTGCTGAAAATCGTCCATCTCTGCCTTGGTTGCGCCATGCATGGGCGTTGACTGCGCCATGAATTATTTTTGTTGGTTTGTTTTTGTTGGTTCGTTTTTGTTTTTGTTTTATCTTGCAGATGATGTCATTCTTCTGTCTGACGCTACTGTTGGCTTGCAAAACGAGTTACCACCCTTTAAGAGGAAGCTGGCCGTTTTCACATGACGGGATGTTCTCTCTCTCTCTCTCTCTCTCTCACACACACACACACAGAGGTGTAGGGGAAGGGAGACAGATAGATGCACAGAAAGACAGATAAGGACAGATGCAGACAGACTGAGAGGGACAGAGAGACAGACAGACAGACATGGGGAGATAAGACAGAAACAGCGGCAGTCCGACAAACACAAAATACAGCCGTCAAGATACCGTGGAAATACCCTTCGTGACGACGGTGAGCCTAAATACACTGAACGTCAGTGGTTCACAAGAACCAGAATGATCATGCCATTTTACTTTTTCTTCAAGCGACAACACTAATCGTGACTGCAGAGAAAGAGATGACAGAGAGACACACAGAAAGGGAGAGGGGGAGAAGGGGGCAGATAGATAGATAAATAGATAGATAGTTTAGAAAGCGATAGATAGACAGACTGGTTGATTGATAGCCTGAGAGAGAGAGGGGGGGGGGGAAGACACATAGAGACACAGGGCGAGAGAGAGAGAGAGATGGAGAAAGTCAGATTGGGACAGAGAGACAGAGACGCAAAAACAGTAAGAGAAAGTGGAGGAGATAGAAAGAAAGACTGAACGAGAGAGAGAGAGACAGACAGACAGACAGACAGATAGAGATACATATTCAGAATGGTGAGAAAGAAAAAGAACAGACCGACTGACACACACACACACACACACACACACACACACACACACACACACTATTGTTCAACACAGCGGAAATGGACAAGCGCCCAGTTTCAAGAAGACACTTCCGCGCGTGACTTACTTGGGCACCCTGACTTCCTTCCCGTCCGGAAACAGTCACAGCAAAGAGCCGAGCCTGTCTTTGGTCACAGCTGACTTCTGGTCTGTCTTCGTCATCTTCACACGTGCACTTCTGAAAACATGCATGTCTGGACTCGTCACTAGCACAGAAACGTTTAGCGTGTTTGATGATGAAGAAGAAGACGATGATGATGATGGTGAAGAAGAAGAAGAAGGAGAAGAAGAGGATGATGATGATGATGATGATGATGATGAACAAGAAGAAGAAGAAGATACTGGTTATGGTGATGGTGATGCTGATTGTGATGTGTAGCGTGTTTGATGATGAAGAAGAAGACGATGATGATGGTGGTGAAGAAGAAGAAGGAGAAGAAGAAGAGGATGATGATGATGATGATGATGATGATGAACAAGAAGAAGATACTGGTTATGGTGATGCTGATTGTGATGGTGATGGTGATCATGTGAATTTAAATAAAAAGAAAAAGAAAGAAAGACTGATGGTGCTGATCACGATGATAACAATAACGAACTCACCATAAACATGATACCAGATGTGTAAAAAAAAAAGTAATGCTTCATCTTTTTGTTGTTTCCTTTCTTTGTATCTTTGTTTGTTGTTGTTGTTTTTTTGTTGAATCTTTTTTTTACCCTTTTGGATCTATCTTGAAAATGAATGTGTATAGATTCTGACAAAATGTTCATGAATGATCAACTTCATTCATGTTGGATTTATTTGACTGACCAAATATTCAAAGTTGAATGGATTGGCCAATGATCTGTTGGAATTTCTCCTCTCCCCTCTGTTCCCCCTCCCCCCACCACCTTACCCACCATTCTTCTAAATTTTCTTCTTCTTCGTGTTTTTCTTCTATTAGGCCAATTACTCTGGTGATAATAAATTTAATCTCATGTTAATATTGATATTAGCATTATTTTACTATATTATGTACTGTTTGTTTATTTGTTTTATTTTATTATTTCATTACTTACTGTTTATGAATGTTATTTGATGCAAGTCATAATATGGTTCATC
The DNA here is from genome assembly GCF_041734735.1 of Babylonia areolata. Classification (NCBI taxonomy): domain Eukaryota; kingdom Metazoa; phylum Mollusca; class Gastropoda; order Neogastropoda; family Buccinidae; genus Babylonia; species Babylonia areolata. Next base: position 19,819,198 of record NC_134896.1, on the reverse strand, counting down.
AGCCGTCATGATAAAATTGAAGTGCAACGTTGTGAGCACAGTATAAGCTTTAAGCTTGTTGATGCTCTTTTGTCATTCACTGCATTGTAATCATGTGTATTGTTGAATAATTAAAGACTATTTAAACCAACTTCATTTAATTACTGAGCACGGTATAAGCTGTAAGCTTGTTGTTGCTCTGCTGTCTATGTGTACGTGTTTCTGAATAAAGATTTGATTAAACAAACAAAACCTGCCGTACAGAAACAATTAGGGGACAGACAAATTAATTCACGTCTTTAACGAGACTAATATCTTTTCCGCAAAAATTGTACGGTGATGGGTGTATCAACAATCTGGATTAAACGTGTTTGTTCGCAAAGTTGTTTTCGGCGTTTGATCCAACAAAATCAGCAAGGACAATGAGCAACTTTTGGAAGCTACCATGTGTAGGAAACTCGGAGATTAATACAGGCTTATTCCCCGTCATACATATCAACACAACAGATATGACGGAACACTGCAAATTTATATTATACCAGACTGTGCCAGAAAGACAGACTACAACGATAAGGTGTCGCTGTAGAAAACACGTATGAGCAATGCTTGAGTCATATCAGTCCTGTCCACACCCCCTCCCCCGGCCCTTAAATTGCCCCCGCTGTTTCTAACGATCAAACTGCAGGCAGCTGGTTTCCCTGAAAATTAAAACACGGTGTAGATTTCTACTGAACCGATTGTAAAAGCTGACACGGACACAACGGACTCGTTTCTGATGACGTTTCTCTGGTCCCTGGACGCACGTGCCAAACTCTGCTTGTCACCACTGTCACGTGCCAGGGATCGGGACTGCGCGTGCAGAGGGCCAGAGGACAAGGAGGTCAATTAGTAGAGAACAAGGGCGAGAACTGACCACTCACGATCCGCCGTTCTTTTGTGTGAAAGTTGATTCAACCCAAGCAGTGGCCTTGTATTGTGGTGCCCGTTTTGTTGCCCGTGAGTAAAGTTTGCGGCCCCGTCAGTTGCGGTCAGTCAGCCGTGTCAGAGTAATTGTTCGAAAAGGAGGCGGGAGGTTGGGGGTGGGGGTGGAGATATTGTGGGCATAATAATGGGCGGGTGCGGAGACGGGAGGGAAGGTGACGTGAATTAAGAGTGGGTTGTAAATCACAGTAGATCACAGCAGCTATTATGGAAAGTTGTTTGATATACTGACATAGTTCGTCAACACTGACTCAAAATGTAACTATACTGACAATAAGACAGAACATACTCAAGCTGGATAAGCAGTTACATTGATGATAGACAGAAAATAACTACTTTACCTTCGTTTGCGAATGCATAACCGATTAACTGAATGAATGAGTGAGTGAGTGGGTGAGTGAGTCATTCTTAGTTTGTCATTCTGTCAATTGCTTTCGATGAATGCGGCTGACAGGTAAACAATCAGACATCCACGTGCGCCACAACAAAGACCATCAGCACATCTTCGTTTTCATTAACACACACCCTCCTTCCCCGGTCATAATAGATTTCCGACCGCGCCGCACGCACGCGTACACAAAACCTGTCACCTTGTTGCACGTGCAGGTAAAGTTTACGATCCCAAAACCGTTCGCAGTGATAGAGGCAAGGGCACAAGGATGAGCGGTGTAAACGTCAGAGGTCGCAAGCTGTGGCCCTCCCGTGGACTCCTGCCATAACAAAAGACACCGGACACCAGCTGTTGCTCCCGGCTCAAGCTCTCCACCCTCACCCTCCGACTTTTCCCCAGCTATCTGTCACCATATTATCTCCATACTGTTGCGATCGAAGTCTTGTCATTGTTTCGCGTCGTTTGCAGTCTTTGTCAGCAGCGCCCGTGTGGTTTTTACGATCTTGTCAGCCTGGATGGTCGACTAAGCTGTAAATTGTGTGAACGATATTAATTATCTCACTTCCAGATCTGAAACGTGTGCTAAGTTTTTTATGTGCGGCTGGAATCCGTGTGTTCCCGGTTCGGGTCAAATTATGTTGAGAGCGTGTGACGTGTAGGTTTATATAGGCTTTAAATAATGTTCTAATCAGGGTAATTGCACGTGTTTTTGTAATGGTGATAGTTGCGAATTCATGCGTGTGATCACAAGTCGTCGTTCAATCACCTATCTTCTTTAGGAGAAAAAAAAGCACGTTAAAAAGTGTAAACAGGTTAGAAAGCTAGCGAACACCTTTTACCTCCTCTCCACTCTCGTGACTTGAGGAAAATAACACCAGCAGTAATAAGAAAACAAAAAGTACTCACACACGCACGCACGCACACACGCAAAGGCACAAACACACACACTTCACGTTCTCCCAAGTACACTTCTTATTCCTTGAACAGGATGTATGTCGGTACACTCAGTGGGAAATCCTTGTTGGTACGAGATGACATAACCGAAAGTCAAATATATATTGGGCGTTCGTATATAACCAACAACAACAGAACAAAACAAAATTATATACAAAAATCTTTAATGGTATACAACTTGACTCACCACAGGAAACGTGATGTGTTTGATTAAAGATAACAGCCACGCGGCAGTCATCTTGGTTGTACAAAATGCTGCTGACACGCTCAGTAATATCTCTGCCATTTCTTCAGTGACAGTTCATCGCAGCGATGCTGCAACAAAAATGGACTCACTGAATGGTTTATATGTACAATGATAAAAAATGCAGGACCATACAATGCCCTCCGATATATTTATAGTTAGATATTACTGGGCTTGTTGGTCTCTCCAAGTGGGCTTTAGTGTCCATGTTTCCACTTGTTGGGATTGGGGGGGTACCCGTGGATTGTACGAGTAGCTTACGTGTTGACCATGTCATTTGGGCAGACATGTTACGTTTTCGGGGAAAGGCGCGCTGCAGTTTAATTTTTTTTTTTTTTTTAACAATTATTTCATTCTATTTCATTTTTAAATAAACCACTGGACGCAATCATGGCCTGCGAGTTTAAAAGAAATGGTTATGAAAATATATCAAGGAAAGATGTGACGGGTTCAACGCGATTGTACCACAAATATTATTTTATGTGCGTGCGTGCATGCGTGCGCGCGCGCGCGTGTTGTGTTTGAGCAAAGCACTCCCATATTCCCAATAGCTGAGCTTATCATCGCGTGCGTGTATATGAGAAAGCGCGCGCGCGCGCGTGTATAATATCTATCTATCTATCTATCTCTCTCTCTCTATATATATATCTGTGTGTGTATGTGTGTGTGCGTGAGTGTGTATGTGTGTGTGGGCGCGCGTGTGTGTGTGTGATATACGTGGTATGTGTGTGTGTGTGTGCTTTTTGTGTGTGTGTGCTTCGTGTGTTCTGTGTGTGTGTGTGTGTGTGTGTGTGTGTGTGTGTGTGTGCGTGCGAGTACGATGCACTTCCCTTTCCGATCGCGCGCGCGCGCGTATGTGTGTGTGTGCGTGCGTGCGTGCGTATGTGTGTGTGTGTGCGTGCGTGCATGTGCGTGCGTGTGTGTGCGTGCATGTATGTGCAATGCACTTCCCTTTCCGCGCGCGCGCGCGCGCGTGTGTGTGTGTGTATGCGCGCGCGCGTGTGTTTGTGTGTTTCTGTTTGGTGTGTGTACGTGTGTGTGTGTGTGTGTGTGTGTGTGTGAGCAAAGCACTCCCATATTCCCCATAGCTGAGCTTATCATCGCGTGCGTGTATATGAGAAAGCGCGCGCGCGCGCGCGTGTATAATATATATATATATATATATATATATATATGTGTGTGTGTGTGCGTGCGCGTGAGTGTGTATGTGTATGTGTGTGTGGGCGCGCGTGTGTATGATATACGTGGTATGTGAGTGTGTGTGTGTGTGTGTGTGTGTGTGTGTGTGCGCGCGCGCGCGTGCGTGCGAGTACGATGCACTTCCCTTTCCGCGCGCGCGCGTGTGTGTGTATGTGTGTGTGTGTGTGTGCGTATGCGTGCGTACATGTATGTGCAATGCACTTCCCTTTCAGCGTGCGCGCGCGCGCGTGTGTGTGTGTGTATGCGCGCGCGCGTGTTTCTGTTTGGTGTGTGTACGTGTGTGTGTGTGTGTGTGTGTGTTATTGTGTGTGTTATTGTGTGTGTGTGTGCGCGCGTGCGCGTGCGTGTGTGTTTGTGTGTGTCTGTTTGGTGTGTGTGTGCGCGCGCGAGCGCGCGCGCGTGTGTGTGTGTGTGTGTGTGATGTTTTATTGTGTATATGTGTGTTTTGTATGTGTATTCGTGTGCGTGCGTACGTGCGTGTGTGTTTGTTTCTTCTTCTTCTTCTTCTCCTTAAAGACAGATAGAGAGACAGAGAGAGATAGAGATAGACTGAAGACTGAAGATGGTTTATTCACATTAGGCCTCAGCCCCTCGTGAAGGGGAATGTGAACAATATCTAACGAGCTATAATCATGAACATAAGGACCGTATAAGATACAGAAATAAATGTTATAAATCATAGACCTTATCCCTTACCCCATTCTTTCAGTGACACATAGACCTTATCATTTACCCTTCGGTGACACATAGACCTTATCCCTTAACCCATTCTTTCGGTGACACATAGACCTTATCCCTTACCCTATTCTTTCGGTAACACACAGACCTTATCCCTTTACCCATTCTTTCGGTGACACATAGACCTTATCCCTTAACCCATTCTTTCGGTGACACATAGACCTTATCCCTTTACCCATTCTTTCGGTGACACATAGACCTTATCCCTTTACCCATTCTTTCGGTGACACATAGACCTTATCCCTTTACCCATTCTTTCGGTGACACATAGACCTTATCCCTTTACCCATTCTTTCGGTGACACATAGACTCTATCCCTTACCCCATTCTTTCGGTGACACATAGACCTTATCCCTTTACCCATTCCTTCGGTGACACATAGACCATAGAGCGGATAAACCTTATCCCTGACCACATGCACATTCTTTCGGTGACACATAGACTCTATCCCTTAATCCATTCTTTCGGTGACACATAGACCTTATCCCTTGACCCATTCTTTCGGTGACATATAGACCATAGCCCCATTCTTCGGTGACACACAGACCCTATCTCTTAACCCATTCTTTCGGTGACACATAGACCATAGAGCGGATAAACCTTATCCCTTACCACATGCACATTCTTTCGGTGACACATAGACTCTATCCCTTAATCCATTCTTTCGGTGACACATAGACCCTATCCCTTAACCCATTCTTTCGGTGACACATAGACCATAGAGCGGATAAACCCTATCCCTTAATCCATTCTTTCGATGACACACAGACCCTATCCCTTAACCCATTCTTTCGGTGACACATAGACCATAGAGCGCATAGACCCTATCCCTTACCACATGCACATTCTTTCGGTGACACACAGATTCTATCCCTTAATCTATTCTTTCGGTGACACATAGACCTTATCCCTTACCCCATTCTTTCGGTGACACATAGACCATAGTCCCATTCTTCGGTGACACACAGACCCTATCCCTTAACCCATTCTTTCGGTGACACATAGACCAAAGAGCGGATAAACCCTATCCCCTTACCACATGCACATTCTTTCGGTGACACATAGACTCTATCCCTTAATCCATTCTTTCGGTGACACATAGACCCTACAGCACATACACCTTATCCCTTAACCCACTCTTTCGGTGACACATAGTCCCTACAGCACATACACCTTATCCCTTAACCCACACTTTCGGTGACACATAGACCCTACAGCACATACACCTTATCCCTTAACCCACTCTTTCGGTGTCACATAGACCCTACAGCACATACACCTTATCCCTTAACCCACTCTTTCGGTGTCACATAGACCCTACAGCACATACACCTTATCCCTTAACCCACTCTTTCGGTGTCACATAGACCCTACAGCACATACACCTTATCCCTTAACCCACTCTTTCGGTGACACATAGACCTTACAGCACATACACCTTATCCCTTAACCCACTCTTTCGGTGTCACATAGACCCTACAGCACATACACCTTATCCCTTAACCCACTCTTTCGGTGACACATAGACCTTACAGCACATACACCTTATCCTTTAACCCACTCTTTCGGTGACACATAGACCTTACAGCACATACACCTTATCCTTTAACCCACTCTTTCGGTGACACATACAATGTAAACCCTATGCCACCCTGCATGCTTCCGGTGGTACACAAACACTAACCCGCCATTATTCCACCATTGAAATTCTATGAAGAAAAAAAAAGAAGAAGAAAAAAAAAAAAATTCAATTCATGTAAAAGGCGAGGCCTGTCCATCATTCGAAGCAAGCTCCCATGTGCAGGACAGCCAAACGGTAGAAAAAAAGCCAACAGGCAGAGTGATCATGACTAACCATACAGAGCGCACGTGAAACGAACCAGAATATTAATTTGGTTAAATTGTACACACACACACACACACACACACACACACACACACCAGTATGTGTGACGGTACATTAACCAAAATTCCACTCCACACATTCACACACACAAACTCTTCCTTCTTCAGTTGCTCTGTGGGCAAGTAGATTAACCAAAATTCCACTCCACACATTCACACACACACACACACACACACACACACACACACACACACACACACACACACACACATCACGCATCAAATGACATTAAGTGTCCTCGTGATGAAAGGATGCTGACAAAATACATCCTCCAACAGTGGCTCTACTCTAAACAGTTCCTGTCAGTCGCCATCTCCGCTGCAACTAACCCCATCTTTCGGTAATCCGTCGACACACGGGTCTCCCCGATGAAGAGATCGCGCATGCTCGGCAGTTTCCGGGGGAAGGAAGTCACGAGACAGTGGAGCACTGACGGCCTGTGAGCATGCTCGGAAATGCCTTAATTAACAGGTGGTGAAGCTTCCGCCCTTGCCGGAAATACAAAGCTGTCTCTGTTTATCTGTCTCCATCTGTCTCCTCCTCCCCCCTTCCCCTGACGTTTCTTTCTTTTCTTTTCTTTTTTTTTCTTCTTTCCTTCGGGTTTTCTTTAATTCACCAATTCTTCCTTTTCTACCTTCTCTTTTCTTTCCCCACTCATCCTCTTCTTCTTCATCAACTTCTTCTGCTTCCTTCTTCCCCCCTCCCTCCCTCCCACCTCTCTCTCTCTCTCTTTGTTACAGCTATATTACCACCATACTGCCAAAGACCCTATAATACTTTTCCCCATATGTAGAGTCTTTGATAATACAGCTGTACGCTCGCACGCACACACTCCCCGATTTGTCATGACCATCCTCGCAGAGAGAGAGAGAGAGAGAGAGAGAGAGAGAGAGAGAGAGAGAGAGAGAGAGAGAGAGAGAGAGACTCGAGAAACAGACAGAGAGGGAGAGAGAGACAGACAGAAAGAGACAGAGACAGACAGACAGAAAGATACAGACAGAGAGAGAACTCAAAACATTTTTATTCAAGAAGAGAGAGAGTGAGAGAGAGACAGAGAGACAGACAGACAGAGAGAGAGAGAGAGAGAGAGAGAGAGAGAGAGAGAGAGATTAGTTTCTGAAGCATAGCTGCTTTTCCCAGTCTGTCCCGTGTAATAAATAGTTATTTTCGACGGAATAATCACCGGGGACAAAGAGGCAGGTGTTAAATGGTGAATATCATGGTTGGTATGACCTGGTGTCAACATTATCATGGTGAATCAATAAAATGCAATGAACGCGTTTTGATGGCGGGGTAGGGGTGTGAGGGGTGGGTGGGGGGCGGAGGGAGAGGGGAGAGGCAAGAATTGGTGGAAGTTTACGTATAATCTGATACGCGTCTGAATGTACGTTTCCCATGTTATTCTACATGTGGTCGCTTGATCACGTCAACACTACATATTTTGTCTACCCCCCCCCCCTCTCTCTCTCACACACACACACAAGCACACACATACGTGCAATGCATGAAGCACGGGTGCTTTTCTCACAAGTCATACTACTCCTTAGCTCTCCCACGATCTACTCATCTTGAACTGATCAAGAACTGACCACCCCAAGAGTACTCTTTATCTTCCCCCCGTTCTCTTCCGTTTCCATTATACTTTTTACTTACTTTTTCCTTTACTTTCTGCTGTTCACTCGCCTTTCCACTATCGCATACCTACACCCCCAAGTTATACCCCAAACTGCAGACTAAGAAACAGACCAAATCTATTAATAACTTCGTGACCCCAAATGGTTCACCCCAATATCCCCCACCACCACACAAACACCCTTCCTCCCCTCTCCCCTCCCCCTCCCCCCAGCCCCAGCCTCTGGTTCTCCCCTCTGTCCGTCCACCCGTGCATCCTTCCATTTTTAGCAACATGACACGGTTGACTGCCTCTGACAGGAACCACAATGCTGCCTGTAACTAAACCTCCCCGCAACACTCCCACGATCCTGATGGTCACCGTTCTCTCCCTTGTATCGTTCTTTACAAAATCACCTCCTCGTGTGCGCGTGCGTGAGACAGATATACAAGAGAGAGTGTGTGTGTGTGTGTGTGTGTGTGCGTGAGTGCGTGCGTGATTGCGTGCACGTGCGTGAGAGAAAGAGAGAACGAACGAACGAACGAACGAATGATTTATTGTTTTCAGGATCGCTTTGCCCATTCACTATGGGGCAGGGTGGGGAAGGGGTTGTACATGTCAGAAACGTAACGAAATACGAGAAGTGACGCGCTGTACACTTGATCAAAACATGGAATCCACGTCATGCGATTAATTATAATTAGTATCATACAAAGTCTGTATAATCACAATCTTTGTTTTCAAATAGGTCGGCAAGTGAAAAGGAATCACACAGCGAAGCTAATCATGATATATCGAGATCAGGATTTCCATTTCTAGTACTTTTGCAAGCGTTTGGATTTGTGTCTTTAAACGTATTAAATAAACTGTCCATTTTCTTAGCTGACTCCTCAAGACAAGACATAATCTGTCGGCAGACATCTGGTGGAACATCAACATGCTTCTGTTCAGAAAGTTCACTGTCTTGTTGAGAACTGTCCACATCTGGGTCAATGATGTTCGTGTTTTGGGGCGTGAGAG
>NC_134896.1:19792673-19797673 GCF_041734735.1 Babylonia areolata | reverse complement strand
TCGACATCACGGTTGCTGGTGACTTTATTTTCGTTTGCTGATTATTATTTAAAAAAAAAATATATATATATATTAGGTCCTATCAAACGATTGTTACAAACATTGATATACACAATGCTTTTCTACGAGTGACGACAGTCGAAGTTGTACATCTATCGATTTTTCTTTGATCTTAAGCGTGCAAAACAAAGGGAAGACAATCACGCATATTCATTTATCACCGGTTTATTTCATTTTCTAATATCTTCAACAGGTATCTTCTTTAGGGCTTTTTACCCGACTGAATCATATGTTCGGACAGTCCTCTTTGACAACACAGGAGGAAGGGTAAAAGGTGGTAAACGCACTCTGTGCCACGAGCACTGTCAGCCAGGCAGGCCGATAAGGACATAACACACGGTATGGACCGTTCTCCTCGCAACCCACACCAGTTTGGGGTTGTTTTTTTTTTTTGTTGTTGTTGTTGTTGCGGTCTCACGTGCGGAAATGAAAGGCAAACGACGGACTGTGATTGTGGCACGAGAGCAGTGATGCGTTCTTTCCACTGGATTCTGTCAGCGTCCTGGACAGAGTAAAGGACCGACCATACGATACAATTGTGTTGTTCTGTCTGTCTGTGTGTTAACTATGCGGGCAAAATCTCATAATCCGCCCGTACCAAACTGACTAAATGGTGATTTTTTTTTTCTCTCTCCCCCCCTGCTGTCGCCTCGTGCTTTATTCTTTTTGAAGACGCATTTCACTGACTGTATGTCATTTAGGTATTAGAGCATGGGTTTCAGAGAGAGTTGAAGGAGACAGACAGACCGACAGACCGACCGACCGACAGACAGAGAGATAGATGATTCATACTAGATATATAGACAGACAGACAGACAGATACATACATACATACATACATACATATAACGAAAGATATTTATATACACACAGAAGAAAGACGACAGAGAGAGAGACAGAGATACAGAAAGAGGGACAGTCAGAGAAATAGGAAGAGAAGGACAGAGAAAGGGACAGGGAAAGAGAAAGACAGACAAGGACGTGTGTGTGTGTGTGTGTGTGTGTGTGTGTGTGTGTGTGTGTGTTCTGTGTTCGTTTGTTACATTTTTGTCATGGTTTGCTTCAGACGAAGAGCAAACCAGCTGACGTACGTGGTGAAGGAGTGCCATCAATTATCATTATAACACCGTGAGGAGGTAATAACGTCAGGCCAGCTGAGAAATCCCCACAGGGAGGACGAAATACTCACACCGCCGGGTTCAGGTTGTCATCAAACTCCTGCCTCCCTTGTGCAGCATAGGGACTGATATCACATATATAATATATTGATGATGTGAAAAGATGAACTGAAGGACGAACAACTCATGGGGAAAAGCTGTTTATGAGCACGCCTGGGAGTTTTTGTTTTCTTTCGGTGTTTGTTTGTTTGTGGGTTTTTTTCACATTTTTTTGGTATATGATATGTGAAAACATACACATTGTAACTTATTAGCTTGGAAAACAAGTGCAAGTTCGACTAAAGATATGTGCATTACGAGTACCAATGTGGTGTCAACAACAATATTTTTTTGTACGAATAAGTATCTAGTATCTCAATGTATAAAGAAATTTACGTGAAATAGCACACGATAACGACAATAATATATACTGCATTACAAACGGCGTAACAATCTCTTCCTATTGTGCAGTAATATAACCCGAGCAGCTTGCAACACTGGATTTGTCCCTCGAAAGTGATCTTCTTCTTCTTTGTTCGTGGGCTGCAACTCCCACGTTCACCCGTATATACACGAGTGGGCTTTTACGTGTATGACCGTTTTTACCCCGCCATGTAGGCAGCCATACTCCGCTTTCGGGGGTGTGCATGCTGGGTATGTACTTGTTTCCATAACCCACCGAACGCTGACATGGATTACAGGATCTTTAACGTGCGTATTTGATCTTTTGCTTGCGTATACACACGAAGGGGGTTCAGGCACTAGCAGGTCTGCACATATGTTGACCTGGGAGATCGGAAAAAAATCTCCACCCTTTACCCACCAGGCGCCGTCACCGAGATTCGAACCCGGGACCCTCAGATCGAAAGTCCAACGCTTTAACCATTCGGCTATTGCGCCCGTCACGAAAGTGATCAAGGTCTGTGGCCTGGTGTTGTGTTCTTGGGAAAGGCACTTTACTCCGATTTTCCTCACTCCAGCCATGTGTCAATGTGTACTTAATTTCGGTTAGGGAAAGTTATAACGGCGGCAGGAGAGGATTGGGCCCCGCCTTCATCAGCTGAACCGTAGGCACAGTGGCCCGTGTGAATTCACTGGCTCTGAAAGGCTTTAGGACTTTTCAACCTTTCTTTCAAACATCGTTAAAATGTAGTTTTGTTTCAGATCAAGACAGTGCGGTTGTTGTTGTTTTTCAAAGCACCTTGTTCACTTTAACTCGCTCAGTACGGCCAGTCCTCTCTTCTCCTCTACACAGACCCCTCGGATGTCCAGTGGGTGTCTGAATGACCCAAACTTTAGCTTCCGTCGTCAGAATTGTGGTATTCTTTGTCAACATTCACCTCTTCAGTATAAAAGCCTTCCACTTGCAATATTTTGATGATGGTAATTGGGGTGAAACGCTGTTAACGTCGTCTCTCTCGCCGTTCGTATGGAGACAGTTAACGGTTTCTGTTGGCTGAAAAGACTGGACCCGAGCTGAAAAGCTGACGGATGGTAAAGAAATCACTGCAACACCTCCCGTCTATGGGACATTGAGGGAAACCAAAATCCTGCCTTTTTCCATGTTTTGTTCTCCTCCCTATCAACTCGACAAAAGACTAGCACCCCGACCAACGCTCAAGGCTCAGCAGATGGGAAGAATGGAGGTGGACGAGGGGACTGAGGAAGAGGTGGTGGGTGGGGGTGGGGACAGGGGGGGGGGGGGGGGGCGAGACCGGAAAAAAAAACTACACCCCACAATGTTCATATGTTACACATATGCCAAAAATGAATTTAAGAAAAAAAAAATATATATAAAAACAAATCCACCCCCTACCCCCGCCAACCTTTCCTACATCCCAGCCCTCACGGTGCGTACGAGATTTGAACCGGAAATTCCTTTGTTTCTGTGTTCAGTTCTCCACCGCTGCACTTCTCCACTACCATCGTGACCACCACCACCACCACCCCATCAGCGTCGTGAACACTAGGAGGGAAGACACATGCCTGTGTTTTTTATTTTTATTTTTATTTTAGTGTGTGTGTGTGTGTGTGTGTGTGTGTGTGTGTGTGTGTGTGTGTGTGTGTTAGTGTGTGTGTGTGTTAGTGTGTGTGTTTGTGATTGTCTTTTTGTTGTTGTTGTTTTTTCCCCGCGACCACGGGCTTCATTACAACGTAGCGGGGTCGTATTACTTAATGCTTCGCAGCTGTTGCGGGGACTCAGTCTTCCTCACCGCTCTCTCGGTTCAGACATGGCAGGTTACAATGGAGGTGGTTATGTGGGAGATATTGAGTTGTAAATTTATTATAAGGGGACACGGTAGGAGGGAGAGAGAGGGTGAAAAGGGAGAAAGGGTGGAGACAGAGGGGAGGGGAGAGTGAAACAACAACAACAACAACAAAAACTAGAAAAACGGGGAGAGGGTGGTAAAATACGGGGATGGAGAAACTTAAAGTGTAATAGAAAAAGGGAGAGAAAGAGGGGAGGGGGTGGATCTGCAGAGAGAGAGAGAGAGAGAGAGAGGAGAATGACAGACATAGAGAACTACACACACACACACACACACACACACACAGAATTCAATTCACAAGCAGGACCTGACAGAAGAACACACACACACAGTAACAGGGGCACAAACACACAAAGACGCACACACGCTCGCACACACACACACACACACACACACACACACTCCAACCACCATCCCCCACCCCACCCCACCCCACCCCCATAGGGAGTGGCACAATAACATAACACAAAACAACAACCGAATCCCGCATCAGAGGGATTTGAAAAAAACAACAACAAAAAAACACCACGCTACTGTCCATGGCTGCGAATGTCAAAGCGTTGGGTCCGTGCCATGGCATTGCTCATGCATCTATCCCTATTTAACTCACTCAGTACGGCCAGTCCTCTCTTCTCCTCTACACAGACCCCTCGAATGTCCAGTGGGTGTCTGAATGACCCAACCTTTAGCTTCCGTCGTCAGAATTGTGGTATTCTTTGTCAATATTCACCTCTTCAGTATAAGAGCCTTCCGCTTGCAATATTTTGATGATGATAATTACGGTGAAACGCTGTTAAAGTCTTAACTCCCGAGAGCAAGGTTTCGGTTCTAGCTCCGCCCCTTTTCTCTGCATTCAAATTTTGTATTACGTGTAGCTGACACATTTTGTACTTTCCAAAGTCAATTCAGGTCTAGATTGGAAGCTGCTAGGCAAATCTCGCTCTCTGCCATAAATGAAGCCAAACCGTAGCTTTATTAGGCTTTTATTTTGAATAAACCTTCACCGACGTCACAGTGTCAGACTCTGGTGAGAAACTGGCTTGATTCAAATCGCCCGCCATTTATAGTCCGGTTCAGGCTTTAACGTCGTCTCTTTCGCCGTTCGTATGGAAAGAGTTAATCTTTTGGTTTTCTAAGCGGGCGTGATGTTGTGGATATGGATTAGTATGCACACGATGACGCCTCCTCGAGGCTGAAACGGAAACTCATGCTAACCATTGACAAGAACAGTTTGAGATCACTGATAGTATCTTAATCTCTCTTTCATTCACTGAAGATAGAAAACGCATTTCAGTTTTCGTTTATTTTGCATTTTCTGTATTACACACGGCTCCCTCTCGTTTACGAGAGAAAGGAATGGGGGTTAGAAGGGAGAGAAAGACAGAGACAGACAGACAGACAGACAGACAGAAACAGATAAAGACAGCCACAGAGACGACCTTTTAACACAGTTCATTACAAAAATAAACACGCAAGCACACACACACACACAACATACACACACACATACACA
>NC_134896.1:19762673-19787673 GCF_041734735.1 Babylonia areolata | reverse complement strand
ATGCAGGCACGGAGTCAAAAATACATATATGTATGACGGGCGCAATAGCCGAGTGGTAAAAGCGTTGGACTTTCAATCTTAGGGTCCCGGGTTCGAATCTCGGTAACGGCGCCTGGCGGGTAAAGGGTGGATATTTTTTCCGAACTCCCAGGTCAACATATGTGTAGACCTGCTAGTGCCTGAACCCCCTTCGTGTGTATACGGAAGCAGATCAAATACGCATGTTAAAGATCCTGTAATCCACTGATGTCAGCGTTCTGTGGGTTATGGAAACAAGAACATACCCAGCATGCACACCCCCGAAAGCGGAGTATGGTTGCCTACACAGCGGGGTAAAAACGGTCATACACGTAAAAGCCCACTCGTGTAAATACGAGTGAACGTGGGAGTTGCAGCCCAAGAACGTAGGAGAAGAAGATACATAATTATATATATGTGGGCATACTCTGACAGACACAGAAACACACAAGCACGCATGTATATATATATATACACACACACACACAGAGGAAATCCGGAATCAGTTTATACGGATGCATAGATTTGGCGTTGTGTGTGTGTGTGTGTGTGTGTGTGTGTGTGTGTGTGTGTGTGTGTGTGTATACATATATATATATATTATATATATATATATATATATACATGCGTGCTTATACGGATGCATAGATTTGGCGTTGTGTGTGTGTGTGTGTGTGTGTATGTGTGCGCGCGCGCTTCGATGTGTGCGTGTGGGTGTTTATATATATATATATATATATATATATATATACATATATATAAATTCCACGATTAAGGACATGCAGTGACAGAGTCATCAACAAATCCAGGTCCCAAAGTCCACCTCTTGCACAGGGAAGTGGATGAAGCGACATGAGTCACTTCCGGTTTATCTTCTAACCTCAGGCTATGCTGCTGGCTCTGTTAGTGTGTATCCTGCATCGTCCACTCAGCCCTTCCTCTGGCTGTTGGGGAACATCCTGTTTTTAAACCCCGGATTTCTACTGAGAATACCTTTGGGTCCCCTGTCGGTGATTTATCATGTATTGTTTGTGGCCCACATAATTGCGCTTTGTCCCGTATTTCTCCAGTTACATATCTTAACTAATAGATATATGTTATTCGATTTTAAAATCTGCATTTTTCCTTCAGCTTGTCCTCATGTTATTTTTTTTTTTGACAAACAAGATATCCCCGCTGAATTATGTGGAGGTGGCCTTTGCTTATAATCATGGGAATGTTTCTCTCCGAACCCGTGGTTGAAATGGCGTGAGTTCAAACCACAGACATCCAGCACGAATACATGTGTTGCCATTTTCGCTGGTGGCATTAGTGTAGTGTTTGACAGGTTTCCTCCATCAACATCCCCACCCCGCAGCCCCCACACCCACATCCCGCTTCCGTATGACGGTTATCCCTGTCGGCCGATCACCTGATAATGGTGTTGACCTTAAACCAAGTGTAACTGGCTGATGGCCAGTAACAAGTCCGATAAACACTTCACACTGCAAACAGCCATCGTTTTCTGTGCACGCTAACCTCAGCTTCGGAGAGAAAAAAAAACATTTGACGTTGTGCTTACAATGGGAATGTAGATGGTATCCCCCTTTCATCAATGCTAATCAATAATTTCATGTTAGAAGTTAAACATGCACTGACCAAGTTTCCCCGTGTTACGCCAGACGGACCTCCCACCCAGACAGACATCCAGGACTCATCCTTTCCAACGAAGCAACCTTCGAACTGATACCCAAGCCCTGGACAACTTAACCTTTTGGGCCAACATGTCGTTAAAATCAACTCCACTACTGACACGGAGCAGCCCCCCCCCTCCCAACCCCCGCTCCCCTCCCCGCCCTCTGCAGACAGCCAGGACTCCCTCCCCCCCCCACTCGCCTGCCTCCCCCCTCCATCCCCCCGGAACGTCAGCCAACCTCACCCACAGACGGGCAGCCAAGACTCCAACCCCTCGAACAACACCCCTCTCCATCAAGCGAACATCAAGTTCCCAGCACCGAACAACTTGACAAATGCCGACAGGTCGTAAATCTCAATTCCACCGGGATTCTTTTTTTCCTTTTTTACGCTTCTTCCCTTTCCATGCTTTATTTCTTTTCGTTTGCTCTTTGGCCCATGCATGTTTTCTTTTGCTCTGTTGTGGGCGGAATTGCGGCCCCCGTGAGAAGACGATGGCCATGGCGGGACGGCCGGAGGAGGGTGGAATAATCACAAGCAGGAAGTTTGATCACAGCGACGCATGTGCCGTCACTGTGTTTTTGATTTTTTTTCCCCATTTGTTTACAGTTAGTTTCTTTTCCCTTTATCCGTCTTTAGGTCGACGATATTTTTTCTATATTATAATAATTATTTATTTATGTAAGCTTATCTATCATTTATTCCCCCGTTGTTGTTTTTTTTTTTTTTTTTTTTTTTTTTTTTTTTTTTTTTTCTCAAGGCCTGACTAAGCGCGTTGGGTTACGCTGCTGGTCAGGCATCTGCTTGGCAGATGTGGTGTAGCGTATATGGTTTTGTCCGAACGCAGTGACGCCTCCTTGAGCTACTGAAACTGAAACAAGGTCGACGTATGTAGATATGATAGACAGTATTGTCCGACTATAAGTATCAGAACAACTGAGGAAGCCAATGCTGTCCAGACACTCTGGGCGAGAATCTGATTACAGAGCAAAGTGTCTTACGCAAGTAAATCCCCACTCTCTGTCCACAGGGCTTTGGGACAATCGGCGTTGTAGTATTGAGACAATGGCTGGATGTGAAATGGCATGTTCCTTGCTTATCTGTTACCCTCATTGATAGATAATTTGTTCTGTCTTCTCTTGTCTACTTGTGGAAGACGAGGGCATCAGGGACATGGGTTTCTTGTTAACTCTGCCATAAATGAGGATAAAACAAACAAACAAAAACATATACATAAAATAAAGAAAGAAACCCACACTCTCAGCTGTCGACACACTTTTTTTATTTTTTTTTTTTAGTTGTCGCCTATTGAAACAAGGCTTCATCGAAAAGGTTACCCACATTTCGTAGGTGACCGATGGTTGCATTCAATCAATACAAAAAAAGTGTGTGTGTGTGTGTGTGCGTGCGTGCGTGCGTATGTTTGTGTGTGTGTGTGTGTGTGTGCCTACGCATGTCACTGACATTCACACACACACACACACACACACACACACACACACACACACACTTATTCGCATCCGTACCCAGGACGCCACGAGGACAAGTCAAGCAGAAACGGGACGAAAGAAAAATCATTGTTCATACAGTGTCAACAAGTGCAGTCAGTGTGCGCCAGCTGGTTCCCCAATCTACAGGTGCAATAAGCCCCGCTGCCCTGCCTTGCTTGCTTGAACAATACAGAAGATCCATTCACGCATGCTAAATGTCATTAGAACTCAAAGCATTCGTGTGTGGTCAGTCATGTACGTCCTGTTCAGAGCCACACAGCCTAGTCTGTCCCAGTGGTGTGCAGTGAACTGCGAGACAGCACACGAATTTCTTGTGCCTTTTGTTCTTCAGTGTCTGACATAATCTCCGACCGAGGATTATTTTCTTTTGACAACACCCTTACCAGCCACACACACACACACACTCACACGCACACGCACGCGCCCACATCCAAATACCACAGCACACATGAACGCACGCACACAATATCTTATCACACACAACAACACAGCAACAACAACCACAACAATAACCTTCTCCACCCCTCCATCCGATCCTTCCCCCCCCTCCCCCACACACTCGTTCACTCAACCTGTCTTCATGCTGAGGCCCCCAGTGTGAGTGAGCAGAGCAAACAAAGCGGAAAGAAGCGTTCTGTCGGTGCAGTGGGGCGGGGTGCACAGGTGTGCATGACAAAGCCGCTCGAAAAGGTCTCCAGCTGTTGGAAATCTTACTGAAAAGAATACTCAAAGGACTTCAAACACATCGGCAACACAATCATTAAAAAAAAAAATAAAATTAAAAAAATCACCCACTCTGGGAAGACATTATCGGGAATAGCCAGAGGGCAGAACTGATGCACAAGTGAAGCTGCTAATAGAAGGAAACAGCAAAGAGGAGGACATTATCATATACACAGACGATTCAGTCACCAAATATCACCGACTGGAGACAGAATGTAGATCAAAATGATGAAAAAAAAACAACAACAACAAAACAACAACCAACCAAACAAAATTAGGGAAGAGAATGCCGCACACAAAAACTATAAAGGTCCTAACAATGAGAGTTGAAGCAGTGACACGTGCTGTCCAGTGGCTGGTATCCGTTCGTCTGCAGATCAAAATGCCATAATTCTGACAGACTCTATGAACTTCCTGCAAAAAGTTGGAGGTGGAATAGGGAGCCCAAAGTGGCATGAGGCAGTGTGCAACATCCAGATACAAAAGCTTGCATGGATGTACTGCCCCGGACATGGAGGTGTTAAGGTCCGTTTATACAGAGCGCGAACGCGAACGCGTCCAACGCGAACACGAACGCGAACGCGACTTTTGAGCAGTTTTGCCATTCAAATAGAGCACGAACCCGAACGCGGAAAACCGTCGACGGCTTTCGAGGCGGCTCGTCTTTTTCTTGCTGTGAGAGATAAAATTTGGTCATTTGGAATCATGGCGCAGGTAGAGAGTCAGACACGGAGGAGATCATAGTACCTGTCAGTCCGACTTTCTGTCCAATTGCTTTCCATATGTCTCTTTTTTTCATGATGTCTTTGTAATCTTTGTCTGCTTTGTCATACAGTACATGATTCTTCTCAATTTCAAGAATCATGGCTTCTGTCTTGTCCATTGTCTTGTCCATTCTTCTCCAAACTTCACAAGCAAAGTAGACTGACGCTAGTGCCTAGCTTTTTCTTGGAACGGTCAGGCGTACAAGTTTCTATTTGTGGAAATGATGCAAGGGAAGTACCTGCTGATTGGTTGATAGCAAAAAAGCCGCGCGACCTTCTGAGAAAATTCGCTCTGGGGGCAATCAAGGCGGTCGTTCGCGCGAACAAAAATTTGTTCGCGTTCGCGTTCGCACTCTGTTTGAACGGTTCCTCTACAAATGACTAAAATATTCCAGGACGAAAAACCGCGTTCGCTTTCGCGTTCGCGCTCTGTATAAACGGACCTTTAAGGGGAAATCGGCGTACTGACAGACTTGCTGATAGCGCTTCAACATCAAGCGGCGTACATCTGGAAAGATCTGAAGTCATCAGAAAAGTAAAAGAGTACCTAAAACCCCCCAACAACAACAACAGGTAGATGGCCATCATACCATCGATCGCCTCACAGAAGGAAACTCGGTTAGAGGCAGTAGCTGTAAATCTAACATGAATAGAAGTGTAGAGCCATTACCAATCAAATATTGGCATAATCTCTTAACCAATAATGCGCAGATTTCTTCAAAACGGAGCAGTCTTTCTGGGGGCTTCCCAAACACGTGATGTGCGCGCGCGTGCGCGCGCGCGTGTGTGTGTGTTTGAACAGTCAGTTCCACCTCTACGTTGTCGAAACATCCTCGGTTGCCTGACGGTCGGGTCACCCACAGTCGATTCGTTGGGACCCCTGAGGGCCAAAACGTCTACAGTTTCCGGCCAAAGTCGCTGTTTCGTTTCCTACGGGGATCCGTTGAATTGTTGGTTCAGGTCCCGCACCACGCTGTCGCACCGAGTGACCCTGCCTCGTTTTCAGCAACAAAAGCATGGCTGTACTACTACTACCTTTTTCTATATTATAATTATTATTTATTTATTTATTTATGTAAGCTTATCTATTATTTATTCCCCCTTTTTTTTCTTTTTTTTCTCAAGGCCTGACAAAGCGCGTTGGGTTACGCTGCTGGTCAGGCATCTGCTTGGCAGATGTGGTGTAGCGTATATGGTTTTGTCCGAACGTAGTGACGCCTCCTTGAGCTACTGAAACTGAAAGTGAACTGTACATGCCGCACGCGGACGTACGAAAAACAAAAAACACCAAAAACAAAACAAAAACAAAAAAGAGAATAAAGATAGAAAGAAATGAAGATAACGAGAAGAAACTTGAAGGTAAAACTGTTTCCTTTTCGGGTTAAAAAAAAAAAAAGTGTGTGTGGTTTTGTTTTTCATCTCAAAGTTGTCAAATTTATGAGAAAACGGAGAAAAAAATTACCTGTGGCAATTTTTTTTTTCCTCATGAATGTTCGCACATCTGTCTTGGAAGGGAAGAGTTTCCATAATCTAATACCTGGCGCAAGACCTAAATTATCACATTAAAATAAAAAGAGAAATATCCAATACAAAATGTCCCAAAGGTCAGGAATAATACCTACTAGACATACTACCGCCACTACATACTACTTCGATACCAAAAAAATTAATAACAATAATAATGACTAATAAAAATAAAATCCTAACAAAATTACCCTTGACAAAAACAAAACAAAACAATCTTGTCCTTCTACGGTGCGTTATGCGGAAAACCCCAATAGGATATGACTGTACTCCTTTGTCCCAAGGGCATTCGCGCAAAAAGCACTCCAATAAATCAGAACGGCCAATGAGTTGCCCGAACTGGGAGAGCGGCGAACGGACTGACCGACCCAAGGGGGCAGCGACTCCGGTCAGAGCCACGCAGTGGTGCTGCAGCTTGGGACACAGAATGGTATAGTTCGTGGATCGATAGGTCATATAAAAACAGGGGCGTGGCTGGGATCAGAGAGAGAGAGAGAGAGAGAGATTGGATGAGGAGAAGGGGGAAGAGGAGGAGAAAAGGAGGGAAGAGGAAATGGAGAGACAGAGAGAAGAAAAAAAAGAGGTTGGGGGTAAGAAAGGGGAAGGGGATGAGAAGGAGCGGGGAGGGAGGGCGAGAGAAAGGGGTGATAAGAAGGTGGGAGAGAGAGAGAGAGAGAAAGGAAGAAAGAGAGAGATGGGGGATGGAGAAAGAGGAACGATGCCAATATGAGCCAAGACTCATAAAAACAAAACAAAACGATTTCCTTAAAGTAAACGAAACGAAAACAGAGTAAGTATGGGAAATCTCGACAAGAGAGAGAGAGAGAGAGAGAGAGAGAGAGAGAGAGAGAGAGAGAGAGAGAGTTGAAATGAACATAAATGGCTTGACTACGAACCTGAATTCATCCTTTTTTTTATTGTTGTAGATTCTCTCTCTCTCTCTCTCTCTCTCTCTCTCTCTCTCCCCAGACCTCAGTCCCCACTGATTTAACATAATCTTTAGATCAGTGCTCAACCCCACTCTCTCTCTCCCTCTCTCTCTTGGGCATGATTCAAGATGATTTATTCATATAGGCCAAGGCCCCTAATGAAGGAGTATGTGAACAGACAGCAATAAAAAACAAAGAAAAACAAAAACATTTCACATAATACAACATGCATAAAAAACTCGATATAACATAAGTTCAAATGAAAAACTAGCCTAGCAACGAAACAGTGTTTTCATGACGTAATAGTTTCTCGGACTTTGAAATCATCTTGAATCTCTTGAGCATGCCTGTCGTTTCAAATCATACCGCCTCAGATCAAATTAAATTTTATCCTCATCTGACTTGGTTAAAAGAAAAAAAAAGAAAAAAAAAAGAAAAGAAGGATGTTTACTACTGACTGGCATCGATACAGGCCCTGGTCCCGTGACAAACTCATGAATGGCTGAAGGGATGAAAGCTGTTCATTCATGGTGCTGACATTCCCATCTTTGGGGTCATCTGGTGCTGGCACGCAAGTCGTAAATACTGAGAGAGAGAGAGAGAGAGAGAGAGAGAGAGAGAGAGAGAGAGAGAGAGAGGCAGACATAGAAACAGAGATACAGAAACACACACACACACACACACACACACACACACACAGAGGAAGAGTGAGACAGAGAAAAATACAGAAACTGAGAGAGACAGAGATAAAGAGAGAGAGAGAGAGGGAGGGAGAGAGAAGAGAAATATACTCAGAGAGAGAGAGAGAGGGAGAAAGGGAAAGAGAGATTTGGACCAATTTTCAGAGATGTTATCAAACGACAAGCACGCAGTAATTAGACAGAGAGAGAGAGACAGAGACACAGAGAGAGAGAGAGAGAGAGAGGAGCAGCAACAGCAGCAGCAACAACAGTCATGGAAAAGGACATGCCACCCCAAAGTCCCTCCGAGACCTTAATAAACGCTTGCGGAGTCACTGGGTGCACTTCGGTGATGTAACACGCATGCACGCACAGCGCGCGAGTTAGTGGGTCACTTGCACGCGCTGACCTTTTGGTGCAGTATTCCCACTCTCCCCACTCAGCCATCACCCACACTTCAGGGGGCCGTCGTTTATTTTGATCTCGCGACCTCTGATCTTGACGGTGGTACAGAGAGATGGCACGCGAGGCAGGCGAACATTTTGACTTCTGGTAATTGTTGAACATATAAGAAGTCCCCCCCACTCCCCAGCACCTCCCCTTTTTATAGTGGAGGACAACAAAATTTAAGTAAGCAAATTTGACATCATAATATTATGAAATATGAGTGCATGTTCTTTGTGATAAAAAGAGAGGGTGGAGGGAGGGGAGGGGTGGGGGTAAGAAAGGGAATTTAATCCTTCAAACACGGCGACGGGCGCAACAGCCGAGTGGTTAAACCGTTGGACTTTCAATCTTAGGGTCCCGGGTTCGAATCACGGTGACGGCGCCTAGTGGGTAAAGGGTGGAGATTTTTACGATCTCCCAGGTCAACAAACGTGCAGACCTGCCAGTGCCTGAACCCCCTTCGTGTATTTATGCAAGCAGAAGATCAAATACGCACGTTAAAGATCCTGTAATCCATGTCAGCGTTCGGTGGGTTATGGAAACAAGAACATACCCAGCATGCACACCCCGAAAACGGAGTATGGCTGCCTACATGGCGGGGTAAAAACGGTCATACACGTAAAAGCCCACTCGTGTGCATACAAGTGAACGCAGAAGAAGAAGAAGAAGGCAGCTACGGCCACTGCATGTGCGACGAGTTCTCTCTGAGGGAAAGAGCCGTTTGTTATGCCTGATACGACAACGGTGACTTTCCGAAGCTGCTCATTTTAAGGGCGATGTAAGAAATACGAGGGAAACATCCCTCTCTCCCAAGAAGAAATGTTTTTTTTTATATATATAATAATTTTTAACATGAGAGGCAAGGCCTTCAAGACTCACTTGTGACACACGCTAGATCCAGTAAAGGAATCATATGAGGGGGGGGGGGGGGGGGGGGGGGCGGGAAGGGAGTTGGGGAGATAAAAAAAAAATCGTTAAAATTGGTCCTGAAAAAAATGTATGATGAAAAAAAAAACCCAACAAAAAAACAACAACCAAAAAACAAACAAACAAACGTCAGGTCTGCTACGGGGATCAAACTAAGCATAGTCTCATCCCCAACACCACGCCACATCTGACGTCACTGCTCGACCAAATCTAATATCTAATGCTATGGGTCTTTTTAGCGCAATAAAATATAATTGTATTTGAGGTAATAACACCATTCAAATCATGTTTTCTTGACATATCTCGATTATTTAAGAAATTATTTTAATTCGGCCGTAAAGGAGACGTTGACATTGCCTCAGGCACACTGTAACAAGTATAGATCTGCACAAACCAGTCTGACAACAGGCTGACCGAAACTGAAAGAAACCCTTCGATCCATTTTTCTTTAATGTTCATTCCATTTAATTAAGTATCCACTTTAGAATAATCATATGCAGTAAACACGTTGATGCCACACATACAGTGACACACATAGTCCAGCACACAACACACAGAGGAGTGGACCTGTCACAACGAAACTTACTGCTGAGGGAAGAGGTGAGTTTTGAGACCAGATTTGAAAGAAGTGAGGGAGTCAGAATGTCAGAGGTTTTCAGGGAGTGTGTTTCACGTTTTTGGCAAATGAAATGGAAATGATAAATATATATATATATATATATATATATATATATATATAATGTGTCCGTAGGTCTTACTTCTGACGTGAGGTATCCTGAGAAGTCAAGTATCAGAAGAAGAACAGGGTTGGCAACTCGAGTATAGATAATAATGGGAGGAGTTCAGAAAGGTACTTTGGGTCAGACCCGCTGACTGCAAGAAAAAAGCCAGTGGATAGCTTATGGTGCATTGATCAGAAACAGGCAACCAGTGGAGAGACGGAAGGAGAGGAGAAATAATTATGGAGATACCGAGGCTCAGCTCTGAGAGAAAGTGTGTGTGAGAGCGTGGGGTTGTAAAACAACAACAACAACAAAGCAGCGTGGGACCAACAGTCACTTTCCTCGCAGTGCTGTGACAGTGAGGTGAACACTTGTTCACTGACGTGGTCATGGTCTGGTCTTGCAGTGGTGAGCAGTTGTTTTCTGCTGACAGCCTCAGAGACGGTTGTACTACGTACATTATGAGTCTTGTTGGTTTCTTTGTTCATTCATTTCTCTCTCTCTCTCTCTCTCTCTCTCTCTCTCTCTGTGTGTGTGTGTGTGTGTGTGTGTGTGTGTGTGTGTTTGCACTCTCCTTTTCAACTGTTGACGTTTTATGCCAAAAGTGGATGCCTGTCAACATGTCATATAAAGATCAAGGTGAAGAATTGCATGGACTTTGTGACGTTGAAAACAAAGATTGATGTTCTGTCACACTCGGTTGTTTCGTCTGCAACGAGGCCTGTTTTTGAAGTCCGAGGTAAGAAATGCTAGCATGATTTGTGTTTGCTATTAATTAAGGCAATGGCGGTTTTCATCGCAAACAATACAGGTTGCATCAGTTTGGTCATGGGCTGTATGGGCATAACATTCTTTTTTCGTAAAACACGAGAGTTGCAATGGTTATGTCAAATTTTGAGCTTTTTCAAGCAGCACTTCCAAATCACGGTTTTATATTTCAGAGATTTTGAAGTGGTTTGTGCATCTTCACATCACCGCGACAATAACAATCCCAACTCATAGGATCAAACTGTTGGCTGACCATATAATCTATCAAAAATAACAGCGCTTTGCTTTCTTTCTGTGCAAGATACGACAGGAAATTGATTTCCATTTTCTTTTACTCCGTCTGTTTGATGTTTTTTGGGTATTGATTTACATTCACCCCGATTCATGTCGAAGGTTAATAATGTCAGGCAATCTTTTTTTTAAAAGTCTTCGTTTGTCTGATTTCTTTTTCTGCAGGGTCCACGTTCTATGTTTTTACCTACTTGCTTGATTTTGTAAAATGAATATTAATTTTAGCAGAACTGATTGAGATTTTTTTTTTACCCCACTGTTGACAGGAGCGGCGTAGGACAGGTTATTTTCTTCTTTTCACAGCTCCACTGATATTCACACCACTCCAAGTCCCATTTTCATAATACTGGACATTGACAGAACGGGAGATGAGATCCTCTGACTCCCTCCTCCCTCCCCACCCCTAAGTGTAACGAAACGAAACACATCAACAGAACACAAAACTGAGTAAAAGCATTAGTCAGGGATCGAACCCGGACTTGTTAGACACAGTTTCAGTTTCAGTAGCTCAAGGAGGCGTCACTGCGTTCGGACAAATTCATATACGTTACACCACATCTGCCAAGCAGATGTCTGACCAGCAGCGTAACCCAACGCGCTAAGTCAGGCTTTGAGAGACACAGAACTCAAGCTGCTAGCCACTGATACAGCCGTCGATTTATCTCATGCTTGTAGGCCAGCCACTGAGCTCAATGAAGCCAGTAAGTCGTCCAACTCTGCTCCATGAACCAACTGGGGGGAGGTTCTCTCCCGTGAACTTAAGTTGGGGGGGGTGACAGGTAACTGCAAGTGTGTGGCCCATATGGCTAAATACGTATGTGCAACAGGTACGCAGGAAATAATCAACACAGGCCAAGAACCTCCACGTGTCGCGAGCGATCAGGATCCAAGATGTGACAGAAGAACACGTGCACTTCACACTGAAACAACTAAACTGTCCTGAACATAAAAGTTGGCAAGGTGATGAGGTGGTAGGTAGGCATGAGGGTGTTGCATTTGGGGTTGATTGGGGGTGGGGGTGGGGGGGGCTGAACGTGCGCATGTACGTGTGCACATAGATATACATACATTTTTGAAGGAAATATATATTGGGAACATGTCTTCAAGAATTTACTTGATGGCTTGATGTAAAAAAGCAATTGAATGTGTATTGTGTGTGCGTGTGTTTATGTAAGTTTGTGCCTGCCAATGTGTGTGTATGTGTTAGGGTAGCTGTTAGATACACATGTATGTTAAAATGTATGTATGCAGTGTGTGTGTGTGTGCGTGCGTGCGTGCGTGTGTGTGTGTGTGTGTGTGTGTGTGTGTGTGTGTGTGTGTGTGTGTGTGTGTGTGGGGTCACATTTTGGTGTGTGTATGTAACATAGATATAATGTTTTATGTTATCAAAAGCGCTTTTGTAAAGCACCTAGAGCAGATTTCTGGATAGTGTGCTATATAAGTATCCATTATTATTATTATTCAATTTACCATCATGAAATAAAATCTTGACTTGACTTGAACTGTACATATGTGAGAAGGGAGATGGGAGATGGGTGGAGACGAGGGTGTCTAACAGAAACGGGGTCAGCGCATGTTCGTGTGGATACGTTTGGGTTTGCTTTCGTTATTCTATTTATTTATTTATTTATCTATTTATTTGTTTGTTTGTTTCTTCGTTTCCTTCTTTGTTTATTTATTTATTCATTTATTTATTCATTCATTTGTATTGGCTATCATTTCATCTGTATACAGATCTGTTTTTTGTTCACTCTTTATGTTTGATTTCATTTGTCCGACCCATCCTGTCTATGAGTCAAACTCAGCCTCGATGACTTGTTCCTATATCCGACACGTCTGCCGCCCTAGTTCATGTCGAGACACAACTAAAGTCTTCAAAACTGTTATATACATTAATAATAATAGGCACGTACTTCGTGGAATAGAAACAGTAGCAGGAAGTCCTGCATATCGCCACAAATAGGACCAGCTTGAATGCGAATGCCGCTCTCAAGATACACTTCCGTGGCCAGAATTAGGCACGCGCTTTGTTGATCATATGAATCTCATGAATTGAGTCATCGGTCTATTCAAAAATACTACATTTCGTTGGGTAATGGTCATGCCCTCCAATGCGCAGTTGAAATCTTCGAACATTTTCCTTGATGGACAGAACTTTAGAGAGAGGAAAAAAAAGAAAGGCAGAAAGTTTGGAAAAGAAAGAATGAATCACAAGAAAAAAAAAGGAGAAAGACAGAAAGAAGGGAAGAAAGAAAACAAACAAAAACAGATGAGGAAAACACACGTAGGAACACTGAATAAATCAGCCATGGATAACTGTGAATTGCTGCGTGGTTCTGTATTCGCAGTAAAGCAGAAATTGTTATGATTGTGATAACATATACAGAACTGTAAAAAAAACCCACAAACAAACACACCAAACAACACACACACACACACACACACACACACACACACACACACATATATATATATATATATATATATATATATATAGAGAGAGAGAGAGAGAGAGAGAGGTGTGTGTGTGTGTGTGTGTGTGTGTGTGTGTGTGTGTGTGACAGAAAATCGTTACAACTGTCATGTGAACAGTGGTGAGCTGAGAAACATCGATCGATGATTTACCAAATGTTTAGAAAAGAGTAGTGTCCGGTTATCTCTCTCTCCCTCCTCTTATTCTTCATTTTCTTCTCCTGCTTTCCATGCTCGCTTTTTTCTCTGTCACAACTGATGTGTCGAAAGGACTGATATATTTTTTTCCCCAATTTTAAAGCCAGATTTTGTGTTGCTATTATTCTAAATGTTCACAGAGAAAGTGAATTAGTTATATTCTCTCTCTCTCTCTCTCTCTCTCTCTCTCTCTCTCTCTCTCTCTCTCACACACACACACACACACGCACACCGACAAAGAAATATTCATTACACTGACTCACTTCATTTACACCCGTGAGCCAAAAGTATTTCGAAATGACTTGTATCCCTCTCTGTGTGGGTGCATGCGTGAGAAATGAAGAATGTGTATGCACAAACTTGTGCGCGTGCGTGTCCAAACAAACCATCGCATATGCACACACAGAGACACGCACATACACAGAGACACACACACATACACAGATATAGACGCAAACACAGACAGACAGACACACACACACACACACACACACACACACACCGGCGGCACATGTTTAAAAGTATGAACACATAACTGTGGGAAAAACCAGTATGGGCACGTGTGCACCATGGCCCAGTTCAGTGACGTAAATACATACGACAGGATGACAATTGGAAGACGAATGATTCCGCACGTCAAAGGGTCAGCCAAAGACACATGTCGCTGCATCATGCGTTGTGTGTGTGTGTGTGTGTGTGTGTGTGTGTTTGTGCGGATGCAGCATTTGGCGGACGTCTCGCATTGCAGGGCTGATATGACACAAATGCAGACCTAACCTGTGTGTGTGTGTGTGTGTGTGTGTGTGTCTGCGTATGTGTGGGATGGAGGGACACGGAGAGAAAAGATAACAGAGAAAGACAGAAACATAGACAGAAAGACGGACAGAAAGACACAGAGACAGACGGAGATAAAGAGACATAGAAACAGACAGACAGACAGAAAGAGAGAGAGACAGACTCAGAGACAGACAGACAGATACAATGAAAAACAGAGAAATAAAAGGAGAGAGAGAGAGAGAGGGAGTGAGATATAAATGCGTTGAACACAGCCCAATATCAGCAAGTCCGAAGTGTTATACGGTGTTTCAATACAAATGTTGCTTTGGTAGACGCGGAAGGAGGGCCGTATAAGGAAGGGATGGGTGTTGGTAGGGACAGGAGGTGGGGCAAGAAGGCTGCTAATCCATTTTTGACAAATTGAAATCATATTTGCCAAACTTTACCGCAGAGCACATCAATATATTATCAACATTGATTGTTTTCCTCTACCACCTTCCTGCATTTATTTTATCTCCGTTTGTTTTGTTTTTGTTTTTTTTTTTTTGTTTTTTTTTCTTCATGCTTTTTAATTGTTAATGTTTAAGCTTTTTTTCATAATTCTTTTCGTTTGCTTTTCTTTTTCTCACAAAACTGTCATTATTTATTTTCTATACAAGAACATGTGCGAGCTTTACCCATCCATTCTAAATTTATAGCTTCTTTGCTCCTCTGTAGGCCCTGGTCTTGTTTATTTGTTTTTTTCACCCCGGTACACAGTTTTATGAGCTAGCGTGCTGTAACCTCATCTCTCTATCCGCTTGTGTGTGTCTCAGTGTAACAAAAAGCGATGCACGCCCGCATTTTTTTAGCATGATATGGACTGAACCCCCCCGGCCCCCCCCCCCAAAAAAAAAACAACAACAACAACAACAACAACAAACAAACAAAAAAACACTCTTAAGCAATGACCACTTGTGCTTTTTGTGAATTACAAAGTTGGAGGTAAAAGACTTCGCTGCTTTCTTTCAGGCCTTATAAAGTGCACACGGTCCCATATAATCAGATATGTCAGGTCTCATATAAGTCTACATTCTATGTCTTCTGTACGTGTGTGTGACGGGTCTTATATAAGTTGTATTGTTTTTGTTCTGGGAATTTAAAAGGTAAAATAAAGGTAAAATGGAGGAGGGGCGGTGTAAATAAATACGTGTGTATGCCAGGTCTTATATAAGTGAACATGCAAGATGTTAAAAACTCTACCCCTTCGAATAACGAAACCTTCACAAGACCCAAACTGAGCTACATGGCCTGAAGAGCGCAAGTCACGGGTCGTTAATCTCAATGTATACAAGTTTCATGTCAGACTGTTCCATGTCACCCGAACTGGCGCTCGCTATTCAGAAAGAGAGAGAGAATGGGACACCCTCCCTATGGCTCTCAACCCGCTTGCAAGGAGTCAATTATTCTTTTCTCTCTCTCTCTCTCTTCACAGTTCTCTACCCCCACCATCTCTCTCTCTCTCCATTTCTCTTCTCACCCCCACCCCCCTCTTTCCTCCAACGTCCACCCCTTGTCTGTGAACCCTTGTCGGTTAGCGTCTATTGAAATTGGATATAGGCCTACAAAGAACCTGATGCCATGTAGAACTTGTTTGCTTGTTTGAATTACAACAAATGGCTGGGGTCGCTTTTTTCTTCTTTCGTCGTTAATCTCAATGTATACAAGTTTCATGTTCCATGTCACCCGAACTGGCGCTCGCTATTCAGAAAGAGAGAGAGAGAATGGGACACCCTCCCTATGGCTCTCAACCCGCTTGCAAGGAGTCAATTTTCTCTCTCTCTCTCTCTCTCTCTTCACAGACAGTTCTCTACCCCCACCATCTCTCTCTCTCCATTTCTCTTCTCACCCCCCCCCCCCACCCCTTTACCTCCAAAATCCACCCTTGTCTGTGAACCCTTGTCTGTTAGCGTCTATTGAAATTGGATATACAAAGAACCTGATGCCATGTAGAACTTGTTTGCTTGTTTGAATTACAACAAATGGCTGGGGTCGCTTTTTTCTTCTTTCGTGTCTTTTTTAAATCATATCTCCATCACTTCAATACTTCAATATATATATGAATGAGGAGGTGGCGGACAGAGAGTGACAGACGATGATTAGAAAAGACAGGGCTGCAAGAAGCGGCAAAACTGAGATGGTACAATCACTCATTCGTTTTGTTCCATGGTCTTGCACGCATTCGGATACGCAGTTAAAATTCCCCTGTCCCCCAAGTTGGATTTTTATGTATAATGATCTATAATTGCCCTTACAGAGGGGGCCACGGCTAGAGATAGTACTGCTCTCCTAAAATTGGCTCCGAAGGCTACCTCACAGTTTCCCCTGATGTGTCAGTCTATTGCGCAGTTCATTTGAATGGTCCTCGAGAGTGTGTCATGTCATTTTTTTTCTTTATCTATCTATCTATCGATATATATATATATATATATATATATATATATATGTGTGTGTGTGTGTGTGTGTGTGTGTGTGTGTGCGGTTTGGTGTCTATTGTTTACTTGTCGGTCCTCTCATGCAGTTTTATACATAGGTTTTATTATCATGTATATGTCTATTCTAAAGTATGGTTCTATGAGAAGATCTTCAAATAAGATGTATGCATCAGTCTTATTGGAATATTATGCGTATGCCTGTTTTCGACATGGTTTTAAGAATAGATCATCTTATAATACTTTGTATGTTGTTTTTATATCATGTGAATGTCTCTTTTTCATATGGTTTTATGAATATATCTTCTCATAATACGTTGTATCTATTGGTCTTGTAATGTTTTGTATATGCCTCATTTTGATATGGTTTTCTGAATAGATCTTCTTATAAAACGTTGTATAATTGTAGCCTGTTGGTCTCGCTGTAATACTATAATGATTATGACGTTGTATAATTGTAGCCTGTTCGTCTTGTAATATCATCATATTATGTGTGCATCTCTTTTTGATATGGTTTTATGAATAGGTCTTCAAATAACACGTATGTATTGGCCTTTTGAAATATTATGTGGTTTTATGAATAAATACGATTTTATGAATAGATTTTCTTGTATATATTGGTCTAGGTGTAATATTAGGAGTATGTCTCATAGATTGGTATAAGCTTATAGTTGGGCCAACAGCAAAAGCTGTATTATCAATGGTTTCTCCATTGCAATGGGAAATCATTTACAGCTTAGTCTTTTGTGAAGGACTACGAGTCTCAAACTAGGAGGCAAAGTTGCACTGGCTCTTAGTGCTGCAGCCTTGTGGGCTAGTTGGCCTCTGAGAACCATCCCAACGCCGACTGTCTTAAAACCCTGTTGGCCGAGAGAGTGGGGATGTAACTTGGGCAAGACACTCTCCAATAAAATCAACTTCTAGCCCAGATGGTCGGGACAACAATTATGTCCACTGCTGTTCTGATGTTCGACTGACTACCATTCATGTCTTTTTAATATGGTCTTAAAAATAGATCTTCTTATGATGTGTTGTATGTATCTGTCTTGTAGTATTATGTGTAGGTCTTCTCTCTCTCTCTCTCTCTCTCTATATATATATATATATATATATGGTTTATGAATAGGTGTTCGTACTATGGGTTTTACATATTATGTCTTGTTATGATGATATGAATGG
The DNA here is from genome assembly GCF_041734735.1 of Babylonia areolata. Taxonomy (NCBI): domain Eukaryota; kingdom Metazoa; phylum Mollusca; class Gastropoda; order Neogastropoda; family Buccinidae; genus Babylonia; species Babylonia areolata. The sequence continues at coordinate 19,769,598 of NC_134896.1, read as the reverse complement.
TCTCTTTTTGATGTGGTTCTTCCTGTAATACGTTTTACTGTAGATTTTTGAAATGCGAATTTAGCATGTCTTCTGTTATATTGATATGTTGATGTTAAAATCGTTTTTGTGATATTTACAGGTTTCCTTATGATACGGTTATGATATATACGACTTAACTGCAGTTTGGTTTGATGTACCGGTCTTCTTGTTATACAGTTTCGTGGATATGATTTCTTGTAATACGGTTTCATATAGGTTTCTCATTATACGGTATCGCTCATGAATCTGTTTGGAAAACGGTTTTATGCATAAATCTTTTGAAATACGGTTTTGTGCACTCGTCTTTTTGTAATACGGTTTTATGCAGTGATCTTTTTCGAAGTACGGTTTTCTCCTTAGGTCTTTGTGTAATTCGGTGCTCTCCATAGGTTTTCTTGTGTGTATTTTTATAGTAATTATGGTTTGAATACTTTGATGAATCTATATTTGTCTTCCTGTAATACGTTTATGTATAAAGTCTTCTTGTAATACGGTCTGATATGCAGTCTCCTTGTGGTATGGTCTGATGTGTATGTTTTCTCGCTGCAGGGTTTACTGTATATAATGTGTGATTCTCTTGCGGTAAAATATATGGGTCGCTCCTAATACGGCCCTTAACTTTCTTTTGACCCTCAAGTCATGGTGCATATTTGCATTCCGATGTATTTGATTCTCGCGCGCATGTCACGTCGTCGTCGCTGTTGTTTTTGGTGGTCGTGCATGCGTGCGTGCGTACGTGCGTCATGGTGTATATTTCCATGTATTTGATTCTCGCGCGCATGTCGTCGTCGCCCGCCAGTCATGGTGTATATTTGCATGTATTTGATTCTCGCGCGCATGTCGTCGTCGTTAATGTTTTTGGTGGTGGTAGTAGTGCGTGCGTGCGTGCGTGCGTGCGTGCGTGCGTGCGTGTGTGTGTGTGTGTGTGTGTGTGTGTGTGTGTGGATAGCAAAACGGTCGCACGACCCTGGCTTCCTGTTCAACTATCGATCCACTGATCAACTATTTACCGCGTCGTGTCGTCACGGTATCGATTTTCCCTCTCCCCTCTCTCCAAGGTTCCAGCGTGTGCCAATACTTCCTGTCTTGTCACAGAAATGGCACGCCAGGAATGCGGGGAATGCAGGGAACCCCCTGGCCGTGATTCAGACCGAGTTCGGAGTTGTTGGGGTGTTTTTTGTTTTTTTTACGCTGTCCTGGTTTGCGGTTTGTTGTGTTTTGTTTTGTTGTGTAGCGTTGCGTTGCGTTGTGTTGTGCTGTGCTGTGCTGTGCTGTGCTGTGCTGTGCTGTACTGTGTTACATTGTATTGTATGATACTGTATTGCATTGCGTTGTATCGCATTCAGTCTATCATATCTTATTGTACTGTACTGTTATATCATACCGTACCGGTCAGTAGCATATCGCATTCTTTAATGCCATTATGTCATATCTGCTGGTGTGTTTATCTCTGCATCTGTCGAAAGATTATTTCATTTTTTTTTTACTGTATGCGAGCATGGTTTTATTGGTTGATTTAATGACTTAGAATTTGTATTTATGTTTCTTAAAAATTCACACCTCTCTCTCTCTCTCTCTCTCTCTCTCTCTCTCTCTCTCTCTCAGTATTTACGACTTGCCTGCTCGCTCGCTCTCTCTGTGTCTAACATGTTTTCTTATACGTTAAAAAAAATGACAACATAAAGAAAACAAGCTCTGCACGCCATGCCAAAATAGCATGTTAACAGCTGATGACATTAACAGTCATGGTTACGCTCTCTCTCTCTCTCTCTGAGTGAGTGACTGAGTAAATGAGTCTGTATGTCTATCTGTCTCTAAAATAACAGCACAACACATGAACTGAGAGACAAAAAGAGACATACCTTCTCATGTTCATACATGCTCCCGCCCCCTCCCTTCGGAATCTCTCTTTAATCTCAACCTGGCCAGTCACCCCCCCCCCCAACTTCATTTCCACACCTCCAGACCACCCGCATCCCCTCCACACCACCAAACCACCCATCCCCCCAAAACCACCCACATCCCCTCCACACCCCAAAACCACCCACATCCCCTCCACACCCCCAAACCACCCACACCCCCTCAACACCCCTAAACCGCCCACACACCCAAACCACCCACATCCCCTCCACACCCCCAAACCACCCACATCCCCTCCACACCCACAAACCACCCACATCCCCTCCAGACCCCCTAAACCCCCCACATCCCCTCCACACCCCTAAACCACCCACATCCCCTCCACACCCCTAAACCCCCCACATCCCCTCCACACCCCCAAACCCCCCACATCCCCTCCACACCCCTAAACCCCCCACATCCCCTCCACACCCCCAACCCCCCACATCCCCTCCACACCCCTAAACCACCCACATCCCCTCCACACCCACAAACCACCCACATCCCCAAACCACCCACATCCCCTCCTCACCCCCAAACCACCCACATCCCCTCCACACCCCCAAACCCTCCACATCCCCTCCACACCCCCAAACCACCCACATCCCCTCCACACCCCTAAACCCCCCACATCCCCAAACCCCCCACATCCCCTCCACACCCACAAACCACCCACATCCCCAAACCACCCACATCCCCTCCACACCCACAAACCCCCCACATCCCCAAACCCCCCACATCCCCTCCACACCCACAAACCACCCACATCCACAAACCACCCACATCCCCTCCACACCCACAAACCACCCACATCCCCTCCACACCCACAAACCACCCACATCCCCTCCACACCCACAAACCACCCACATCCCCTCCACACCCACAAACCACCCACATCCACAAACCACCCACATCCCCTCCACACCCACAAACCACTCACACCCTCAAACCACCCACATCCCCTCCACACCCCCAAACCACCCACATCCCCTCCACACCCCCAAACCACCCACATCCCCTCCACACCCACAAACCACCCACATCCCCTCCACACCCTCAAACCACCCACATCCCCTCCACACCCTCAAACCACCCACATCCCCTCCACACCCCCAAACCACCCACATCCCCTCCACATCCACAAACCACCCACACCCCCTCCACACCCACAAACCACCCACATCCCCAAACCACCCACATCCCCTCCACACCCACAAACCACCCACATCCCCTCCACACCCACAAACCACCCACATCCCCTCCACACCCACAAACCACCCACATCCCCTCCACACCCCTAAACCCCCCACATCCCCTCCACACCCACAAACCACCCACATCCACAAACCACCCACATCCCCTCCACACCCACAAACCACCCACATCCCCTCCACACCCACAAACCACCCACATCCACAAACCACCCACATCCCCTCCACACCCACAAACCACCCACATCCCCTCCACACCCCCAAACCACCCACATCCCCTCCACACCCCCAAACCACCCACATCCCCTCCACACCCACAAACCACCCACATCCTCAAACCACCCACATCCCCTCCACACCCCCAAACCACCCACATCCCCTCCACATCCCCAAACCACCCACATCCCCTCCACACCCCCAAAACATCCACATCCCCTCCACACCCCCAAAACACCCACATCCCCTCCACACCCTGAAACCACCCACATCCCCTCCACATCCCTAAACCACCCACATTCCCCCCCCCCCAACCACCCACATCCCCTCCACACCCTCAAACCACCCACATCCCCAAACCACCCACATTCCCCCCAACCACCCACATCCCCTCCACACCCTCAAACCACCCACATCCCCAAAACACCCACATCCCCTCCACACCCCCAAACCACCCACATCCCCTCCACACCCTCAAACCACCCACATCCCCAAACCACCCACATTCCCCCCAAAACAACCCACATCCTCTCCACACCCCCAAACCACCCACATCCTCTCCACACTCCCAAACCACCCACATCCCCTCCACACCCCCAAACCACCCACAACCCCTGCATACCCCATACCCGCACACACCCTGCACATCCTAAACCTTCAAACCACCCCCACCCCCCACCCCCAAATCTCAAAACACGACAACACAGAAAGCACCTTCCTCATCAGGAACCAGCTGTGACACAAACCATCGACCGCTTTTAATAATGCGTCGCGCGTGCACTCGCGCGTGCCGATAAGGGGTTGACTGCCTCATCCATGATTAATTATGAATTTAAGAAGTAGAGAAAAAAAACCAAAGTTTAGCGGGTGGTCAAATAAAGCAGCTCGTGTGTCGATCGATCCCCAGTTTCCCACAGTCATCTGGCGTGACGTTGCTGTTTGTGAACGTTCCCTCGGCTGTGGCAACACACGCGGAGTCATCGAACTGGATTGCTAGGAATGTATGGCATGTTTGGAATGTTTGGAAATCCCCCCCCACCACCACCACCACACCACCCCCACCCCCGGCACCCCCCTCTACACACCCTCTTTGTTCCCTTAAAGCTGGTGTTGTTGGATTCGGTGTTTTTTTTTGTGTTACGTTTAATAGAGAATGTTTGAAAAACCCGAGTTTTGCAGAAAAGGTCTGTTGCGTTAAAGGGTAACGTACCTGTGTGCATGCGTGCGTGCGTGTGTGATACAGATAGTCTCTGATACTCGCCAATAATTCCAGACAATGATTCTCTCAGTTGCGCATCTCTCTCTCTCTCTCTCTCTCTCTCTCTCTCTCTCTCTCTCTCTCTCTCACGTAGTTCTGCTGTGTATCTTTATAAAGCACTGCAATCAAGAGATACACTTATTTCTTAGAATCACTGATAGTTTGTCGTGAAAGACGTTGCGTTGTTTATATTACGAACTGCAATGACACATGTAAAACTTATTACCCCCTATTCATATAGGGCTATGGCCTTTATTGAATAAACCATCTCTCTCTCTCTCGTGACCGCCAACACCAGACTCTCAGACAGCTGAGACAAGCCTTGATTCAGGCGTGAAATCTGCTGCACCAATAGTCAGGTTACCACAGAATGAATGTTAGCATCCATGCGAAGACGCTGCAACCCGTGCACAGCTGCAAATGGTGATCATACACGCCACTGAGATACGAGTAGTTCGGCTTGCTCTCTGTCGTCTGCAAACGTTTTGATTGGACTGACCTCTTGACTGTTAAATGAACTCTCGCACTGGCAAATTATCATAAACATGTCCACACATCTCATGGATATTTCATTCAAATTATTGTGCGCTCTAGATTTCAAAGTAATTAAATTGTCTGTCTGATTTTAACACTAGTCTTGAGTTTTTATTGGTGGTGCTTTATCAAAGCGGTTATTTTATACAAACTAGCTGAAATTCGATCAGAAAACCAGCAGTGTAACAGCACTCGAGTTCACATACCTTTTCCACATCACAGTCACACACACACACACACACACACACACACACACACACACACTGAGCTCCAAATATTTGTTCAGTTAGTTTTTGAAAAAGAAAATAAGATAAACAAGTGTGTTAAAATAAAATTAATCTCTAGCAGTATTATACGGCTTACACATGTATAAGTCCATTAAACTGAGTGTCGGTAAAGTTGGGACCGAAAGTGGGTTCATTGCGGCTTCACATACATCAAGTTACTCAACTTGTCCCATTTTAGCGAAAGGAATGTTTTCATGGTTTTAACGGTAATGTATCTGGTGCACATACTACATAACATGTACGCTGATTTAACAGTCGCGTACTAATACAGCAGTACTACAACTGGTACAAAGCTAGGTTACTAGCCTTCTCTCTTGCGCTCTCTGTCAATGTGCGCACGTACGTATGTGTATATGGGTGGATGGATGGATGTTTGGAAGGAAGGAAGGATCTATGAATGTATGCGTGTGTTATGTATATGCGTGTTTGCGTGCGTGCGATCGCACGCGCATGTGACAATGCCATTGTGTTTTTTCTCCTCTTGGAGCACGTGCGCTTTTAAAAAAATTTAAAACAATTTTTTTTTACCCATTCTCTCTTGATTGTGAATCGGTCGAAATTCTTCAGTCACCCCTTCCCTCCCCTTTCTGTCCAAAATGTAACACCCCTTCCCTCCCCTTTCTGTCCAAAATGTAACACCCCTTCCCTCCCCTTTCTGTCCAAAATATAACACCCCTTCCCTCCCCCTTCTGTCAAAATATAACACCCCTTCCCTCCCCCTTCTGTCCAAATATAACACCCCTTCCCTCCCCCTTCTGTCAAAATATAACACCCCCTTCCCTCCCCTTTCTGTCCAAAATGTAACACCCCCTTCCCTCCCCTTTCTGTCCAAAATGTAACAAACCCTTCCCTCCCCTTTCTGTCCAAAATGTAACAACCCTTCCCTCCCCTTTCTGTCCAAAATATAACACCCCTTCCCTCCCCTTTCTGTCCAAAATATAACACCCCTTCTCTCCCATTTCTGTCCAAAATGTAACACCCCTTCCCTCCCCTTTCTGTCCACGTAACACCCCTTCCCTCCCCTTTCTGTCCAAAATATAACACCCCTTCGCTCCCCTTTCTGTCCAAAATATAACACCCCTTCGCTCCCCTTTCTGTCCAAAATGTAACACCCCCTTCCCTCCCCTTTCTGTCCAAAATGTAACACCCCTTCCCTCCCCTTTCTGTCCAAAATGTAACACCCCCTTCCCTCCCCTTTCTGTCCAAAATGTAACACCCCTTCCTTCCCCTTTCTGTCCAAAATGTAACACCCCTTCCCTCCCCTTTCTGTCCACGTAACACCCCCTTCCCTCCCCTTTCTGTCCAAAATGTAACACCCCTTCCCTCCCCTTTCTGTCCAAAATGTAACACCCCCTTCCCTCCCCTTTCTGTCCAAAATGTAACACCCCTTCCCTCCCCTTTCTGTCCAAAATGTAACACCCCTTCCCTCCCCTTTCTGTCCACGTAACACCCCTTCCCTCCCCTTTCTGTCCAAAATGTAACACCCCTTCGCTCCCCTT
>NC_134896.1:19750173-19755173 GCF_041734735.1 Babylonia areolata | reverse complement strand
GTATGTGTGTATGTGAGTATGTATGTATGCATGTGTACATGTATGTATGTATGAAGGTAGGTATGTATGATGGTAGGTAGGTAGGTAGGTATATTATGTATACATGTGTTTTCAAGCTTACGTTTACAACAAAGAAATTTCATGCTGCGATTACATATCAATCAAACAGGCCGATGTGTAATAACATGTATATAAACGTCAGTTTTCAAGTCCATATATATATATATATATATATATATATATATATATATATATATTTCTTACTAGCTTGTTTCGGATGATTCACGCCATGACTGAACGAATGCATCTTTGAAACTGATTTCAATATGATGACATGAAGTGGTGCAGCTTGTAAAGGCCTGTAAAACAAAGCACAGCAAAACAAAGAGGAGAGACATTCAAGTACGCCAGTGTTTAAAAAAACGAAAAAAAAAAAACACAAAAAAAACACACCATGATCTCAAAACGTGTTCATAACCAGCTTCTTACAGTATTGTTGAAAAAACAACAACAAAAAACAACAACAATCAAACAAACAAACACACAAAAAACACACCAAAAACTGAGCCGCTTTGATGTTTTAGCGGGGTTGCCGCCACACACAGAGTTAAACAGCTGAAGAAAAATAATCTTGTATTGACTTTTCTTTTCTTTTTTTACTTTTTTATTATTTTATTATTATTATTTTTTTTTTTACAGATTTCAATCGTTTGTGGACAGGACATATCAAACCTATGTACATGCAAATCAGAAATACCCTATGAGTTGCGTCTTTACTTCAGACCACAGGAGAATGGTGACCCGGACCCGTCTACACCCTGGGCAGTGGCAGCCAGACACGAGATCTTGTACTCAGCTAATTCAGTTAGAATAAGATATTATCATTCCCACTTTAACTTCTACAGCCAAAGGAAACCTTCTTTTTTTCACCATACAGGAAAAGATAATGAAGTCATAGCACTTCGTTGTAAACGAAAATGTAGTTCAGAAATGAAACTGATTAAGTTGTATTTTTTTTCTATTACTACTAAGCTTTCATACACCCTTATTTCAAAGGCATACAGGCAGATGGACAGACAGACATAGCTTATGGAGGGATGACGTTAATCTGCCTTCAGCCACTGACCCCCCCCCCCCCCCCCCCCCCCCGCCCCCCCCCCCCCCTACCCTCTCCCAACCATATCCCCACCTCCTTCCCGCGTGAGAAGACTGACAGACTCAGGCAAGTAGTTATAGCCCACCACCACCACCAACACGCGCTCTCTCCCCCCCCCCCCCTTTCCCTTTATTTACTTATTTATTCATTTTTCTATTTACCGCTATCCTGCAGAGGATAGCCTCATTTTAAGTTCTGTGGCTTTTCACAGCACTTTTGTCAGGGTGACCTCAGTTTTGAACCCCCCACCCCACCCTGCCCTCACCCCGACTTCCTCACATGTTTCGTTCATGTTTTTGGCGATTCCTGTTTAAATATTCTGTGCCTGAAGACTCGTGAGGGACTGTCGTTAGAGGGACGTGGTGGCGGACTCTACCTCGGGGTGACGCTCACCCAAGTCTGGTTTCGTGGCTCAGCAATTATTGTTATAATTATTGTAGCCAGGAAAGGGCTTAGTAGGTTGGCTTCCGGCGTGTGTTCAGTCAGAAAGGGCACCACTGAACACAACCAAGTGACACAACAGCAGGGCGGGGTCTCATCCAGAGTGTGACTCCATGGTGACCTCATATTGACAGCTCCCTGTGGACTGCTGGCGCTAGGACTGCGGCACACAAAATCAATGTGGGTGTGGCTGTGTGTGTATCTAGGGGGGTGGGGGTGGAGTCGGAATGAGAGGGCTGGGGGACAATGAAAAGGTTTCATCTAAAAAAATTAAACAATCAAACAAAACAAAACGTTAATAAGTGGTCACTCTGACTTAAAGCTTCTCTCCCTTACTCCCGATTTTATATATTTAAAAAACAAATTTTTATTTCACAGCATTTGCTAGGCTCCCAAGTCCTGATCAATGCGTTGGGTCTATACTTAGGTCAGGCATCTGCGTATATAGATCAGTCCGTATGCTTTCACGCCTCTGAAACTGAAACGGTAGAGATAGTACCCGTGTGATCTGTGATAAGGTCAGTCCGTTTGTTTGGTTTACCGTTGGCTTAACGCCATGTGAACCGAAGAAGTTGTCTCTTGACGTGACAAGTAAAATTTTCCTTTCAATGTTGGTGACGTATCGAACTTCGGAAATCAACTTGGGACATTTCTCAGAAAACAAAATAATAGAAAAAATTACTATGAGTCAACAATATGCGAACTTTGTCTCAAGACGGATAATTGTGCCTTTAAAAAGCATTTTAAAAAGCACAGGTCTCTGGTTCGGACAACGACGGTTGGGTTACGAATATTTTGTCATAATATGTTGGGATGTGGGGGGGGGGGGGGGGGGGGGGGGAGGGATGAGGAGGAGTGTACATACAAGATATAACTGTGTCAATATTTCAAAAAAGGGGGAGTGGGGTAGAGGAGGCTACATGCATAGTACACAACGCTGACCAATGTCCATCAATTGCCAGCTCACAACAACCTGAAGTTGTGGTGTCACACGAGACATTGTCAGATGTTCAAAGGTGACGGCTGGAATCCATTCATTCTTGGTGATTTTTCACTCTAACCAAACCAGTAAACAAATTTGCTATTGGAGCTATAGCATGTAATGAAAATGCATTTTTAAGAGAAAATGAAAATATCATTGAGGAAGAGAGAGAGAGAGAGAGAGAGAGAGAGAGAGGGAGAGAGGGTGATTCCCACGGAGGGTGATTCACCCAACAGTGACAACGGCAGACAATGGGTTAAAGGGCCAATCCATGGCTTTTTCGTCTTTTTTTTTTTTCCCCGAGCAGACGACTCGCGTGAGAAAATAATAAACCAGATCTTAAAAGAGACAACTGTCGGCGTCAGATTTCTTTACGGACATGCTGTATCACAAGGGGAACACAAAGGACAAGTTCCTGAAATTTGATTTTCTGCTTCTCTGTCGGTGCATTCGTCTGCTTTCCTTTCACTCCGTCTCGTCTGTCTGTCTGTCTGTCTGTCTGTCTGTTTGTCTGCCCCCCACCTCTCTCTCTCTCTCTCTCTCTCTATATATATATATATATATATATATAATGAAAGTATGATGTGATTTTCTGCTTCTTTCCAAAAACATATTCTCTCCAAATATATATTCTTCAGTATCAAACACCGACATATTACTGCAAACGACCAAAAACTGCTCTTAAAAATGCTGTCATTTCTCGCAAACGAAAAACTTTCCAAAGCGGTGGCCACTGATTACACTACACTTTTCGAAATCCGTTTCGGAAACAGGAACACGATCAAGTGATCAACAGCCATGTGACTGCTCCGTCGTAACATGCTGACATTCATCAAATCATTGTTAGCTAACAAGTGGGTGACCCAATATGATTATGGATTCTCTTTCCTGGTACAGTTCAACGCCCTGTTTGCTGCTGCCCTTGAGGTCAAGCTGTCCAGGGTTTGAGTCTTGACCCTATCCTATACCCCGCCCTTGCTACTGCCATATCTGTGTGTGTGTGTGTGTGTGTGTGTGTGTGTGTGTGTGTGTGTGTGTGTGTGTGTGTGTGTGTGTGTATGCGCGCGCGCAAAAAACAACAACAAAACAAAACAAGAAACAAAAACGAGATAGGGTTGTGGGGAATACAAGAAGTGGAGGAGTAGGCGGTGAGCTACGAGACGCTGCGTGAAGCTACAAATTGAGTGACGGCTTCACATGTTGTGTAATGTAGAATCATGTATGTGTGGGTTTCTGTTAACCCCTGTGTATGCAGGATGTGCATGAAACGAACATTTTGTTTTAACCCTATTCCGATTCCAGCCCTTCTTTAGCATTGTGGCCGACATTATGCAGTTCTCAGCTCAGATCTCTCTCAAAAGCAACAGAACTATGATCTCTGCTTTTTTCTGAAATAAACGAGAATCACATGCGAGTTCATCTTCTTAAGATCTCTCCCTCTCTCTCTCTCCCTCTCTCTCTCTCTAGCTCGCGCGCTCACTCGCTCGATTGACTACCGTCAATCAACTACTGGTGTGAAATCCCCCAAACTCCAAAGGGCTTATTATCTCTCTTTGTCTGTCTTTCTCTCCACTCTGTCTGTCCGTCTGTCTGTCTGTCTGTCTCTTTGGCTTTGTATCCAAACATCGCCTGCTACATCATATCTTAATCTATAGTTTACTGACTATCCAACGCGTAAAAATGAAATACAAATCTACAAATCATTTGGACAGAGAAAGATGACTCATCGACACGGTCTTGTCATTAATGTCCTTTCTTTCCGTCACATGTATTTCTCTCTCTCTCTCTCTCTCTCTCTCTCTCTATATATATATATATATATATGTATATATATATATATATATGTGTGTGTGTGTGTGTGTGTGTGTGTGTGTGTGTGTGTGTGTGTGTGTACATATCTTTTTTAAAAGATTAAACTTATGTATAATTATTGGCTATAACTATGGCCGATGAGATTTCCGAATTACTCTATCGGAAACGAAGTTCTTGTGCACGTTAAACTGCATGTTTTAGCGCAAGTGAGCTGTTTGGGTTCATTCTGCACTGAAGTAGGATTTCCAGTGCATCCATTCACTACTGCCATTTCGGGAATGGAAAGTATGCTATGCCTTGGACAGCTTCCTCAACTGGAGAAACACGGAAAAGATCGGGTACCCTGTGAAATATAATTACTTGGCACTCCGTCCGCACACTGTGCATTATCCTGTCGAATGATTCACATGATTTAAAAAAAAAAAATAATATATATCTGTACATTTATATCTACACACACACACACACACACACACATATATATATATATATATATATATATATATATATATATATATATATATGTGTGTGTGTGTGTGTGTGTGTGTGTGTGTGTAGATATAGATGTATAGATATCTTGTATAGGCATCTTGGAAATATATATATAAA
>NC_134896.1:19742673-19745173 GCF_041734735.1 Babylonia areolata | reverse complement strand
GGAAAGAAGAAAAGAGATCAGACAAAGTATACTTTGTTCTTTGTTTCAGAGCCCTTTCAGACGCAGAAAGTTTGTTGTTTTGTTTTCTAAGTGACGAAATCCGGGAAACAAAGGACCGTCATCAAGCTCACAACGATAACAAAGCGCCACTTCCGTCCGCTACAACAGCGACAGAGTGAACATGGAAGGGAGTGGCTGCAGGCTCTTGGGACGTGGGATGATCAGAGAGGCGTGGTATGAGTGCTGCTACGTGTGAGGGGAGGAGTGTGGCAGTATCTGTGCACCTTGTGACAATGACTCACCATGTTTTTCCCCACCCTCGGTTCACGCCCCTTTCGAAAAACATGAATCAGTCCGCCGTGTGTTCAATCACAAGGTGACCTCTAACTTGTCTAAGGCGATCAAACACACGAGACAGGCGGAGAGTTTGAACTTGTCACCTGTCTTCATGCAGGAAGGAAGGTGGCAGAATGGTTAAGACGCTCAGCTGCCAATACAGAGAGTCCGTGAGGGTGTGGGTTCGAATCCCGCTCTCGCCCTTTCTCCTAAGTTTGACTGGAAAATCAAACTGAGCGTCTAGTCTTTCGGATGAGACGATAAACCGAGGTCCCGTGTGCAGCACGCACTTGGCGCACTGAAAAAGAACCCATGGCAACGAGAGTGTTGTCCTCTGGCGAAATTACGTAAAATGAAATCCACTTTCATAGGTACACAAATATGTAAGCATGCACTCAAGGCCTGACTAAGCGCGTTGGGTTATGCTGCTGGTCAGGCATCTGCTCAACAGATGTGGTGTAGCGTGTATGGATTTGTCCGAACGCAGTGACGCCTCCTTGAGAAAGTGAAACTGAAACTGAAACTTCATGCACGTTAGTCTATGGACATTCGCAAAACAGCTTCTCTATGAATGTATACATGTGTCGGCATGTGCTTCTTTCACCCGATTTGCCGTGCAATCTCTCTTGTTAACATAGGAAGCACTGTTAATTGTATTGTATCACTTTTTGTCACAACAGATTTCTCTGATGGAAATCTGAGCTGCTCTCCACGGGGAGATCAATTTACGAGAGTGCAACGCCACCTCATTTTTCTTTGTCATGTTTGAAAGCGTGTTTTCTTCATGTTAAAGAGAATTTTCTATGGAATTTTGTCAGGGACAACCCTTCTGTAATGTTCTTTTCTAATGGCTATAAAACACTGCTGTTTGATGTCCTCCCCACACTTTTTGTTATCAAGTTATATTGTCTTTTTTTTTTCAGTCGTTCAGACCAACATGTCTTTGCTTCATCTTAGCAAAAGAGAACGATTAAAGAAAACACATGCTGACGTATCATTACTGTGTTCTTTTTTTTTCTCTTTTTTTTGTGTGTGTCTTTTCTGTCTTTTCCCCAGAACTTCAAACGGGAAGAAGTTAGCAACGGAATGTAGAAAACTGGAAAGCAGGCGGAAAGGAAATGAAAAGGAAGGGAGACGGTGAGGTAGAGAGGAGACGGCGAGGTAGAGAGGGAGAGAGCGGTGGGGTGGGAAGAGAGAGGGAGATTATAGATGGGGAAAAAAATGGTGAAACAGTTTCGTATATACGAGGGTAATCGTTAATGCGTAACGACAGCACCAATGGACCATTGTAGTGAACCATTCTATCGTCATTTCAAAGTCAGATTTTGAAACAGCGAGAGACGGGCGCAATAGCCGAGTGGTTAAAGCGTTGGACTGTCAATCTGAGGGTCCCGGGTTCGAATCACGGTGACGGCGCCTGGTGGGTAAAGGGTGGAGATTTTTCCGATCTCCCAGGTCAACATATGTGCAGACCTGCTAGTGCCTGAACCCCCTTCGTGTGTATATGCAAGCAGAAGATCAAATACGCACGTTAAAGATCCTGTAATCCATGTCAGCGTTCGGTGGGTTATGGAAACAAGAACATACCCAGCATGCACACCCCCGAAAACGGAGTATGGCTGCCTACATGGCGGGGTAAAAACGGTCATACACGTAAAAGCCCACTCGTGTGCATACGAGTGAACGCAGAAGAAGAAGAAGAAGAAACAGCGAGAGTGGGTAAAGACAGACAGACTGACTGTCAGAGACAAACAACAACGAGATAGGGTGAAAGAACAGTCATAGGCAAACAGACATAAAGACAGACAGACTGACTGTCAGAGACAAACAACAACGAGATAGGGTGAAAGAACAGTCATAGGCAAACAACAACGAGATAGGGTGAAAGAACAGTCATAGGCAAACAACAACGAGATAGTGTGAAAGAACAGTCACAGGCACACAGACATAAAGAAAAAGTTATGGAACGAGGCGTGGGAGACAAAGGGAGGTAAGTGTTATAGAGACTGAGATGTGGAAACTACAAGACAGAGACGAAGGGAAAGAGAAAGAGGCGAGAGAAAACGGGTAGCATCAGGAGAACGCAGAGAGGGTGAAAGAGAGAGAGAGAAGAGAGAGATAAGACAGGCGAGAGATAAAAAGAGCAAGGAGAACGAGAAGAGAG
>NC_134896.1:19720173-19737673 GCF_041734735.1 Babylonia areolata | reverse complement strand
GCATGGGGTATAGGCTCAGCGTGATTTTTTTTTTCCATTTTTCAACACACACACACACACACACACACACACACACACACAACACACAACAACCAAATGCGCTGACATAACAATGATCTAAAAACGAAGCAGGCCTGTTGAAAACAGAACCGAAAAATTGTGTGAACTCGTGGAACGCGTTGTGTTGCCACGAACTGCACATGCAGACGACACTTTACAGCTGCAGCAAGAGTTAGGCTGCATGTGAGAGCTGAGCTGCAGTTAAGTGTTGGTACGCATGTACATTTCGTTGTGCAATGAGTTCACAGTTGCAGAAAATGTGGAGATGCATGAAAATGGTTAAGGTGCTGCAGTGAGTTTTGAGCTGGAAGCGTTGCTGAGCTATGTGTCAGCTGTGCAGCTTGCTGCTTTAACCCAGTAACAAGAAAGCTTTTCTTTTCTTCTTTTTTTTACAGTTGACACACTCCGATATACATTTCCCTAACCTACTCACGCCGTATCATTTATAAATTTCCGAGGGTACTTCGTCACAAGAGTCATCGTTAATAAACCATAATAAATTCTCACTGTCCTGTCATTTCTAATTCTTCAACGTCAACTTTCGTAGAGAGCGTGCGTGCATCCATCTAGTGCAGACGACATGACTGGAATCAAAAGTATCATTTTATGAAACTCCGAGTCTCGTCTCTGGTTCTTTGTATCTTAAAAGGTGTGTAGTAATTGTGTTGAAAAACAGTCCTACTGTTCTTACCTTTGGTTCGTCTTTCTGTTGTTGGTGGTGTTAATTTTTGTGGCTGTTTATTCACGCCTGCCAGTTTTCGAGGCATCTGCTTTTATCTTTCCGATGAGTGAGAGTGGTGTCCCTTTGCTTGTCTTTCCTGGAGCTCAGATTTTTATTTTCCAGAAAAAAAAATAATCAGTGGGGAGATGGATGGGGGAGAGGTAGGCCCATTACTTTTTACAGATGTGGCTGGAAAACGGCACTGAGAAAGAAACACATTAAGGCATGCTTGATTTATTCATTCATTCTTGTATGCTTAATTCACCTAATTAACATTATGGCCAGAAACGTCAACTCATTGATTCTCTCTCTGTGTGTACAGTGTGTGTGTGTGTGTGTGTGTGTGTGTGTGTGTGCGTGCGCGCGCGCGCACTGTAATCAAAAGACCAGAAATTGAAACTTAAGCATCAGTACATATGAGGTAGCACTGTCATTGAACCAACAGCTGATTTCTGACAAAAATCGGGATGTATTTCCTAAAAGATTCGTTTGCGTAAAAACCAAGGGCTGACGGGCAGCTCTGGCAGCTTGACAACGGCGTTGTTTGCACTTCCTGAAAACAAGCCCTAATACTTAAGGAGCACACTGTGAACATGACGTAAGAAAGTTTTCGCTTCGGGCTTGAATATGTTATGCTTCGTCCGGCGACTACATCGTTGACAAAAACCGATCTTCACGTGTGTGTGTGTGTGTGTGTGTGTGTGTGTGTGTGTTGTGGTGTGTGTGTGTGTGTGTGTGTGTTGTGGTGTGTGTGTGTGTGTGTGTGTGTGTTGTGGTGTGTGTTGTGGTGTGTGTGTGTGTGTGTGTGTGTGTGTGTGTGTGTTTAACTAAGTCTTTCTGAAGCACGCCTGTACATTTGTCCATTTACAGCACACTGAAAACAAAAGCACACCAGTAATAAGCTTCGCAGTGTAGCGTGTGTGTAGTTAAAATTAACTTCATTAAGATGACTAAAGATGGCACCCGGAAGAGCGGTAATCTACCAGCTTTTACGTGTCATCAGTTTACATCAGCTAGAACGATATAAATATAGATATAATTATGCTTTGAGAGTTCAGTGATAAAAAGCGATCTTGTGAAAATGTAGCAGTCTTCAATGATCCACTTTAGGTTTGTGGCAATGCACCAGCTGTACGTTATCTTCCTTTTCGTCTCCATTTCGGTGACACACCCGCAAAGACGGTTTTAATTACATTCCCTGTCCATGCCAGTGTACAAGATCTTTTGAAGGGGAGGGAATTTTCTACCTTCAAACTGAAACAAGCGAAATGATTTGAAACTTTTTATTTCAGTCAAATCGGGAGGTATATAGTTTGTTTAAGCCAAAATTCATGGTTGTTGATGCTATTTAGTAGCAGTTATTGCTGCAACAGTCTCAATCTGGCGATCAATAGAATGGATGATGAGGACGAACAGCAACACACGGTCTCATGATTCATGTTGCTGACATCATCCTTTGTTCGTCAAGGAGCAAGTAGTCAGGGCCTCCACTGTCGCTCCCCCCAACTGACATCTATGGCTGCGACTGTTGGCTGTCTGCCAAACAGGTCCTGATTGGTCGACGCTTTTCGTTATTGCTCAGAATCGCGCGGGTGTGGCCAAAAATTACCAAGTACCGCCACATGAGATCTCGACTGCTGCATATCCTGTGCTGTCATAGTTTTTACAGCTTCCTTCCAAGCATAGCCCCTTCATTTTTTCCCCCAACAGGTCTGCGCAAATCGTAAAACACTGGAGCGACTGAAAGTTTTCAGAGCTGTGTTGCGTCTGCTGAAGTCAATGGGGCAGGGGAGGGGCGGGAAGGCAGAGGAGCATGGTGCAGGACAACAACAAATAAGAAAAAGAAAAAGAAAAAAAGGCGCGAGTCTCAAAAAATCTAATAACGAAATGGATGGGAAAGAATTGATGCCGGGTGGAAAATGAAACACCCCACCCCCTTCCTTTATTTTTTCTCTCCATCACATGCCAAGAAGTTAGCTACACCGTTTAAGTCCGGAGAGGCAAGTTGGGATGGATCAGTGATTGTCGTCAGCTTGTTTTCCGCTTCTTTGAGGTGTGAAGAGGGGTGCGGAGGGCTGGTGGTTTGTCTTTGCTTTAAGCTTTTGTGGTTCAAGTCACTCTGCATTTCCCCTCTTAAAGTTTCTTTTCTCTTATCTCAATACACACATACATTGCATGCATAGTAATTCTTAAAGAGAGGCGGGCGTGGTGGGTTGGGGGTAGAGATATGGAGTGGAGAGAGATGGAGAAACAGAAATACAGAGAGAGAAAGAGAGAGAGAGAGGAGGGGGAGGCAGGCAGACAGAAAGACAAACAAGAAGACAGTGGTTTCTTTAATTAAGTGAAAAAAACATTCTCGAAGGCATAATTTTAAGTCTTCCATCTACAATCTTTATTTGCAAAAAAAACATGCACACCAGCATTCACAGATTCAAATTCCATTTAAATTTTCACCAGAATTAAAACCCGATCACATTTTCTTGTCTCCATAAATTGGAAGAACCACAATTTCCCAACAAACACAACGAACACATCGGATTGTTCTCTGCCACTGGACTATGAACGGAAACGACATTTGATTGGCTGGGTGTAAATGGACGTCATTTCCTGTATTTGGCACAAGCCTCTCAGCTTCTTGGCTTTTCTCTTTTTTTTCTAAAAAAATATATGCTGCTTTTTGGTTACAAAACAATTTCACCGGACTCAGTAGCTTATGAATGACTTCAAACGAATCTAGATTTCCATGACAACTAGTTATCCAAGACGAACAATCATCTATCACGAACTGCTACGTTAAAAATGCGAAAACTTGAAGCACAAGGGTTACATGAACACAACCTGGATTGGTCCATGATTGTTCTTTTCTTTTCACATTGTAAAATGAATATCGTATAAAAGTTTGATTACGCTAGTGATTATGATCGTGATTTGTAACACTGACGATAAACGAATTACTAATACTGAAAGTGGCTTGGTGGGCTAATGGATAGAGTGGCAGCCCACAAAGCCAACACAATTCCTGAATTTGAGTCACTAGTGGACACGTATTTCCCCCCTTCTCCACCAAGACCTTAAAAGGTGGCCTGAGTGCAAGTCTTTCGGGCAAAACGACAAGACGGGTCTCCAAAAACTGCATATGCATCTATCACACGTAAAAGGACCCATGGCGAGATATTCGTTGTCTGCGGCTGAACTATTATGCAGATGAGACCATCTCGAAAGGAAAGAACGAAAACTTCGAAAAGGAGAAAATGGGCAGTACGACTCCACATTCATTAACTCTCTTCAGAGAAAGGTGGCCAGAACGTCACACACAGAAATCTGCTGTGTCAACAACGAGAGACTACAGAATGCAATCTTAACATTTTGAATCAGTGATGAAAGTGGAATGAATCTGCATATTAGACATGATGGCACCTGAAACACTGATACGAAAAAGCGAATATGTATAGTATATGATCGATTTATGAAAAAGAAAAATCAGCCAATCAATCAGTTGATCGCATATTAACAATTATTTATCATTAACATCATCATCATCATCATCATCTATGTCACCCAGCGGATGACGACCAACATTTCATAGTTCCAATAAAATATTCCAATTTTGTAATGCTGATGAAAATGACAAGAATAGTAATAGTAACAGGAACATAGAAAATATACAGGTAAAAGCGGACAAAAGAAAGAACATATTCGATTTCATAAAACATAATATGTGCATCAAACAAATAATGTCCATAAAAACAACAGACAACAGTTTTCCCATCGATTTAAAATAACGTAAAGTGAAAACATGTCCGCGAGAACACAAGAACAAGAGTTATGTCCAAGAAATCAATACAAACTGTGTTTAAACATCAACGATAAACTTGAAATGACAACTGCTGCATGGCTGGCTGACCATGATATACACTATTGTGGTTCTTTTTCTTTTCTCTCTTCTTTTTGTGGGGGTGTAAAGGGGGTGTGGGGCGTTAAAATAGGACGGGGTCTAATTGCCCTCAGCAAGAAAACTTTTCTACCACGTCTTTTGAGGGAAACCAAACACACACACACACACGCGCGCGCAAAATAAGAACAAAACACCATCAATAGTCAATTAATCAAAAACGAGAGCTATACAATCTGATATGCATGGAAATCATGATGCTTGAAAATATAAACAGAACTACAGAATATAAAATTGCCGTTGAGATATCGAATTCATCGATGTATCAAACAAATAAATAAAAATCCAAAAGAAATAAACAAGAAAAATAAAAACAAAAACCACCGACCAAAACATTGACACACACACACAATGACCCATCCCCCCCTCAAAACTCGAAAGGTTTGTAAAAATAGAAAAAGCGAATATATCTGTCAAAACAACAAATCACACGATATCATCACGGTGTTAACACAGCAAGACATGAGTTTCTCTCCCTCTTCCTCTTACAACACCCAACCACGCGCGCGCGAGGATACACACGAAACAGAATCATTTCTCTCTTTCTCCCTCCCTCTTGAGTTCCACGCCTGTCCGCAGCTGTCAAACTGCTAAACTATTATCTGTCTATCAGCATTTCTGCCAGTCTGTCAATCCAGCTCTCCAACTATCTGCGACGGAAACTGCGACTTCGCCGATGCCGTTACGTTCGGACATCAGACTGTACCATACAACAGCAGGTCCAGGCTGTTCGCCTCACAGATATTTCTATGTGTGAGGTACCTCAGCGCCTTTCATGGAAACCACGAGAAAAAGACTTTCTTTTCTCTTCCTCCGCTGTCTGCGTGTGTCTAGTATCGGCGTTCGGTAGGTACCAGTGATCTGCTAAGGGTAACACTAACACGAAGCCACTTACATAAGAACACACACACATAACATGTATGCACACACACACACACACTATATATATATATATATATATATATATATATATATATATATATGTATGTATGTAATATATATGTATGTATGTATACATAAATCGGTAGGGGCACATTAATTTTTGCTCATTCTATCTGCCCATAAATTACAGATCTGAATATTCTTTGAAAGAATTTTACCAAGTACGTTCACTTCAATTCATTATATCTCTAGTCATATGCCTGTATAGCATATTATTTACATCCATGTGTGTGCGTGTGCGTGTGCGTGTGTGTGTGTGTGTGTGAACCTCCTCTTTTTCCTCACTTTTTATTCTTCTTTAATTTTTCACCTTTTTACGTTCATTTTAGCCATGCACACAAATTTGCGCAGCGTTCATGCATAAAGGTGCACTTTCCCCTTTTCAATTCAATTTCTTACGTTTCAGAAAAAAAAGGATAAACCATTCCCTTCTTAAAGAACTGCCAGTAATCATTCCAAATGCACGGTGCTCTGCTGAAAGAAAAGTCAAGCGAGAGAAACGAAAGGAGCAAAGGCATACAAGGGCTAAGGGCAAAATTACATATACATGAAATATCTTCTCAAAAGTTGGAGTAAAAACGAAAACAGGTACAACTAGAAAAAAAAAAGAAAGAAATAAAAGAAAGTGATATGAGTAATGATTCAGTGGCAGAACTCCAATCAACAATTATTTTAAAATGACTTTTAAAACGTTTCATTCAGGTCATTATGCAAATGAGCCATGAACACTTAACATCGTGTGGTACATGACAAAGGAAGCTGCACGGAGAGGGATGGTGGTGGTGGCTGAAGTGAGGGGGTTGGGTGCATGAGAAAAAAGATATTCACTCAACGAGATCAATTCATAAAATCAATAACTTGTAGTTTATCTTCATGTGTACAGAGAAGGGGTGGGTGGGAGGGTGAGTCGAATTCATTATGACTTTAAACTTAGATGACCAGGAGAATCACATGGAAACGATGAATGTAAAAAGAAGGGTAAACAATGAAGGGGAACAATATTCCACGAGCAGAAGTTTTCGGCTAAATCAAAACCCAAAAACTCCGAGTATTTTCTTATTGTATAAGTACACACGTTTACCAATGATTTGCAACTGATGTGGGAACAGACAATAAATAGAGAGACAGACAAAATGAAGAGAAGAGCCACAACCAGGGAAGAGACTGGAAAAAAGTACCGATTTGTCAAACCATTGATCAGCCAAGCACGAGATGATGCAATCTGTTACAAGTCATTCAATGTAACAAGCAATTAAGAATGTGATGCATGAAAATTCAAAGTGAAAAATAAGAAGTTCAATGTAACGAAAATATCAACTCTCCCCTGAGCTGAAATTGGAAACAATGTATATGAAATATAGAAATTGAGTTCTCCTTCCAGTACACAGCTAAGATTGGTCATCAAATGAGAACACATCGTCATCATCATCCTCAGACGTAGGATGGAATGTTTGGAAACCCTGAGAGGATACCACGGCCCCTTCTTCCATGTCCGAGGATAGAGGAGACCCCAGACCGCTGCTGGCGGGCGCACAGAACCCCCACGGCTGCTCCGATACAGCGGACGACACCGAGGACACGCTGAGACGGCCGTACCCGCTGACCGGTGACGTGGGGAGCAACATCGACTGGCCGTGGCAAGCACGTGGAACTGGGGGCTCCAACATCCTCAGGCTTTCCACTGGCTCGAAAGGAGGACTGGAGGGAGGAGGAGAGGGCTGTGGTGCTGGCAGTCCTAGATCGACAGGAATGAGATCTGGGGAAGGGATAGTGTCGAGGTCGAACCTGTCCAGGTTCATGAAGGTGTCCAGATCAGTGAAGGTGGCGTCAGGCTGGAGGGGCCCCAGCCCGTGCAGGTAGGTGTTCATGTCCACCACAGGCTGGGCACACCGCTCCACTGAGGGGGGAGGCGACGACTGGTCCCCGGGCAGGGGTGAGGTGTCGGGGGAGGTGAGGATGGCGGGCGGGGCCGGCAGAGCGGGGAGCGGCAGCTGGCAGCACTGACCGCTCCGGTTGTGGTCCTGCAGCAGACCGTGCAGGCGACACAGCTCCGACCGCAGCACGTTCACCTCGTGATTTATTGCTCGGTTGTCCGCCACCAGCCTCGAGCAATTCTGGAAGGACACAAACCCACTCTGTCAACTTTTGAGCTGCACGTGCATTTGGAACGATGTACAAGTGCACACGCTTCTGACATGTTCATTACGCACGTTTTTGTGACCCTTATCAAAACCTACAAACACCCGAGACGAAAAAAAATCATGATCATGCATTAAGCAAAAAATATGAAACACATTACTATCATAACAGTAACCACCCCAAGCACTACATGACACTGATATCTTGCCAACAGGAGAACAACATCCATCACTACAAGTTACTTTGCAATAACTGTCTGACTTTTAAGTCTATTTTGTGTCGATTGTTATGTAAGAGTTCTGAATCATTCAAACAAACAAAAAAACCAGCCCTTACCTGAGCCACTGACGATTGTGCCTCCCGTTTTTTCTCCCGACATTTGCGCGCGGCACGTCGATTCTGCTCTCTTCGCCGCTCAGCCTTTTCCAGCTCCCTGGGTGTCAGCTGTGACAATGTAAAACACATACATGAATAAGTTTCAGTTTCAGTTTCACTTTCTCAAGGAGGCGTCACTGCGTTCGGACAAATCCATACACGCTACACCACATCTGTTGAGCAGATGCCTGACCAGCAGCATAACCCAACGCGCCTAGTCAGGCCTTGAGTGCATGCTTACATATTTGTGTACCTATGAAAGTGGATTTCATTTTACGTAATTTCGCCAGAGGACAACACTCTCGTTGCCATGGGTTCTTTTTCAGTGCGCCAAGTGCGTGCTGCACACGGGACCTCGGTTTATCGTCTCATCCGAAAGACTAGATGCTCAGTTTGATTTTCCAGTCAAACTTAGGAGAAAGGGCGAGAGCGGGATTCGAACCCACACCCTCACGGACTCTCTGTATTGGCAGCTGAGCGTCTTAACCATTCTGCCACCTTCCTCCTCCACCTACATGAATAAACAAGTACATACACAAACAAATAAATAAGAGAATGAATCAGACCAGCCGACAAATTAATAGCAGCAAGCAAACGAACTAGGGCAAACCATGGGCAGCAATTCAGACAACATCCACGCAAGTCAGAATGTTGTAAACAAAGCTTTTTCCCCCAAGAACAATTCCTCTTTGGAACTCCCTACCAGCCACTGTTGCTGAGGCACCTTTCTTTGGCATCCTTGAAGCTCGAACGTTCATTTTAACTTAATACTCTCCACCCACAGGTGTGGTCTACCGGGGATTGGGCTGTGTCGGCTGGGGGGTTGTCCCCGGGAACCGCTAGGGAAGCCGGATTGGCCTAGCTGGAGACGGAAAGAGCAAGGGTTCTCTTTCTTTCCCTTTTTATGTGTTTCTACTGATACGGTTTGATTTTACTTACTTTCAGTTTTTAATTACTTTCAGTTTCCTCAAAAGCGCACTTGCAACACTGTATTATCATCAAATTTGACGGCACGGTGTCTTTAATCAAGATTCAGCATATCGTATTATTCATTTGCTGATACTGACAGGTATGTGAACAGAAATAGTTAAAAAGATTTTTTTTAAAGGTGTGACGGGCGTGTGCGGGGAGTTGGAGAAATGAATGAGTAGTAGTAGGAAGTTGAAGAGAATGAGGGAATAGGTGTTTTTTTTATCCTCCCATGAAAAACGGACAGAACAGAAAGACGACGAAACGAAACGTGTCGCTATCCCAGTTCCTTCCACATTCATTTATCATGATCAAACGCCATCACTTGTTATTTTTGTGAAATAAGTGGATAAATTTAAAACGACAAAAAACAAACAAACAAAAAACAACGTTTACTTTTAAGCCAAGAACCATACCCATCATCACCCCAAAACAAGGAACACCAACCACACCACCTCCCCACCCACCCACCTCGTGTTTGACAGGCTGCTGGAAGCGCACCTCCATCCTGCCCAGACCCTGTGCCTCCCGCCGCTCAAAAATGGCGGTCCTCAGACGCTCACGGCTCTGCGAGGACATGGGCCCTCCCTCCTCCTCCCCCGTCGCCTCCCTCTTCACCTTCACCTCTCCCCCCTCAGTCCGGGAATTCCCCGGGAAGCCTCGCTTTCGGGCGCCGCGCCGGAAGCCCTCTGCCGGGTGTTGACCTTCTCTGTGCTGGTCGGACATTGTTCTGCGAGGATGATGATAATAATAATAAGAAGAAGAAGAATGAAGAAGAAGATGATGATGAGGGAGAACAAGGAGGAGGAGAAGATTGAGATGGAGAAGAATAAAAAGAAAAATATGAAGATGATGATGATGATGGTGAAGGTGAAGAAGATGGTGATGATGAAGAAGGAAAACGAGGAGGAGGAGGAGGAGGAGGAGAAGAAGAAGAAGAAGAAGAAGAAGATGATGATGATGATGATGAGGGAGAACAAGGAGGAGAAGGAGAAGAACAAGGAGGAGGATTGCAGACTGACGCTCACACCTCCAAAACAGGAAGTTGTGGGGTTCCCAAAACAGTATGCATTCTTTGGATTTGTTGTTTCTTCGAAGAATTGTCAGCAATGACTGTTATATGCAGTTGGAAAACGTGTATTTCAACATAATTGCCTTGTGCAGCGTTCACCAGCTGTCAATGAAACCAACGAATTTAATCACATTCCTGAGCACGATATAAGCTGTTAGCTTGTTGTTGCTCCGCTGTCTGTGTGTAAATGTATGTCATGTTTAGTGAATAAAGTTTTGTTTAAACCAGTTGTCAGCAATATGGAAGCAGCAGCCACGCGTGAGCTGATATGGAGTTCGTGTGCGTGCCTGAAATCTGATTGAAAGACACAGGAAACGAATGATGAGCGCCCCGTGGCAACCGTTAGTCGGTTCTACCTAGGTAGGCAGCCTGTTGTGCAAATGACCCCGTGTTTGGTCTCCGACCGAGGATAGGCGCTACAGAAGTATCCATATCAATCAACTCACATACAGATCGCACGCAACACACACACACACACACACACACACACCAGTTACATCGTATCTTCCCAATTTCTCTCTCTACGCCCGTCTTCGAGCATATCACTTCCCAACTAATACGTTTAAAAGCTACAGCAGCCTTAAAAAAAAAGAAGAAAAAAAAAAAAAAAGAAGTTAACAAGCAAATTGAACTTTTCTTTCTTCTTTGGTGTGTTCCGTTTTGAATGAAAATTGACCGTGTACTCGTGCGTGTGCATGTGTGTGTCGCGTGCGCGAAGAGGGTGTCAGGCACGCAAAAGCACATTCATTTTTCATCGAATGTGATCACTGAGGCGTGTTAGGTGCATATATCACTGCTTATGGTTGGGTTTTCCTGTTCCACGTTCTTATCCACCACTCAGCTTGTTAGTTCTGTCAGAAGTTTTAGCCTGTGGTGATTTACATAATACACCAAGTTTCAGTGTCTCGGGTAGGGGGGAGGAGGAGCGAACGAACGAACATACGAGGGTCATTCAATAAATAAGGTGAATTTTTCGGTATAAGGACTTCTAATACAGATAGAAGCTTACTTTCTTTTTTTTTCAACGTAGTCTCCCAGCACTGTCACACACTTTTCCCATCTGTGCACAAGCTTCCGTATTCCCTCAGCGTAAAAATCTTTGGACTGATGTCTCAGCCAGTCGCTCCAGGCCTTCCAGGCCTGTCTTCATCCTCAACACTGCTCCGTCCTTCTTTAAACAATTTAGCCCACTTGTAGACATTTTTTCGGCTGAAACATGTGGCACCATACACAGTTGACATTCTCCTATGAATTTCAACTGGTTTGCACCCTTCAGCAACCAAAAACTTGATAACTGACCGCTGTTCAATCCTGGAGCATGCTTCTTGGTCGGCCATCTTTGTTAATGGCCAAAACTCTCAAAGTTTTTTTTTTTAATCTGCAAAACAAATTAAATCCATGTGAAAAAGAAGTAAAAAAAAAAAAAAGAAAAGAAAAAAAGTAAGCTTCTATCTGTATTAGAAGTCCTTATACCGAAAAATTCACCTTATTTATTGAATGACCCTCGTATATAGGTCCGTGGAGGGGCGTCATGCTAGCAGGTTGCTGGAAAAGGTATGTGGGGTGGAAAGGCGGGGGTTGGTGCACTTTTATACAAATCCGTGGGGGTGATGGGTGAGGTGAGTGTCAGTGGGGTGAAGGGTGTGAAGGGTGAGGTGAGTGTCAGTGGGGTGATGGGTGAGGTGAGTGTCAGTGGGGTGATGGGTGAGGTGAGTGTCAGTGGGGTGAAGGGTGAGGTGAGTGTCAGTGGGGTGAAGGGTGAGGTGAGTGTCAGTGGGGTGATGGGTGAGGTGAGTGTCAGTGGGGTGAAGGGTGAGGTGAGTGTCAGTGGGGTGATGGGTGAGGTGAGTGTCAGTGGGGTGATGGGTGAGGTGAGTGTCAGTGGGGTGAAGGGTGCGGTGAGTGTCAGTGGGGTGAAGGGGTGATGGGTGAGGTGAGTGCCAGTGGGGTGATGGGTGAGGTGAGTGTCAGTGGGGGGATGGGTGAGGTGAGTGTCAGTGGGGTGAAGGGTGAGGTGAGTGTCAGTGGGGTGAAGGGTGAGGTGAGTGTCAGTGGGGTGAAAGGGGGTCATGGGTGAGGTGAGTGTCAGTGGGGTGAGGGTGTAAGGTTGAGGTGAGTGTCAGTGGGGTGATGGTGAGGTGAGTGTCAGTGGGGTGAAGGGTGTGAAAGGGGAGGTGAGTGCCAGTGGGGTGAAGGGTGCGGTGAGTGTCAGTGGGGTGATGGGTGAGGTGTCAGTGGGGTGAAGGGTGAGGTGAGTGCCAGTGGGGTGATGGGTGAGGTGTCAGTGGGGTGATGGGTGAGGTGAGTGTCAGTGGGGTGAAGGGTGAGGTGAGTGCCAGTGGGGTGATGGGTGAGGTGTCAGTGGGGTGATGGGTGAGGTGAGTGTCAGTGGGGTGAAGGGTGAGGTGTCAGTGGGGTGAAGGGGGTCATGGGTGAGGTGACTGTCAGTGGGGTGAAGGGGGTCATGGGTGAGGTGAGTGTCAGTGGGGTGAAGGGGGTCATGGGTGAGGTGAGTGTCAGTGGGGTGAAGGGTGAGGTGTCAGTAGGGTGAAGGGTGAGGTGTCAAGTGGGGTGAAAGGTGAGGTGAGTGTCAGTGGGGTGAAGGGTGAGGTGTCAGTGGGGAGAAGGGTGAGGTGTCAAGTGGGGTGAAGGGTGAGGTGAGTGTCGGTGGGGTGAAGGGTGAGGTGAGTGTCAGTGGGGTGAAGGGTGAGGTGTCAAGTGGGGTGAAGGGTGAGGTGAGGTGTCAGTGGGGTGAAGGGTGATGTGAGCGTCAGTGGGGTGGAGGGGTGAGGCAGTCGAGTGTTAAATGTTCACCCGCAATCCGTTTCTTCCACAGATATCCCCACCCCCCTTTGGAAAAATTAAAATGACTGCCGCTGTCTATCCCCCAATTCTAAGTCGCAATTGAGGCGCGCAAGCGAGTGGGCGAGCGAGAAAGTGTGTGTGTGTGTGTGTGTGTGTGTGTGTGTGTGTGTGTGTGTGTGTGAGTGTGTTGCGTGCGTGTAAATATGTGACTGCGTGGATTCATGTTCACAAAACATGGTATCCACACAGATTCCTCTTCTTCTTCAGGACTTGTGAAGCGAGTAACCAATGCCCCATTACAGCTCAAGTGAGAGATGGAGAGGCGGGGGAATTCTCCACACATAGTTACTTTCACAACACAAGCTCTCTACCACGATACGAGCAAATTTTACATGCAAGAATTTCCATGAATATTTGATCACAATGAACTGTGGAAAATACCCTCAACCCCCTGCCCCTTCCATGGAACAAATCCCCTCCCCAACAAAACTATATATAAAAAAAAAAAGAAAGAAAGAAAAACCACCTACACACAAATAAAACACAAACAAAAAGAACTATTAGCACAGATATTTTGCATGAACTTAAAACATTGAACACAACTAACGTCGCCATCTTATTTCGCATGATGTGCCAGCGCAGCTGCATCTGTGTAGTAACTTTACAAGCACGAAGTAAAAACCTCACACACGCTGAGGAGTCCAACATTCGTTACGATGGCAGACAGTGATGCAGAGGACTGGGACTAAAGACGGATGATGTAACGTCATCATCTATTTATAGACAATGAGTCACGGTGTGTGTGAGCATTCCTCCACTTCCCTGCGCCGACTTGCTGCCTGCGCGTGTCTGCACATGCTTCCGTATTTCCACACTCCTCGCCACAGACACGTTATAGTGGTGAGTCTGTGGTCCCCACTGTTTCGGTTGTCGCTGCCCCGTCTCTCTCTCTCTCTCTCTCTCTCTCACTCTCTCTCACGCACGCAGGCGCGTACAAAACGCGCGTACGCGGCACACACATACGCACACACACACATGCGTAAAACACACTTTTTGTATTTTTCCTTTCTTTTACGTGCGCTAAGTGCGTGCTGCACACGGGACCTCGGTTTATCGTCTCATCCGAATGACTAGCGTCCAGACCACCACTCAAGGTCTTGTGGAGGGGGAGAAAATATCGGCGGCTGAGCCGTGATTCGAACCAGCGCGCTCAGATTCTCTCGCTTCCTAGACGGACGCGTCACCTCTAGGCCATCACTCCACTTGCACATATGCACAACCTCCACTCTATTGCTGTGTGCGCTTTCTTACTGTGTGCCGCGCTGCACTTGCGACCTGTATTGTATCACTGGCAAAAGTTAACCTCCCCCTCTCCGATCACCAAGTACACCTTGATAAAGTCAAATAAAACTCACCTTTTTTTATATAAACAAACCGAACTTTTCAGATTCTTAAACTCGCAAGGGACTGACATAACAAGCAAGTGGCACAAAAAGAAACAGACTTACTCCGCCTGTCACTGAGCAATGATTAAAAACCACACTGGTGACATCGGCTGCCAGTTACGCAGCGCCACTTTCAACAGTCACAGCCAGTCAACGAAATGACTAACCACTGAAGACACTATATCTCAGTGTCTATTATGAACAGAGCCTGCACCAATGAGATCTTTCAGCATTGCATAATCTTCCGATTTATATCGGGGGGCTTCGTCGCTAAGCGCGCCGCGGCGTCATGTCCACAAACGGGAATTTCCGAAATGAGCACGCCCTGCTTTTCTCACAAACGAAAAGCGTCATCGGACGCGTGCAAAACCTAGGTCTGACCACAGACACTCGAATTCACTAGAACGAGATATTAGTGTCTATGGTCTGACCTTGAACTGAAGTGTGTACCTTCAAGAAACATGTAGAGGCTGCTTGAGCGTTTACCACACTTCAGTGTTATTACTAGGGATCGTTCCCCTTCCGACCAAACTACAAGAATAACGAAGCTATTAAAAACACTGCGTTAAAATATCATACGCCCCACTCTTGTTTTAACAATCGCGTGCTGGTTTGGCTGAGAGAGTTTGTCGACTGTTTTGTTTTCGCGACTGACGTTACGGACAGTTAACACATTGGCATACTGGCATGGAACGAACATTCCACGCCATTTGCTTTCCTCATATAATGCCCATGTCAGTTGTTAGCAATGTTTGTTACTAACACCTTTCTGATGCAGTGAGTCATTTTCACGACGTACAAATCACTAAAAACTTGTCTCTGCCTTACCCACTTTGTGTTTGGTGTTTGTTTGCTGTCGATGTGTGCGGCACGAGATTTCACAGGTATCCCCCCCCCCTTCCCCCGCCCTCCCTCTGTCTTTGTCTAGAGTCCAGTCAGTGGGCTAAATGTAGCACCGTCTGGTGGTGGTTGGGGGTGGGGGGTCCATCCACCCCTCCTTCCACACCTCTCTTCAACCCTTTCCTACAGCACGTGAACACAGCCTTCAGATCGCTTCTTCCCGCTTCATTGTTGCCTTTTCTATCTCGCCCTCTCACAATACACACAAACACGTGAACAAACTCAAACACAAAAAACGTTTGCGCGCGCTCTCTCACTGCAATTCATTCGACCCTTCCACCCTTGGTGAGGCATGGATTAAAAAAATCAATAAAGGTATTCATGTTGGGTATTCGTAAGTGCACGTAACAATACACAAACCGAAAACTAGTATAACACTGAGGTGCTCAACCCCCACCCCCACCCCCCACTTCCCAGTCTGCACGACACTAGCGTGTATGGTACGCTCTGGTAAACATGAACTCATCTGGCATACAAATTTACATACACGGAAGCGTGTAATCGACTCCTCGAAACCCATTCCCCCTCCACACCCCTCCCGTGTAAACCTTAGACATATAAAAACAACAACTGAGACTCTTTCAGAGCCGGTAGTGTTGGTGTGGTGTGTTGTGGAGCAGTGTGTAAAGTGATCACTGTGGTCTGTCATTTAACTGCGAAGCTTTATCATGGTCAGCTGTCTGCGTGTTCACTGCAGCACTGGGGCGTGAGGGAAATGGAGGACCAAGGGTATGGAGTCGGTAGGATCCCACTTCATTCTAATGTTCATATCTCGATTTTAAATATAACCTTCACATAATTCAAAACAGAAACTGTATGTAATTTTCTTTTTAAACTTGTCAGAATTTAAATGTTTCACAACTGAAGGTGTATTGTTGAAGTATTGAAAAAAAAAAAAAAAACACCACCACCACCACCACCACCACCAAACTTCACGTAAACGGAAATGCATATTTGACGAAAGTGGCAATAAAATTTTCACACAAATGAAAATAAAGAGCTCACCGTAATGAACATGCATACTTCACACAAATGAAAAGTTACAAACTACACACAGACAAAAATCCACGGTATTGATAATGTACTAACTCAAACATAAATTTCACACAATTGAAAAGACATTCACGCCTCTTGAAATCTTCAACAGGTGACTGACAACACCGCGTGATATGTGTGACAATAATCCGCGTGGCGCACATGAAAGTGCACGTGTTTTAAGTCATCTTGTCCTATCTTCACACCACAACCCGGAACTATCAACCTGAACTGATAACGTCGACACTCCATCGGTGTGGTGTCTATTGATCTGCATGTGCACATGCCGCAGACGACTTGTTGCAGCAGCAGTTTGAGTCTTCTTTGAGAAATCCAACTGCCACTGCTGAGTAATGTTTGTATGGGGCATCAATCGCAGAAACTCGCACACATGTATGCAAACACACACGAACACACACACAGGACTATACACCAAGAAGGCAAATGCTCTTTTCGGAAACATGCACGTGTCAGCACTGATTCCGCCCTGGGAAAGTAGGCTACTTGGCATCACTGACAAATCGTGTAACTTTCAGTTCTCTCGCCGCATTCATTCCACACTCCCGTCTGTTAAATTCTTCACTCTATCCCTCTTTCTGTACTCATTCTCACAGTCTTTGTGACGGTTTTATACACACGCGCGCGCGCGCGAGCACGAACGCAATACACACACACACAGATCGAGAGCTCTGGAGCGCGTGTGTTTTGAATTTCCTGGCAACCGTGACGACATTCAAAACAACCGGGGGGGGGGGGGGGGGGAGCAGAAAAAAAGCGCAGTTGACTGCACGCTTCCCTGAAATCGAACCGGACGTTTGGAACGTTGCCGACCAGCAGCCAGCGTGTCAGCCTCGCTTTCATGGCCATTCTGACGGCACGCGACCTACATATGTGAATCCCAGTAGTCACTTCCTTGGCCCTGAGAACAAGTGCTTAGAATACTCACTCTGTATTATTGACAGCTTGGTCATGCAGTTTGATTGGAGCCTGGGTCACAGTAAGTTTGGTGTCAGTGACACGTGCGTGGGATTTCGTCATGTACTGACACGTGCGTGCACTTTTGTCATTGCTACATGCACGAGGAG
>NC_134896.1:19712673-19715173 GCF_041734735.1 Babylonia areolata | reverse complement strand
TGCGCCAAAGTTAAAGTGAAAATAAATCCTTCACTCACCTTCCAATGATCCTCCAGCGCTGGCGTGAAACGGACTCCCAGTCACACAGTTCCCAACAACACTTCAAAACAAACCCACGCGTCCTGCTCTGTTTTCTGTGACACTCGCAAACAGAAGCTTCGCTTATATCTCAGGAGGGTAAAAATCACACCAATGAGGCCTGCGATAGAAAGAAGCCCCGCCCCACCATGTCCCACACGCGAGCGGCAGCGTGGGCAGAGTTGAGTGGCGCCCAGTGTAGTGGTGCAATGCACCGTTGTCAATAGGTGTTGTGATGTGACGGGATACCAGCCCTATGGTTTTTTACCCCAGGATAAAATATGGCAAGGCCAGATCAACCCCGTGGTCCGTGGACCAGCTTGGAATGACCTCCAGGGCAACTAGACAGAACTGTCCCCCCCCCCTCCCATTGTTGGACTTTCCACACACACCCTCATAATGGTCATTATGTTCTTTGAAATGGCCCCGGTGGTGAATTTGGCCCAGTTAGAATCAATACAGGTTATCAAATTAAAACTCCACTTTAATTTTTGCTTCCGTTAAATCATAATGGAGATGGGGAAAGGGGATAGTGGAGAGGGTAAGTTCCAACTAGAGGGGTTTGATCGTGACACGCCACAACTGACCCCGTGAATCACTCGAGGCTGGCCCACAATGACCCCAGGGTAAAAACACCAGCAGGGGGATATTCTCAAGCTGTTACACCGAGATGGACTGGAAACTTCGAGACGGCTGGCTCTTGACTGCACAGTGTCAAAGGACTGACGAAACCAACTCCTGTTACGATTGGTTCTACAGTGAGCCTTGACTGCAAAAGCAATGAGAGAGAGAGAGTGTGTGTGTGTGTGTGTGTGTGTTGGGGATCGTGAGAGGGAGGTGTCGTGATTTTAATACAGGGAAATAGAAAACACAGATCACAACAGGCCACATCGAGCGAGCGCATCTGTTTTAGATCTTATTTCATTGTTATTCGGGGAGAGGGGGGGGGGGTGAGGGATCAGAAAAACAACAACAAAATGTGAAGAAACCGACAGAACCTGCCATGATTATGTCACCGACTGCACTGACTGAAAGACGGTTCGAGGTGAGGACTGGACACAGAGTTTGGGGTTCATTTCATGAATGACATTTCCAAGCAGTTGTCGGAAAGTTCCTTATATTGTATATGTGTACGTGTGTGTGTGTGTGCGCGCGCATTCTACCCAAAGTTTGCGCTTTCAGACCGTATCCGCTCTATTGAATTCCTCCACATAACCTTATACTACAAATATCAAAACTACCAAAAGACATGCATAGTCTTACACCGAAACACACACGCATATATTTGTGTGTGTGTGTGTGTGTGTGTGTGTGTGTGTGTGTGTGTGTGTGTATTCACACACACGCACACTTTCTATAAACCTAAAACCGTTAAGAGGTAAGCACAGCCAAAATTGCCAATAGATGCTGGCATACATTTACGGCTAACACAGAACTAAAACACAATGTCTCAATGTATTAATTATTGGTTAAGTTATAAGATGACTTTTTAGTTACCTCATAAAGCTTACACAGAATGTTGCGTATAGTCGAGAAATAATGCACAAAAAGGGAAGCGGGTCTCAGACGTACGCTTTTGTTTGTGCGAGTATGGTTTGGTCAAATGTAGTCAAACCAGGGCGCTGACAATGTCAATTAATTTGTGAGTGGCTTTAAGTAAGTCCTTTACGAAGTCCTTTAAGTAATTTCCTGTAACTGTATTTAGAGTTGTTTTGTTGTTGTTGTGGGGTTTTTTCTTCCAAATTTCACCCACATTTTTACCCTCATTTGCCCAGTTTCTCCCAACCCTCCATTCATCCACATCTCCCACCCCTTCTAACCGATAATACTCAGATGTATTCATAAATACTTTAACAAAATGTCTTCAATCACCGATATGTGTGACGGGACATTAACTCTCTCCATACGAACGGCGAACTGAAGAGACGACGTTAACAGCGTTTCACCCCAATTACCATCATCAAAATATTGCAAGCGGAAGGCTCTTATACTGAAGAGGTGAATGTTGACAAAGAATACCACAATTCTGACGACGGAAGCTAAAGGTTGGGTCATTGAGACACCCACTGGACATCCGAGGGGTCTGTGTAGAGGAGAAGAGAGGGCTGGCCGTAATGAGTGAGTTAAACAAAATTCCTCCTTGTAAGTGGCTTCAGGCAAGGTCTGGCTGTTTATCGAGAGAGTTGTCCTCTGGTAACATTTTGTACAACGAAGCCACTCTGGTAGGTACACGAATGTTTTAATACACGCGCTCAAGGCCTGTCTGAGCGCGTTGGGTTATGCTGATCGTCAGGCATCTGCTTAGCAGATGTGGTTACCTTATATGGATTTGACCGAACGCAGTGACGCCTCCTTGAGAAACTGAAACTGTGTGTGTGTGTGTGTGTGTGTGTGTGTGTGTGTGTTTCAATGTCCCTGTTCT
>NC_134896.1:19705173-19707673 GCF_041734735.1 Babylonia areolata | reverse complement strand
ACTTAAGGTTCCCATCCCTGTTTTCTCTGCAGCAATTCACAGTTACCATGGGGTAAATCGACTGCATTGTGAGGTATTGTTCGTCGATGCGGATGTCCAGTATAGTGGTCGTCGAGGCGGAGTCCCAAGTAATCTTCCTCATAACTTAATTTAAAACACAGTCACTTTGTTTCGAAGGAATATTAAGTCCGATCTCGTTCCGAATGACTCGTTCACGTCAGCTCTAAAAACTCAGCTAAGTAATTCTTCTTGTTTGTTTGTTTTGGGTACTGAGATAAGGTGTTGATGAAGAAAGGGCCCGTGTTGGACCGCGTCTGCGTCCCCGTCTGTGTGTGTTCCCTCAACTTTTTTTTTTTTACCTTGTAACTATTTGTAATACTCCAATATGTGACTTCAGGGTGTGCTTTTTTTTTTCCTTCTTTTTTTCCTTTTTTTTTCAAGCCACTTTTAGCTTGTAAAAAGATCAAAGTGCGATAAAAGATGCTATTTACTTCATGAATTTAGATGAATACGTTACAACATTTAATACAGAATTATGTTCGTATGAATTCAAAGGAAACGTTGTTGTGTTTTTTTCCTGTGCTCCAACGTTGCACGAACACACTGAAATACTGTAGCGATACAGGGAACGCGAACATACTGGTGGATGAAAAACAAATCCCGCTGTACTTCTATCAGGTAAATTGTTCAGAATCACCTCTCATTGCCTCAGTAATCTTACACACACACACACACACACACACACACACACACACACACACACACACACACACACACACACACATATATATATATATATATATATATATAAAAATATATATATATATATATATAAGGAAGATGATGATAACATAAAAGATTACACATCATGACGCTTTCTTTCTCAATTCCTCTACTTCCTTGTCTCACCTCTCCTCTCTCTCTCCTCCAGCATTACTTTATTTCTTAGACAGTCAACTAAAGAATTTAGACATCTCCGTGTTCGTACATGCGCAGTATCAACTCCGGTAATAAGTTTTGAATGAGAGAGCAAAACCTTTGATTAACTGACATGGTTAACCAAACAGACCAATTATTCACAGCAACGGGGTTTTCCTGGTCAAGTCATATTCACATGACAGGACGACAATGAAGTGGTTGTGTTAAATGCTGTGTGATGTGAGATGTTGGTGACACGTGTGTGTGTGTGTGTGTGTGTGTGTGTGTGTGTGCGTGCGTGTGAGAGGAGAGAGAGAGAGAGAGAAAGAGAGAGAATGAATGAATGAATGAATGAATAGACCTCGGGAAGGGGTATTTGAACAGCAAAAACAGAAAATAGCATAATTTCCTGACAAATAAACAATGGAAACAATACTATGAAATGAGAGAGAGAGAGAGAAGCAAACAAGACCAGGATTTTTTTTCCGACATTGATGTGTGTGTGTGTGTATTCTTCATGTATGTATATGAATGTCTATGCTTTTATTTCCTTTCTTCTCCCATTTATTAGAAAAAAAGGTATAACGTGCACGAATGCAACAGATGGATATATGTTTTAAGTTACTGTTAGAAATAAACAAACAACAGACAACAAATCTTCCCTATGGCCAAGTCATGTCTTATTTTGCCCGCAAAACACTCAAGTCACTCGCACACTTTTCGGAAAAAAAAAGGATTGAAAATAACAAAATTGTCGGATTGTTCTATTTTTCTGAAATGTGAACGGGCATGCCGATGTTAAAGAAGGGAGAAACTGTATTGGTGGACAACATTCAACTGCCAAATGCAGGAAACATATCCTAGTGTCTAGTTTGGAGACTGCTGTTTAAAAAATACAGTTGGTGTCCAGTTTCCTTTGTTTTCAAATTTCTCGTGACACCTTAAAATAATCATTGATTTCAATGTTTACATTTAGTCACCGGGAATAACATTTAACAAGAGAGGCAAGGCCTTCAAGACTCACTTGTGATACACTTTTAAAAAAAAAATCCAAGCTTTTTATGTATTGAGTATAATTTCAAAATGTAATGTTTAAGATGAGAAAGATCAGTTTAAAACAAATTAAGTCCCCTAGCATTAATTACAGAGTAATTTCCCTTTTTTACTATCTGCACCAAAACGTTTGCAAAATAAATAAAACTTCCATGCTTAGCAAAAGAAGTTCCTGTTTGAACAAAAAATGATAATAATGACTGCTCTTGTTGTTGGGTCAGAATATCAGATCAAAGTGCCAAGTTTAGAGAATACAAAAATTATAAATATAACAGTAAATGCAGTTTGCATATAATTAGGCTTCATTTTTTTATTTTTTGTGCCCATCCCAGAGGTGCAATATTGTTTTAAACAAGATGACTGGAAAGAACTGAATTTTTCCTATTTTTATGCCTAATTTGGTGTCAACTGACAAAGTATTTGCAGAGAAAATGTCAATGTTAAAGTTTACCACGGACACACAGACACACAGACACACACACAGAAACCGAACACCGGGTTAAAACATAGAGTCACTTTGTTTACACAA
>NC_134896.1:19697673-19700173 GCF_041734735.1 Babylonia areolata | reverse complement strand
TTCCATGTAGATGAAGTCAGTAAGAAGGCCAATGATTGTCTTCTTCGGTTATCTTCGTAAATGTCGTAATTATGTGGACAGTTTTTAGTGTCAGATTGTTTTGTCTGGTTGTTTTTTGTTGTTGTTTTTCTTTTCTCGAATGTGTGCGTGTATGTGTGTGTGTGAGTGCGCACGTTGTGTGTTTTGTGTGTTTGTATGTATGTATGTATGTATGTATGTATGTATGTATGTATGTACCTACGTATATATGCATGCGTATACGTGCTTGTGTTCTTTCAACTTCAATTGTCTACTTTGTTGTTGTTGTTGTTATCCTTTTTTAAATACCTGTTGCATTTCTTGATTTAATCAACTGACATGACCTATTTTAATTGTTCTCTCTCACCTATGTTTCAAATTATATGCATATGTTTGTGTGGGGATGTTTGAGTGAATGTTTTGTGTGTGTTTTTTGTTTGTTTGTTTTTAGTGCTATTGTAAAGCGCATAGAGCTTCAAGAATATGCGCTATAGCAAGAAGTCTTAATAAATAAATAAATAAATAAATAAGACATGCCTGTACTTGAAGTTCAACGCTGTGGCGACACAACATCCCGTAGCAGTTAGATGCAACATTAGTAACTGCGACACCATCGCAATCAACGATAGAAAAGAACACAACAACAGTAATCTTATCAATAATAACAAAAACAAGTTGCCAGACAACAACAGTGTTCTTATCTTTCGTCGTTTCTTGCCCTATACCGACAACACAAGGCCATACCATGGTTGTAAAACAGTAAATATTGGTCCTGTAGAACGTGGAAAAAGATCACATAGAAAAGAAAATTAGGCACAAAGTACATTCACGCTCATGCACATAAACGTATGATATGCATATGACGTTGATCGTTCAGCTAATTTTTCATCAAAGGATGCAAT
Organism: Babylonia areolata; assembly: GCF_041734735.1. Lineage (NCBI taxonomy): Eukaryota > Metazoa > Mollusca > Gastropoda > Neogastropoda > Buccinidae > Babylonia > Babylonia areolata. The sequence goes on along the minus strand of NC_134896.1, from coordinate 19,699,253 downwards.
CTGAACATAAACACGATAATACACAATCAACGAAATGGTATCATAACAGACATGCAAAACCGAAATTTGCCAATGGACACTTCACACGTCCTGGTCGCAAACAAAGGACATGACATAAGACTGTGTCCAGTTATCAATTCCGGGATACACACACACACACACACACACACACACACACACACACACACACACACACACACACACACACACACACACACACACACACGTTCCCCAAGGTCTTTTCGGGAAAATAATTTAAAAAATGGGTTAATGGACCAACAAGAAAAAGACGACAAAAAGAAAAGGGAAAAGCGAAAAACAGCGATGGAAAAGAGGAAACTTCTTGCACACAAAATTTCTTGAAGGACAGTATTCAGTGGGAAAGGGTCCCCGACAACCAGCTGGGAGTACAACAACAAACCAACCCATCAGATATCAAAGTGCGTCAGTTTCAGTGTTAATTAGAGACGTCACAGTGAGCGGACTAATCAATATACGCTAGCCCATACCGCGTCTGCTTAATTTTTTTTTTCTTTCAATTTTTTTTCAGAGGAGTAGATGCCTGATCAACGTATATCAAATCCAACGTGCTGACCAGGCCGTGGTGTGAATTCTACTGCATGACAAAGTGTTGGTAACAAACAAACGAACGATATGGACAAAAATAATGTGCATGTCAAACAACGAAGGCGAGTGTCGTATCCTCCTTCCTGGTTTAAATCACCTGGACAGAGAGAGAACGAGAGAGAGAGAGAGAGAGAGAGAGAGAGAGAGAGAGAGAGAGAGAGAGAGAGAGAGAGTGAGTGTGTGTGTGTGTGTCTGTGTGCGTGTGTGTGTGAGTGAGAGAGAGAAAGAGAGAGAGAGAGAGTGTGTGTGTGTGTGTCTGTGTGAATGAGAGAGAAAGAGAGAGAGAGAATGTGTGTGTGTGTGTGTGAGGGAGAGGTGTGTGTGTGTGTGTGTGTGTGTGTGTGTGTGTGTGTGCGCGCGCGCGCGTGCGTGCGTGCCTGCGTGCGTGCCTGTTCATATGTTTGTCCACCTGTATGTGTGTGCGCGCGCAAGCGCTTAAATGAACAACATTAGTCAGTAAACTTTTCATATCCTTTAAATCTTATTTTTATTTTATGTGTAAAAATGATAATTATAGCAACTGGCTGGGGGTAAATACACATACCTATACAGGGAAAAATCAAGCGGTTTTTTTAATCCGAAAAACAAACCGCGCAATTGAAATGTGTCAAGCTTCACGATGTCAAATATCGTTCGCGTCATCGCCCAGAATACGTTCCAGTGACACAATTTAAATCAAAGCACAGCCTATGTATAAATACTTTTTTCGCTTGGAAACAAACGTCCGCCCCAAAACGAGCCCTAGACTGGCACAGCTTAACGAACCCATTTCACACCGATTGTCTACGAACTGGCAAACAAAGTCAGTGTCATTTGTTTCCGATAAGGAGTTGTTTACATGGACGGTCACTGGCTGTTCGACAGCAGCCTAATTTGCATGGGATATGGATATTAATCAAGTTTATTTTTAGTCCATCGTGGAGTGGATAGGTCCGCGGTAGCTCAATGTTGCG
>NC_134896.1:19687673-19692673 GCF_041734735.1 Babylonia areolata | reverse complement strand
TCAGGGGGTTTCATGACAATAAAATCTATTCTATTCTATTCTGTTCTATTCACACACACACACACACACACACACACACACACACACACACACTCACACACACACACACACTAGTATACACATAGCACACACGCACATACACACACAAACATATAAACACACGCGTACACACACACACATAATTGTGTTCCTGGCACCACCTCCAGTACACTGGGTTAATTGTGTTTCTAAAACATTGCAATGTAACCCCTTCTTCCGACGTTTGATTATTTTTGTTTACATGGAGTGTACACTTACCCATCACTCGACTTGAAAATTCCACACTACAAATGATAGCGAGAAAGGTGAAAAAAACAAAAAAAAAAACCCAAAACAAACGAACTAAGTATTCAAAATAACGAACGGCAGAGATACCCCTCCCCTTCACCCCCTAGACGTTTTTTTCATTCTAAAAGCTAAGAAGTGCAATTTAGCAAATCTGCTGGAGCGAAACTTTCTTCGTCCGCTCATTCGAAAAACAAACAAAGAAACAAAGCACCATCAACATTTTAAGAAAAATAAAATCATTTTATCTTATCCCAGCATTGTGACTACGCCCCCTTCCAAAATTCAGTTTTCTCTAGAACAGAATGAAATACAACATCCAGAGTGTTGAAAAGGAAAACGAGAGAGAGAGAGAGAGAGAGAGAGAGGAGAGGGAGAGAGGAAGGAGAGAGAGATGGAGAGAGAGAGGAGAGAGAGGGGGAGGGAGAAAGAGGAGGAGAAGAGGAGAGAGGGGAGAGGGAGAGAGAGAGGGGGGAGAGAGGGGAAGAGGAGAGAGAGAGAGAGAGAGAGAGAGAGAGAGAGAGAGAGAAAAGCTGGGGGCACTTTAATTCAGGGGGTCGCTTGTCGCCGAAAACCCGGACCCGCCACTGCTAGCATTCCGCCAGTCCTGCCTGTCCTGTTATCAACACCGTCTAGTTGGCCCATAACGGACACATCCCAGCGGATTCTTCACCGTCAAATCTCGGTAGATCCCACACCAGTGATATGCTGCTTAAGTGGCGGTGTGACCGCTCTCCACACAGTTGACCGACCACCTTCAAACAAACAATCGAAGCAGACTGTCCCATCATCGCTCCACTGTTTGATATTACCACTGCGCTATCGTGAACGCGACACCTGCTTCCCTCCCCTGACTCTTTCATCTTCCACGATCTTTCGATGGGGCTTGATACGCGATAAAAATGTGTGATAATACTGTGGCAAGAAATACGATAAGTTTTGATTTCATTAGATGCTGGATATGATACAACATACAGGATTGTGTTACACGGTTTCAATGTATTCAGTTCATTGTGGTATGCCTGCCCATTCTAGCAGTAAGACACGAAAATTGTGCGATCACAAACAGAATGACGCTAATTCACCAGGAACTGCGGGCCGTTTGATTCACCACAAACTGCAGGACACTTAATTCACCAGCAACTGACAGCCACTTTTTTCGCCAGAAATTGCGGGGCAATTTTTACATCAGAAACTGACCGACATTTAATTCACAGGAAACTGACGGATATTGCCGTCGTCTTCTTCAGATGTCTGCGTATCCCGAAATATTGTGCTCCAAATTTAACGTCCACCACTATTCTGGTTTGAACGTGGACCAATGAAACACTAACAAAACTTTTAGAATAATAAAAACAAAACTTTAAAAAAAAATCTGCAAACATTAGTTCCCCAAAATGAAACAGCAATAGCACTACCAGTTCACTCCTAGTACCAACACAGTTTTTGGAAACAACCTGCTGACTGCTGACAACAACATCAAATAAATAATCACCCATAAAAACTGCTCTTCCAGACACGGCGTTTCACATCAAAAAGCTGGTTCATTCCCATTACGTTGATGTGTACGTTCAAAAAGAAATATCACTTTCTGACCATGACATTGTTTCAAGGATCAAAATGGCCGGGGACGGATCTCTCTCTCTTCTTAGTTCGTTTGTTGTTTTGTTATAGGGCACAAAATATGTAGACATTGCATCAATGCATACAATACATCATGTTGTTGTGGGTCTTTTTTCTTCTAAATAGTAAACTTTCCTGGGTGTTCAGTTTCTTTCCATGGTGAACGGCTATTCCAAATCAACTAATTTCAGACTTAATCCAAACTGTCGCCCTAAAACTATGTTTATTTCAACTGGAAATTAACCAACAATGAGGCCAGGAGATGAAATCATTAACAAATAATAAAGAGTGGTAACTCTCTTCATTCACAAGGTACACAACTTCAAGTCAGTGCTGCTTACACTACCGATTCAGACAGCACACAGGTAAATAAAGGGTACATTGGAACAAACCCAGACACTTTCTCGAAAAGGAAGCGCCGGGCCTGTCTGTTGAAAAACCACCGGGGCAACCATGTGTTTGTTCTGTATTATCCATGTGTTCTGAGTGGCTTGTTCAGGATTAAAGAGACTATACCTGTCTTGAATAAAAGCTTATTTGTGTTTGTGCATTTCTTCTGTCTTTGCTGCTGTGTGCACATGTCAGATGATCGGTATAAAGACAGGCCCGGCGCTTCCTTCTTGAGGAAGTGTCTGGGTCTGTTCCAATGTACCTTTTATTTACCTGTGTACTAGCTGAATCGGTAGCGTAAGCAGCATTGACTTGAAGTTGTGTACCTTGTGAATGGAGAGAGTTACCACTCTTTACTATATGTTTATTTCAGTTCATTTCGCCCTAACAACCATCAGTATATTTCTGATGCAATTCACCGTGGTCTGTTCATCATCTATTTTCTAATTCATTCATCTATTTACTTATTCAATCGTTCATTTCTGGGTCATTTATTCGTTATTCTGTTTCGACCACATATTCAAGAATAATTATAAACGATAACCGTATTACATGAATGTATGCGCGCGCTCGATGGCGCGTGTTTCGAGTCGAGTGTGCGTGGATGCATATGCTGTATGAGTTTGTGCGCGCGAGATAAAGAACATAGTCATCTTGTGTATCAGTCAGCTTCCTCATCGAGGAAATGACTACTGACAAACCGGAAACTATTTGTCATAGACAAGCTGTCGCGAAACCTCTCTTCGTCTCTGGCTCTCAAAGTGTGGCATGATGTCATCAGTCACGTTTCCCTGGGAAGAGATAGAAAGACGGAGGTGTAAGGGGGAGAAAGGAGAGGGTGTGGACTGTGAGCGGGACGGGTGGGATGGTTGAGGTTGTATGGAGGGGGTGAACTTTAATATATAACGAAGGACCTGTGAATTATATTATCCACTCGCTTTGTGCCCCCCCCCCCCCCCTCTGTGTGTGTGTGTGTGTGTGTGTGAATGCCAACTTTCCACACTATCCCTGCTATTAACGAAGGACCTGTGGATTATATTATCCACTCGCTTTGTGCCCCCCCCCCCCCCCGCCCCTCTGTGTGTGTGTGTGTGTGTGTGTGTGTGTGTGTGTGTGTGAATGCCAACTTTCCACACTATCCCTGCTATTAACGAAGGACCTGTGGATTATATTATCCACTCGCTTTGTGTCCCCCCCCCCACCCCCTCCCCCCTGTGTGTGTGTGTGTGTGTGAATGTCAACTTTCCACACTATCCCTGCTACTTTAAATAGACATGAGAGCATGTTTATTTCGAAGAGAACGTTTGTCCCTCACTTTAGTTTGGTTTATTTTAAAAAGTCAAATGATAAAGTTGTTTTGTAATTCGATTGTACTTGCAGCTTTCTAAAAATGTAAAAAAAAAAAAAATTAAAAAAAAAAAAAATTAAGTCAAAGTTTTCTCTGATGCGTTATCGACCTATCTGCAACAAGGTTTCTTTTTTTTTTTCTTTGAAAACAGCAGATTGCTAATTACTTGTCTTCTTTTGTTTGTTAAGGAGCGACAGCGAGTTTCTAAGCTCGTTCACACACACACACACACACACACACACACACTATCCTGCAGAGTAATTTCTCGCATACGTACATATTCTTCTCCCTTTCTTTTTTATGCTGTTGTTTTGCTTTTGTTGGGGGCGGAGGGGGGTTCGCGACTCCAACAAAACATGGGGAAAAAGTATGCCACGTGGCATCGTGCCTTCACCATGACTGATACCAGACCACAGTCCACAACAAGCATTCAAGGCAAAGCATTCCACTAAACACGGGATGACATGTTTCAGTTTCAGTTTCAGTAGCTCAAGGAGGCGTCACTGCGTTCGGACAAATCCATATACGCTACACCACATTTGCCAAGCAGATGACTGACCAGCGCTTAGGCCTTGAGAGAAAAACAAAACAAAAAAACACTACTACTACTACTAATGATATGTATAAGGCGCAAAATCTTGATGAAGTCAACTATAAGCGTACAAAATAAAATAAAATAAAGAAATAAAGAAATAAATGATAATGATATAATTTAAAAAATTAAAAAAATTAAAAAATAAATGAATAAATAATAATGATAAAAATAATAATAAAATAAATAAATACATAAATAAATTAAATAAATGAATAAAAAAGACAACAATGATGATAAATAAGCAAATAAATGTAATAAATGCAGACACACATTCACACACACGCACACATATGCATAATGATGGATATGTTCAAGATTAAATCAAATCTCAGTGTTTTCATAAACCCATCAATCAAATCAAATCTCGGTGTTTTCATAAACCATTTAATTTACAGGTCAATGGTCAATGAACATTTGAATGATATAACACTGTAGAAATAGGCCATGAACATACCTTTGCTTAGAAAGTTCATAATGAACACAACACTATTTGATCGAAGGCATTGTAAAATTGATATCGTTAGAGCTTGATTAACATAAATGATTTGAAGAACATGAAACTAGCATCAGAAACATTAAAACATGAAACAGGGGCATGATGATCACGTGGAAATAGCAAATTTATCAACAGTGACGGGAGAGCACATAAATACATGTATTATGTTCACAGAGAGAGAGGAGAGAGAAAGGTGGGGGGAGAGAGAGACACACACACAGACA
>NC_134896.1:19677673-19682673 GCF_041734735.1 Babylonia areolata | reverse complement strand
ACAAACTTGAGTATAACATAGACACAGCGCAAAAAACCGACATGGCAATTACATTTCGAAACAATTATCCACATTACCGCGTGTCTCTCAAATGTATTCTTAAGTCTGCATACTTTGCACACTTGTCTATCTGGCTCTTTCTCTCTCCCTGAAAAAGAAAGAAAGGCAAAAAGTATGTTATTCCCCACACACACGCCCTTCCAATCCAAGCTGGCCAACATAAACAGCTCTCTCCCCACCCACCCGGTCACGAACACGGCGGCCCAGATGATTCCACACATACCCTGCCGAATCCAAACGCCCCAGAGCCAGCCGTGCCAATGTTGTCACTCCCAGCAGACACACAACTTGAGCAGCTTGTTGACAAAACACGCACCACCCCCATGCCGTCTGCCACAAGCTGGGGATGATGTGTAGACTGGAGAGAGAGAACGGTAATGGAACCAATGAAGTCTCGCGCCCCCAGTGCTTAGTTCGGTTTGAATGTGATGAGTGAGAAAACAAACGAGGAACGGGGTTAAAGAACTGGTCTCAGTTTTGCTTTTCGTTTTGTCCTCCACACACTCCATCCCACGCCCACTCCACCCCTCTTCCTGCAACCCCAGATAAACGGGGGTCGACAGTGTGGCGAAGACAAGGAAAAGAAAGTTTGGGCGGGGATGCCCGTGCGTGTGTGTTTCGAAAGAGAGGGGAGACAGACAGACAGAAAGACAAAGAACAAATAAGCTAAACTGGCCATGACCAAACAAACACACTCCTCCTTAACACCAAAAGAAATCCAAAACATCATTCACATCAGGTTTACAAAAGAAAATAGCCAACCAACCAAAACTTTCAGAAAACCTGTCCCCGAATAAAATTTCATGTAATTGCGCACAATTGTCCACCAGAAGGCAGCAGCTGACGGAAATAGAGGTGTTTTCTGTGGTCAGGTGAGCTCATCATGACCTATTTACGGAGAATCTCAGTTCAACCTTTATATATATATTAGTCCTTACATCCAAGGTGTTCTCTGGACTGCCTGTAGTACTGTGTGGGTCATACAGCTTGCCCCAAAACCCACCCCAACCAGAGGGAGGGGGGGGGAGGTAGAGGGGGACTGTTACATTAAGGTTCACATCTTTTTTGCCTTTGATTTTCTTTTTTTCCCCCTCCGTTGCACTGAAGTCCACAAATTCTCTCTCTAAACCAGACCATACAGCCATCTGCATCACGGGTCTACTTCACCCTAAAGGAGTCGCCACACGAACCATTTCAGCCGCGGAGTTCAGGAGGACCGTTCCAAATGTGCAACAGAACCCCTATCCGTGTGAAGTACAGGCTGCCACTTTATGCGACGGAGACCGATGGGCGAAAACTAAAGAAAATTGCTAGGGCGTCGTTTTTCAAGTGTTTAGATCAAGTTAATGATTTGTCAAAATATTGCGTTTCTGGAGGTAATGCAAAGTCTGATATAACAGACTGTCGGTACTCAATGTCTCCCTATGACGCCGCATTAAACAACATAATTATCTTGTTCCATGTGCTTGCGTAATGAGTGACCAAGACACAGGCGGGACGGAAGCAGCGTGACTTTTGTTAGATCATACTCACAGAAACATGTAAATACCAATGGCTCAAATGTGATCACTAATGACATTTCCTCTGATTGATCGATCTGTGATTATTAATTCTGGTATTAAAAAAAAACTAACCTTTCTAATTGCGTGGATCTTAAATTTATATCTATGATGTTAATTGTTGATTATGTTGTTTTAGTCGTTCTAACAGCTTACTGTCTTTCAATTGATCCTAAAGGGAAGAATGATGTACTTTGACTCGATATTCGTGCTGCTCGATTTCCTGGCTCCTTTAGCAGGCTGCCACAGACTATCATGTCCTCATAGTGTTTCCAAATCGGATAGTTTGAGACTTGTTTCTCTCTTTTTTGTGGACAAGATGTCAGCCCTGGGTAATATGTCTGTCCCAAATCTGGCGTTCATTGGCTGCAGGATGGGATGGGATCATCCATTCGGAACACTGCAAGCCGCGTTTGGAACGGCACAGACACGAATCTGCCGTTCCCACCCCAGTCCCACATACCAGTCTTAAGAGTTCAGTTCAACGACCCACTGGCTTGGACCGGTTATGGCTGCGATGTTCGAGGGGATGAGTCCTACACGAATGTCTGTCCTGGTGGGAGGTCCGTCTGAAGTTCCTAGAGGGAGTCCTTAATCTCAGCCAGCCGTCCTGAACAGCGCGGGCCGTGACACGCGACCCGTTCTACATCTGGTTCGGATGGTCCTCCTGAACGACGGCTGTACGGCCCGTGGAGCAGCTCCTTTACCTCCCCAGTGCCTGCTTCCCCAGGATTACTTGGAGCTGTATTCAGATCAGTCTGTAAAACACTTACCGAGAACCAGCTGTCTACAACACAGCCAAACCATTAATCATCCCAACTGATAATTATTATATGGCTGTAACTTTCTAACATTTCAATACCCACTTTCTACATGATTTTTCCTTCTCTTTTTTTTTTCTCTCCTAAAAACCTGTTATGACATATTTTGAAATTCATATCAACTTATTATATATTTCTTTGCATAACACTTTGGTAACGTCGGACAGTCCAATAGGAGATGGGGGACAAAACTATTTCGCTTCGGAATATTTTGTACAGGTATTCAACCTCAGTTTACCCATCATCCCTGCCATGCGTCTTGGGCGTAACGGCAAATCATATGAAATTCATTACCATGTGGAATTTTCCTAGCTCTTCCAGCTCACATGGCCGGCAACAGCAAAGAGGCCATCACTGTTGTAATGACAGGTCGCCGTGTGACGCACAAAGCACTTTACTTACCTAGCGCACTGTGGTGACATCAGCAATGATGATGGCAAAAGCTTTGATAATGTTGTCTAAATAATCTGCATAGCACGCACATAAACGCATTCTTCTTTTCCTCGTTTTCAGTAACACATGAGAAAAGTACTGCTAGGAAGTACGGAAGTCTAAAATAAACACGTTTCTTGTTGTCATCCAAACACTTTAAAGCATGTCTTCACCCACCACCTCTCCCACGATTAACTCTGGTGTATGAAAAAATAAGTTAGAAGAAGAAGAATGAGATAACAAACTCAAACTCACATGAATGTATCCTTTGGTTCATAGATGGGCGAACCGCGGTAAGGTTCTGTCCAGCCTTTGGATCTGTTTGATAATAATTATTAATTATATTTTTGAGTTATCAAAATCGTCGTCAGGGCACAGACCATCCAACTTGTACGAAGTTGAACAATTAATTTGAATTATCCTTGGCTGATAAGGTTATATGCATCAACATGATAGAGGGAATGGTAGGTTACCCAGTGGAACTGTGCCCGTGACGACGCTGGAAAAGCGCTCCAATGAAAGAATCATCGAATGTCAATAAGAACTTTAAGTATTTTATTTTAAAAAAATTTAAATGATGATGATGACGAGACTAATACATCGAAAGAAAACTAGGTAAATAAATATGAATGGATGAATAATAAATAACCGAAGAACGAATTAAAAAGCAAACGAACAAAAATAAACACATGCACAACCTACCAACCGAAGGGCGATTCAATATGGTGGATGAGAACATGACCACTCAAGCAAACATATGGCCATAATCTCTCCTCGTTCTGTAAATGAGAAGAAAAAAAAAAGCGAGTAAAAAAAGAAACGCGAAGAAAGAAAACAAAGAAAACCTTCCAAAGAAAAGAGAAGAGGGGGGAAAAGACCACGCTGGTTGGGCGAGTGACAGCTCGGAAATGGATGGCAGCTGATAACGTCTTGTGATCTGTGTGACTGAATGCTCCCTGTCTGCCTCTGTGTGTGTGTGTGTGTGTGTGTGTGTGTGTGTGTGCGTGCGTGCATGCGTGCATGTGTGTATGTGTGTGTGTGTGTATGTGTGTGTGTGTGTGTATGTGTGTGTGTGTGTGTGTATGTGTGTGTGTGCGTGCGTGCGTGCGTGCATGTGTGTGTGTGTATGTGTGTGTGTGTGTGTGTATGTGTGTGTGTGTGTGTGTGTGTGTGTGTGCGTGTGTGTGTGTGTGTGTGTGCGTGTGTGTGTGTATGTGTGTGTGTGTGTGTGTGTGTGTGCGTGCGTGCGTACATGTGTGTGTTGTGTACGTGTGTTGCGTACGTGCGTAAGTGTCTGAATCTGTACCGTAACTACAAACCGAATAGTCGCCTGGATAAATGAAAGAAAAACAGTAACAGCAGCGATACACCCTGGTGCTGATATCTTTGTTTCCCGGACTAACGCGGACCAAATTAGCCATCATTCTTCAATGAGAGGAAGAGGATGAAAGTTTGGGGGTGGGGGAGAGGCGAGGGAGAGAACAGGGAAGGAGAGAGATGGGGCAGGGAGGGAGGAGGACGCAGGGTGTGTGTGTGTGTGTGTGTGAGAGAGAGAGAGAGAGAGAGAGAGAGAGAGAGAGGCAGACAGACAGACAAGACAGAGAGGAGAATACGAAAATGTGCGTTTGTGCGCGCGCCCGCGTGCCGTGTGCGTGTGCCCGTGAGTGTGTGCGCGCGCCGTGTGTTGTGTGTACTTTTGAGCATTCGTCACTACTATAGGCGAGTTCAGACGCACTATCCTTTGATTTCAGTGTTCAAAAACGTTCCCTTCATCTCGCTGAAAATTAGCTGCAGAAAATCATTTAAATTGGAGATCAATGTCTTTTCTCCCCTCCCCCCCTCCCCCTCTTACCCCGTCCCTCCCCCCCCCCCCCCCCCCCTCTCTCTCTCTCTCTCAGTACAGACACATACTACGCCACATCCGTTGCAGACCACTGTGAACAAGCATGTCGACCGTACAACAAAGATTTCCGCTCAGTTCCATCTCCCATGGCGCACACACATGAGAGCTGAGAGAAAGAAGCCACAGGGAAAGAGCAGGGGGTGGAGAAGGGAGAAGGGGGGATCCAGCGACGCTTCGCTGAGTCTGTTAAGTTTTGTTCTACTCGTGTTCGTTGGATTATATCAT
>NC_134896.1:19652673-19672673 GCF_041734735.1 Babylonia areolata | reverse complement strand
TTGGTGGTGAACTGGTCAAATGACCCATTGATTTGGTGGTGAACTGGTCAAATGACCCATTGATTTGGTGGTGAACTGGTCAAATGACCCACTGATTTGGTGGTGAACTGGTCAAATGACCCATTGATTTGGTGGTGAACTGGTCAAATGACCCATTGATTTGGTGGTGAACTGGTCAAATGACCCATGGTGTCATGAACTAAACCTAAACTCTGAACATGTTTATTCTTGTTGGGTTTTTTTTGTTGTTGTTTTTTTAAATATAATGGATATCGACCATTAATTTTCAACAGGTGGCGGGGGTAGGGTGGGACAAACTTTTCATCAGTTGCTCCAGAAGAGTGGAGTTTAACGACCTATTGGCAATGAGCCCTTAAGGTCAAGTGGAGTTATGGCCTAGAGGAAACGCGTCCGCCTAGGAAGCGAGAGAATCTGAGCGCGCTGGTTCAAATCACGGTTCAGCCGCCGATATTTTCTCCCCCTCCACCACTAGACCTTGAGTGGTGGTCTGGACGCTAGTCATTCGGATGAGACGATAAACCGAGGTCCCGTGTGCAGCATGCACTTAGCGCACGTAAAAGAACCCACAGCAACAAAAGGGTTGTTCCTGGCAAAATTCTGTAGAAAAATCCACATCGATAGGAAAAACAAATAAAACTGCATGCAGGAAAAATACCAAAAAAAAAAGAAAAAAGGGCGGCGCTGTAGTGTAGCGACGCGCTCTCCCTGGGGAGAGCAGCCCGAATTTCACACAGAGAAATCTGTTGTGATAAAAAGAAATACAAATACAAATACAAAGTTGTTCGTGACTGTGGTCTTAGTTGCTCAAGCTCCTGTGATTTAAAAACCATGCCCAAAACCTATTCACACCTCCAATCCCTCCCTTTCCACCTGCCCCCCCCCCCTCCCCCCGCAACCCCCAGTATATGTTTTGACAGACGGCGAGTGGCCCTCCGCTGGGAGTCATTTACTGGGTTCCCGTTGGCGCAGTGGTATTATCTGTGTAACATTACTCCACCTGCTGTTTCATATCGTCTCTCATTCCCCTTCCTTACATACCACAGAGAGAGAGACAGAGACAGAGAGAGAGAGAGAGAGAGAGAGAGAGAGAGAGTGTGTGCGCGCGCGCATGTGTTTATAGTGTGTGTGTGTGTGTGTGTGTGTGTGTGTGCGTGCGTGCACGTGTCTGTGCGTGTACCATGTGTATGCATCATATCTGTGTGTGCACGGCATGCGCGCATATGTGTTTACACTGTGTGTATGTGTGTATGCGTGCGCGTGTGTGTGTTTGTGTGAGTAAGAGGGGACCGAGAGAAGGCGCATGGGAGAAAGAGTGACCAGAGAGAAAGAGATGGAAACAAAACAGGCCGGGAACTTGATGAGAGGAATTAACGTGTGTGCGTCTGTGTGTGTGTGTGTGTGTATGTGTGTGCGCGCGTGCGTGCGTGTGCTGTTTCTGTTCATCCTGTCTGTCTTTCACTCTTGTGTCTTTTTCTATACGCTCCTCTATCCTGAAAGGTGGATGGGGGTCGGGGGGCGGGGGGGGGGGGAGAGGGGACAGAGAGAGACAGAGACTGACAGACAGACAGTCAGACAGACAGACATCCTTAATTAACATCTCTGACTCTCAGCTCAGTATCAGCTTTGTGCGGTCTCTCACTCTGTATCAGTTCCTTTGTAAGAGATATATGTCTGTGCCGGTGACAAAAATTCCAAACATTTCAGACGTTAAGGAACCAGTGTTTTACTTATTCACACTGCGCCACCGGAATGACAGCAGATAGGCAAGGTCAAGGTTACAGTCACCGAAGGTCAACCAGATCTGAACAACTTCTGACAAAATCATCAAGGCCATGGCCTCGGATTTCATATCACCAGACATCGTAGACATTGCAACAAGATGACCTTAACATTGGTGTTTTTGGCTTCGAGTATTTGACCTGTGACCTTGATTGTAATGAAGATGATTTAACATTCATTTACACAATCAGTGTATCACAGTTTACATCAAAATCAAAGGCGCTGCAGATGACGACGACTTTGTATGTGTTGCTTTTAGATCTTTTGGTCCAACCGGAGAGAAGAAAAGAGAGATAAACCACTTGCAGAAATTGCTGAAGCCAGGCAGCCTGCGCCGCGACACGCATTCATTATTCATGAGCTGCCTTTGCCCCGCCCAAACGAAAGGAAAGCGCGGCATTGAGTCACAGCGGAGAGAAGAAGCAATGTCGTCAACAATGGACAAAAAGAAAAAAGACAACAGCGCCTGGTGTGCAGCCCCTAACTGCAGCCATTCAGACAGGAGATCATGCAGCTCTTCTAAAACTGGCGTTCTGCTTCCCGAGAGAAGAACTAAACATCAAGGAGCAGAATGTATTAACTTATGTGTCAGGGTACATTGCAAAAAACAAAAAAAAAATACAGGGCAAAGTTTGTAAGGAGTGCAACAGGCTCCTAACAGGATCTCTGCAAGGGACAGAGAAAGAAATCTTTCTGAAGGAAAAACAGTTTGTTGACCAGGGACTTGTTATTCCAAGCACATTTCTTGTATCCAAGGTGGAAAAACTGGAAGCAACATTTAAGAAATCTGCCGAACAGTTACTGAACATGGACAGATGTCGGGCAAGACTGGTGCTTCGAATGGAGAAGGATTTTGATGACCGTGACCTAACATGCCCTGCTGGACAACGTGATTCTATGCCTGATTTTGTCCTGCAGCTGTTTGTGACAATCCGCATTTATTTCATCCTCAAAGACAACAACAAGAGATTTGCGTCAATGTCTGGGCGACAGAACAGAAAACTTTTGAAACTGACTCACCACTAGAATTTTTATGTTGTCTTCTGTTTCCATCTAGACTTCATCTCCTAGAGTGCTGTAGGAACCTGTTTTTGGAATTCATCACTTACAGTGCCACAACAGGGTTCAGTTTTTTTTCCCTGTCTGTTTAACTGATAGGGACACAAAATTACTGTCCTTTACTTCTCAGCCACGCACATGCACATGTTAGAAGAGAGACAGAGCTGAATATGTGTTTTATGTTTTGATTTTTTTTTTTTTTTTTTTTTTTTTTTTTTGAAGAAATGGTGATGTAAACCAGAAAGTGTGAAGAAAAAGTAGCGTTACGAAAACGCAGTTCAATAATTTATAACTGTCTCTCTCATGTGCAACATTGCGCTGGGATGGGGGAGGGGAGTTGGTGGTGGGGGGAGCTGCTTTATTTTCTTTTTATATTATCTACATTCAAGCAGATGCAAACGTGCTAAAAACCAAGCAAAAATGAATCGGTTTTCATTGTATACAGCGAATCTTACTACACGTTGGAAATTCCAGGCATAACTTAACTTTCGCTTTACTGCAGCTGAACCATCGAACCGACCAGTTTCCTTCAGGTGGGGAAGGAGAGGGTGATTTACCCCCACCCTTCCGCACTGCGTGTGTGCCCCAAAACGGCTTCAGCACTGTTATAGACAGTAAGAAGGGGCCTGCCGCGAGTGGTTTATCTCTCTTTTCTTCTCTCCGGTCCAACCTTTATCATGATCGTGTGAGTTGGACTCGGCTGTGTGCTAAAATGAATTGTATGGGGTGAGTGACAAGCCTATGGGGGTACACAGTTAATTTCCAGATGGATGAAATACAGATGCATTGCATTACACTCCACTGTACTGTATTGTAAAATGGGCAGGTTATATGCGTCCATTCTGTCGCCGACGACAAATATGCGCAGCCAACTACGATTTCTCCAGGTCTTCTTTTCACCCATTTACACACACACACACACACACACACACACACACACACACGCCAGTATACACATAGCACACACACACACACACACACACACACACACACGCACGCACGCACGCACGCACATTCAACTCCTACTGGAGCACAGAGGTTTTCAGCATCGCTTTTAACAAACACGCATGCACGCACGCGCATGCATACACACAGAGGGACACTGAGCTTCTCTCGGTTCTTCACCAGCCCTTGTTGCCTCGTCACAGCTGGAATCCATCACTGAGGTGTCTGCGCGAGACTGTGACTGGCCGTCAGGTCAATGACACCGCCGACACCTAAACCACCCACCCGCACACTCTCCCTGCCGCCCCTCCCCCCGCCCCCCCCCCCCTCGTTCCCCCCCCCCCCCCCCCCCCTCCATTCACGTGCAGTCTCCACGCTCGTCTGCCACTCCTCATTCCCGTTCCGTCCTGACTCTTGTTTCTGTGTCGGGTTTTGTGTTTCACTTTCTCGACGTCCGTGCGTCTGTAAACAACATGCATTACATGTCTATATGTATACTTCGGAATGTGCGCCTTACTCAACTCTCCTCCCGGTTCCCTTCCAGAATGTTATAAAAAGATAGTGGAATATAACCACACACACACACACACACACACACACACACGCACACACACACACACACACACACACACACACACACACACACACAGGTATGTTCGCATGCATGCACACACACATACACACACACACACACACACACACACACACACACACAGGTATGTTCGCATGCATGCACACACACATACACACACATACACACACACACACACACACACACACACACACACACACGCACACACACACACACAGAGGTATGTTCGCATGCACGCACACACACATACACAATCCACCTTTCTACTCCGTTTCACTCAACTCCCAATTCCACCCACACGGCCACTGTTTTGAAGAAAAAAAAAAGGTCTATAGAGAGGACTCTCTCAACACGTCATTTGACAGGTTTCTGTTTACACAGTAGTATTTCTGAACGAGCATTACCCGATGTTCTGCTTCATTTCTACTCTTTTCTGCCATAGATACACCCAGTCTCGCTCGCTTTCGCTTCTGTGTTTATCTGTATGTGTGTGCTGTTTCTGTTCCTCTCTCTTTTTTTTCTCTTTTTTTTTTCCTCAAGGCCTGACTAAGCGCGTTGGGTTACGCTGCTGGTCAGGCATCTGCTTGGTAGATGTGGTGTAGCGTATACGGATTTGTCCGAACGCAGTGACGCCTCCTTGAGCTACTGAAACTGAAACTGAAACTGTTCCTCTCTCTGTGTGTACATGTATATAATAGTCAGTCGTGTCCGACTATGACCATCAGAACAGCAGAGGAGGCAACTGCTGTTCCGACTATTTGGGCTAGAATTTGATTGTAGTGGAGAGTGTCTTGCCCAAGTACATCCCCACTCTCTCGGCCAAGAGGGTTTTAGGACAGTCGGCGCAGGGATGGTTCCCAAAGGCCAACTAGCCCACAAGGCTGCAGCACTAAGAGCCAGTGCAATTTTGCCTCCTAGTTTGAGAGTCATAGTCCTTCACAAAAGACTAAGCTGTAAATGGTTTCCCATTGACTGGAGAAACCATTGATAATACAGCTCTCACTTTGCTGTTGGCCCAAATGTAAACTTATGTCGATCTGTGATATAAGCCGAGTGTTAGGCCTCTCTGTGTGTACCGTGTCTTTTTACACACTTTATGTTGTGTGTGTGTGCGTGCGTGTGTGTGTGTGTGTGTGTGTGTGTGTGTGTGTGTGTGTGTGAGAGAGAGAGAGAGAGAGAGAGAGAGAGAGAGCTCAGAACTCAAAACGTTTTTTATTCAAGGATTAAGATTTTAGGCGTGGCCCATTCTACCAACCTGTAGTTCTACATCAGTTGAGGAGAGGGAGAGAGGGAGGGGGAGGGGGAAAGGAGAGGAAGGTGAGAGAGACAGAGACAGTTCACCAACACGCGCTTTTGTGCGCGTGTGTTCTTGTGCGTGCATGTTGTGCGTGCGTGCGAATGTATGTGTATAATCAGGTATGTGTATGCATGTGTGTATGTGCGTTCGTCTGTGTCCATGCAATGGTGTTTGAGGAGAGTGAAGTTCTTAATAAAAACAATGATTTGTTTCTATTTTGACAGAACACTAAGAGAGAGGTGGGCAGGGTGGAGAGTGTGTGTGTGTGTGTGTGCGTGTGTGTGTGTGTATGTGTGTGCGCGCGCGCGCGCAATTTCTACTTTTATGTCAATAAAACGGGCACCTCAGTACAATGAAAGCGCAGTTACATCCAGATTCTGGAATAAAGATCGTGAGTGTATACATTGAGTGAATAATAAATCCAAGCCCATATGTCTTGGTTTCCCATAATCAAATCGTAGAAGCGTCTTCGTGAAAAAGTCTACATTTGACCAGACACATCCTATGGGGGCCAGTCACGCCGGATAATATTCCTCAGGGGACTAAAAGGAACCCTTGATAGACTAAAAGGAACTCTTGATAATAATCTAGGGATGCATATATATATATATATAACGCGTATTTGTTGTCGTCCACTTCAGTCAGACGAACTCACACACAGGAGCACAGAACTAGGGCACGTTGCCCCCACGTCGTGTCATTAACATCCTGCTAACTCATCCATGTGTATGTAAGCCATCGCTTTGATCAGCTCCGAAAAGTGATTGACCGAAAGGTGAACGGCATTGGCATCCTGTTTGCGTTTGTGTGATAGAGAGCGCGGTGCAAGCGCACACACGCACACACACACACACACACACACACACACACACACACACACACACACACATTCTCACGATCATACGAACCGATAAAAAAAAAAAATTAAAATAATAATAATGATTTTTTTTTAACCGGCAAAAACACTAATCTTGATAATGCCACCTGCATAAAATATTGTGCAAGAAAAAGCTTAGGTGACAAATAAGACAGCCAGCTGTTTCATCTTTTTGCACAGACGCCTTTTTTAATGACAGAAAACGATAACGAAATAAGCCGAGAACCACAATCACTAACACCTGAAATTCTTGTGTTGTTACCAAACTGGAAGCTAATGCTGTTCTTTGCTTGTGAAATTGTGAGGTAAGGGGCACAAGGGAAAAAAACCCCAACAAATTACAACAAATATGCTCGCGCGCGCGCGTGTGTGTGTGTTAGTGTGTGTGTGTGTGTGTGTGTGTGTGTGTGTGTGTGTGTGTGTGTGTGTGTGTTGGTAATTAATTCAACGTCTGTTCACTAAAGTGGTTTTAGTGTCTGTGTATGGGAACGTGTTCGAAATGTATACAATTAATTACAAATGTGATAAGAATTAGAAATCTAGAATGGAGACGGACATTTGAGGACGGAAACAAACTAAGGAATCCAACTGATCAATCATAAAGTCAACAAGTAAAAACAGCTAGGAGTCGAATGTCGGAATACTTACAGGTAATTAGCTGCTGGACACTAAGATAAACAAATAAAAAATTCGTTAAGTCGACGATGAAGAGTTAAATATTTTTGTAACTGAGTTGTTCGGAAGTATGAGAATGAACTCTTTTTGTTTTTTAATACAAAAAAGACTGAATATGCGAATTTGTCATTTTCTGTCCATTTTCATCTAAACATACGAGTTTGTGTTTTCTTACTGATGCTGAACTGAATGTTTACTGTGTAAATGTAGAACTTAGTATGATTGTGTGTGTGTGTGTGTGTGTGTGTGTGTGTGCGTGCGCGCGCGCGTGTTTCACACGCGTGAGTGCATGCCCACATATGAACAGGTCTGTGTGAAAAATACCTCCCTCCCTCCCTCTCGCTCTCTGGCTCCTTTTCCGTCCGCCTGATTTCCCCTCGGCATCTCTCTGTCCCACCTTTATCACAGGTCTGTCCACTGTCGCTGTTGGCTTCGGATGATAGGAATTCTTTCTCACTCTGCGCAGTCGTCCATTTCTTTCTTTCTTTCTTTCTCATGCCCCTTATGTTACTGCTGCTATGGACGTGCCGGTGAGTTACTAACCCGGTCCGAGTGTCCTGCCTATGTCTTATTATCTTGTGAGCCATTATGGTTTAACCTTTTTTTTTCATATTTGAAATGTCACAATGCATATACAATGACTTCGACAGGAGAAAGAGAAGGTCCTATATTAAGTCCTGTTATGGACACTATGTAACTGACGATTCTGCAGGAAGAAGTTAATGCATTGTAGCAAGAATTCTGTTTTCTTTTTCTTTTTCAATAGACTGTATTATAAACTATAACAAATTATATAATTTATGAAACAAGACAGTCATATAAGATATACTATAAGGGAGTAATGGACAGAACTGGTCGCTGTTTCATCAGTAGTGCCCACATGGCCGGAGACAACGGGATAGAAGAAGAAAATATAAATCAAAATATCAGACGTGCACTTTCGGTCTTCCCCTCCTCTCTCCTCATTCAAACTTCTCCCATCCTCACCCCTCATCTGGGTCACAACTCAGAGATAATAAACACTGTCATGCTCACTGACATAAGCTTACAGCTGGGCCAACAGCAAAGTGAGAGCTGAATGATCAATGGTTTCTCCATTGCAGTGGGAAGTCATTTACAGCTTTGTCTTTTGTGAAGGACTGTGACTCTCAAACTAGGAGGCAAGACTGCACTGACTGTTAGTGCTGCAGCCTTGGGGGCTAGTGCTAGTTGGCCCTTGGGAACCATCCCAACGCTGACTGTCCTAAAACTCTCTTGGCGGAGAGAGTGGGGATTAAACGCGGGCAAGACACTCTCCACTGTAATCAAATTCTTGCCCAGATAGATGGTTGGGGCAACAGTTGCCTCCTCTGCTGTTCTGAGGATCATAGTCGGATACGACTGTCATACAAACGCCCTGCCCCTCCCCATATATCCTCCCTTTGAAAACATCTCAGTATGCTAGCAGTCTGATGACTGGTCTCACCAATCATTGTTGTTTATTCACTGAGGTCAGTGGGGGTGCTGATATGGAATACTACAAAAAATTGAAGAAACTTGCACTGTGAAAAGTCTCTTAGCGTTCAGAATCAAGGATCAGGGACAACAGAAATAATTCCTGTGGGTTTAACGGCTGTTATTCACAAAATTCTCTCAGCTGTCTAGATCAAATCAAGCTGCCTATAGCCAATCGACCACAAAGTGGCTATTTCAGGGCTGATTACCTGTCAGTTCTTGAAAACAGTCAAAATAATGTTTAAAAAGATTGATCAAAACGAAGTTAAAAGAACCAGTTCACTCGCGTCTCTCTCAATTCACGCAAATCACAAATCAAGCCAAGAAATGTTGAACAAAGTGTTATAAAAAACAACAACAAAAAACATATCACCAACGTGTATCTCAGACTGCGTAAAACTGAAATAAAGTTAAATAATAATAATAATAATAATAACACTGACTATCCACAGGGACAGGAAAGGGGTGTCTGGAGGGACATCCCGGAACATGATCATGGAGCTAGCAGCAAAATATTTGTGCCTGATATCATGCAGATCTCAGCAGCCGATTAAAACATGTTTGACAGAGGCTGGTTGCACGGCACTTACCATGGAGGTTCTTCACCTTTTGGAATAAAAGAATTTGTCAGATAAGAATGACCTGTTCGGAGCCTGCTGAGAACGTCTCCCCTTTCCTGGCTGATCAGTCGAGCAAAACAGTAACACAACGTGAAATCCAAAGAACGATGGAAAGGTGTGACGATAAACAAAGTTACCGTTCACATGTCATGATATCAGGAAACAAGGACGTTGAACTTTCAGTCAAAGGATGGAGTCAGTTTAACTCACTCAGTACGGCCAGTCCTCTCTTCTCCTCTACACAAACCCCTCGGATGTCCAGTGGGTGTCTGAATGACCCAACCTTTAGCTTCCGTCATCAGAATTGTGGTATTCTTTGTCAACATTCACCTCTTCAGTATAAGAGCCTTCCGCATGCAATATTTTGATGATGGTAATTGGGGTGAAACACTGTTAACGTCGTCTCTTTCGCCGTTCGTATGGAGCGAGTTAAAATAGCTGGCGGAGTGACACGTGAGACTGAGCTACAATCATATGACTGGTTCGTTTTCTCTTACGGATCTGACTTCACGCAAAGGATCTAATTGTTTGTTCGTAGTTGTTATGAAGATAATTATGGCAGGATTTCTCTTCACTGTAATTCCATATTACACTCGAATTAATGTCGTCAAAAATAAGATACATGTTTCGTCTCCTTATATTACCAATCGATTTTTTTTTTTTAAGATAAAGATTTTAGTACTCGTTTACAAATTTTCGATTACTCTTTCATTTTACCTGTATTCCCAACTTTAAAAAAACGTAACGTTTTAACGGTGGACGTATTTCCATACAACAGAGAGTGAGAAAGTGAAAATCAGCAAAATAATTGTAACTGTAAACAATATGTACAAGTATTATCCACTCATTACAGCAATCCATACAAACAAATGGTACGTTTAAAGCGTATATAAAAAGAAGCAGCCTTTTTAAAACAGTGTTACCTCTTTATGTTTAACACCGTCAACAATTCTTTTCGTTATTCTGAATAAGAAGAGCTATCTGATTTTGAATGAAAACCAATCACGAAAATACGAGAATGCTAGCACCATTAATGTATATTGATTTCAATGAGAAGAGCCATGTTGCCATCCCAACATATGTACATTTTTATTCCCATCCCGCTTTTGTTGTCTCCTGTTTTGACTTTACTGCTCGCCAACGTCGTGCACAAGACATGGTGATAAAAGGTTACGACCACAAGACAAACTGTTTCATGTTGGTTCTGATCTGTTACTGTAAATGTTGGTTCTGATCTGTTACTGTAAATGTTGGTTCTGATCTGTTACTGTAAATGTTGGTTCTGATCTGTTGGTTCTGATCTGTTACTGTAAATGTTGGTTCTGATCTGTTACTGTAAATGTTGGTTCTGATCTGTTGGTTCTGATCTGTTACTGTAAATGTTGGTTCTGATCTGTTGGTTCTGATCTGTTACTGTAAACGTTGGTTCTGATCTGTTACTGTAAATGTTGGTTCTGATCTGTTACTGTAAATGTTGGTTCTGATCTGTTGGTTCTGATCTGTTACTGTAAACGTTGGTTCTGATCTGTTACTGTAAACGTTGGTTCTGATCTGTTACTGTAAATGTTGGTTCTGATCTGTTACTGTAAATGTTGGTTCTGATCTGTTGGTTCTGATCTGTTACTGTAAATGTTGGTTCTGATCTGTTACTGTAAACGTTGGTTCTGATCTGTTACTGTAAATGTTGGTTCTGATCTGTTACTGTAAACGTTGGTTCTGATCTGTTACTGTAAATGTTGGTTCTGATCTGTTACTGTAAATGTTGGTTCTGATCTGTTAAATGTTGGTTCTGATCTGTTACTGTAAATGTTGGTTCTGATCTGTTGGTTCTGATCTGTTACTGTAAATGTTGGTTCTGATCTGTTACTGTAAATGTTGGTTCTGATCTGTTCTGTTACTGTAAATGTTGGTTCTGATCTGTTACTGTAAATGTTGGTTCTGATCTGTTGGTTCTGATCTGTTACTGTAAATGTTGGTTCTGATCTGTTACTGTAAATGTTGGTTCTGATCTGTTACTGTAAATGTTGGTTCTGATCTGTTGGTTCTGATCTGTTGGTTCTGATCTGATACTGTAAATGTTGGTTCTGATCTGTTACTGTTAATGTTGGTTCTGATCTGTTCTGATCTGTTGGTTCTGATCTGTTACTGTAAATGTTGGTTCTGATCTGTTGGTTCTGATCTGTTACTGTAAACGTTGGTTCTGATCTGTTACTGTAAATGTTGGTTCTGATCTGTTCTGATCTGTTGGTTCTGATTCTGATCTGTTACTGTAAATGTTGGTTCTGATCTGTTACTGTAAACGTTGGTTCTGATCTGTTACTGTAAACGTTGGTTCTGATCTGTTACTGTAAACGTTGTTTCTGATCTGTTACTGTAAATGTTGGTTCTGATCTGTTCTGATCTGTTGGTTCTGATTCTGATCTGTTACTGTAAATGTTGGTTCTGATCTGTTGGTTCTGATCTGTTACTGTAAATTCTAAATAAAGTACAGTCGGATGACTGTTTCACATCAGTAACTCCTCGCAACAGTGTCAACGATTTCTCTGTACTCTCCCATATCACAATGCTCCTTACTGAACCAACGTTTGTGAGCGAAAGCTTTCGACACGCGGTACACACGCGATGTTCCTGTTCTGAAAGGTAATGAATTATGAATATTAATTGTGTAATTATAGGAACTTAATTTCAGTCTTTCACATCAGTTTCAGTCCATGTCTTGTTTTTTTTGTGCGTGTGTGTGTGTGTGTGTGTGTGGTTTTTTTTGTTTTTGTTTTTTTTATTTTTGTTTTTTTTTTTTTTTGTGTGTGTGTTTTTTGTTGTTGTTTTTTTTTTTTTTTTTTGGGGGGGGGGGGGGTTGGTGGATGGGGGAGGGGGGGAGAGGAAAGGGTAATTCCTTTTTCTTTCTTTCTTTTTTTTTTTTTTTTTTTTAACACCTTCTCTCAGTCTGTCTCCGCCTTGCTCCCTCTTTGCTCTCCCTGCAAATTTCATCTCCCTGTCTCTCCCTGCAAATTTCATCTCCCTGTCTCTCCCTGTCTCTCTCTGGCTCTCTCCCCTGTATCTCCTCTCTGCCTCTGGCTCTACTTCTCTCTGCTCTACTTTTCTCTCCACCTTCTGTTCCGCCCCCCCCCCCCCCCCCCCGCCCCCCTCCTGGCCCCCCTCCACCCCCTCCCCCATCCCTCTACCTTACTCTGCACTCCCCCTAACCCACCTGTGCGCAGACGGAGCTTTTTTGTTGAAGGTGACCGGGCGGCGAAGTCATTCACCTGGTCCGACTTTGCTGGCAATGTATTATTTATGTAGTGTTATCAGATCCTCTGCTTTAGATTTCCTGTCCTCCTCTGCACTGCCACCCCCCCCCCCCCCCTCCCTCCCCCACATACACACACACCCCTTCCTCCTTTCATTGGCTTTAGTTTTCCACTGCCCCCTTCAGTTGTTTTTTTTTCTACGCTTCAGTGCTCCCTAACCCCCCCGATTCACCCCGTCCCCTCCCCCCCCCCCCCCCCCGCCCACACACACACACACACTCCCCCCTCTCTCTCCCGCCTTTGAGTTGACAGAGGGTGAGTGGACACCAGAGTCATTTACCTAGTTCCTGGTGGCGCAGTGGTATTACTCATGCAGTTCTTCTCTTTATGATGTCCACCGACCGCGCGCGTGCGTGTGTCATTGAGTGAAAGAAAGAGAAAGAGAGAGAAAGAGAGAGAGAGAGTGTGTGTGTGTGTGTGTGTGTGCGCGCGCGCGAATACAAGATTGCATAGTAACATATATATACACGCAAGTGTGCACGTGCGAACACGAATATGTATCCAGTCCTGTATGTGTGAATGCACGCGAGATTCCATTTGACAGACAGAAAGTTATATTTTTAACATACATGAGGAGAAGGCAGAAAATCAAGGTGAAGAACAAAACAAAACAAAACCAAACCAAAATATGAAGGTGGGAAAGAAGAAAGGAATTGAAGAACACCAACAACTTGCGGAAATAAAGAGGGAGAGGTCGGGAAGGAGGGGGTGGGGGGGAGATGAAATGAACGACACCAACGATTGGAATGATGATGATGATTGATTGATTGATTGATTGATATGGATACTTATAATAAATAATTAATAATGTTTCTTAATTCTCTCTGTTTTTACAATAAGAATACCAGTTATTACCTGCAGTGTGGGGATGTATGTATGAAACGGTGTATGTGATATTTTTACATTTGTGTCTTCGTAATATTCGTAAAAACTGTTGTTGACGTTTACAGTTATGTTCCCCATGTTGTTTACTTGTCTATGTTGTGATAATGCACCTGACCAAATTTCTCCAGTTGGAGATAATAAAGTTATTCATATTCTTATTCTTATAGCGCCTATCCTCGATCGGAGACCAAACTCTAAGCGCTTTACAAACACGGGGTCATTTACACAACAGGTTGCATGCCTACCTGGGTAGAGCCGACTGACGGCTGCCATTGGGCGCTCATCATTCGTTTCCTGTGTCATTCAATCATAGTTCAGGCACGCACACATACACATTCAGACAAACATGTAACATTATACGTGTATGACAGTTGTTGTTGTTGTTTATTACTATTATTATTATTATTATCATTATTATTATTTACCCCGCCATGTAGGCAGCCATACTCCGTTTTCGGGGGTGTGCATGCTGGGTATATTCGTGTTTCTATAACCCACCGAACGCTGACATGGATTACAGGATCTTTAACGTGCGTATCTGATCTTCTACGTGCGTATACACACGAAGGGGGTTCAGGCACTGGCAGGTCTGCACATATGTTGACCTGGGAGATCAGAAAAAATCTCCTGACCCTTTACCCACCAGGCGCCACAGAGATTCGAACCCCGGACCCTCAGATTGAAAGTCCAACGCTTTAACCATTCGGCTATTGCGCCCGATGATGAAATAACAGAAAACGACAAAAAGATGCCGAAGGTCATATCTCTACATAACGGGGCAGAGTCAAAAGCAGAGTATCTGTACGCAGAACTGGACCCAAATACCAGCTGCTGTTGTGGCGATGGAGTTCCTCATATCATTCAAATTTCTCTCTCTCTCTCTCTCTCTCTCTCTCTCACAGGGGGCGAGTGAACTGCTGTCTCAGTGGCAAGACACGTACTGTTTGCTCTGACATTTATCTCCAAGTGTGGCGGACGGAGACTTTGTTTTGACCCCAGGTTTGGCACAGTAGCTGGTAAGCAGTCATGCCTTCTGCTCCATCTGACATTCGGCTTGTCTGTGGCCGGTTTTTGCCTGTATTCATAGGCTTTATGTTGAAGAGGGCAAGAAAAGTGTCAGCCTTCCGTATCGCCATTGTCACGCTTCGACGACGGGTAGACGGTGTCAGTTTTGGCCTCCTCCTCTGTTATTTGTTCTGGGGTAGTTTGCTCCTTCGATGTGGGGACATTGAAAGTAACCCAGGACCAAACACTAATCCCACCAAAGATAGCATGAGGCAGACAAGACTCGCAAGTGCAGGAACCTCTCGGAGGGCTAGTCTGGAAAGATCAAGTGGTGCTGGTGCTTCGGTGTCCTCCCCTTCGCCTACAGAACCCACTCTCAGTGACATCATGGCAACCATTAAAGCCGTGAGTGATCAGATGGGGTCACAGATGGAGACAAAGATGGAGGAGCTGAAGCAAGAGCTGAAGCAGGAAGTCCGTGACATCAAAGAGGAATGTACAGCTCTGCGAAGTGATCTGAGGGGGATGAGGGAGGAGATGGGAAAGCTGAGAGAGGAGAACGAGGAGCTGAAGAAGACGAACCAGGACCTGTCCCAGAAGCTGACCGACTGCGAGACTAGGATCGACGATCTAGAGGGCCGCTCCAAGCGCAACAACCTGATCTTTTACGGCCTTCCCAGGGGAACCAACGAGACCAGTGCAGACTGTGAGTGCCTAGTGCAGGAACTTCTGACGGACAAGCTGGACATGACTGATGTGGTGGAGTTTGACCGAGTGCATCGGCTGAGTTCCAGGCCTGACTCTCCTGTGATTGCTCGTTGTGCTTTCTATAAACAAAAGGTAACTATCCTTAAGGCTAAAGGCAAACTGAAAGGCTCTAACATATTCATTGGTGAGGATTTTTCAAAAGGTGTAAGAGAGATAAGACGAAGATTAACACCACACTTGAAAAAAGCTAGACAGGATGGAAAGAGAGCCACGATGGTGTACAACCATTTGCTTATTGACGGCAAAAAGTTCTCTGTCAATGCGAATGACAAGCTTGTCGAGTATAAATAGGGAACCGGCCAGCCCGTATTTTTTACAAGCTGTGTATTTTTGAATGAGGCGGGCAAAAGAAAGGGTACACCGGTATTGCCGTCCTGTGCTGACCGAAATGACACTGAACCGGCACGTGTTTTAAGTGACGAGAACGGTGTGCATATGGGGTTTGCTGATGAAAATTTGCCGTGTGTGACAGTTGAAAATCCTGTTTGTGAGCATAGGCACAGGGTGAATGACGATTTGTTGAATCAAAGTTATAATTTTGTCAGCAAAGGAAATTGTAAAAATAAATCGCTATCTTTCATTCATTGGAATGTCAATGGACTGCTACCAAAATTACATGACAATGATTTTGTTTCGTTTCTTGACTCTTTTGACTTTATTTGTTTAGTTGAAACGTTTATTGATGAATTTAAGTCTAATGCATTTTCTGGATATACTAGTTTCAGTGTACCTGCAATTAAATTTTCAGTAAAGGGGAGGCGATCGGGAGGAGTTCTGTGTCTTGTCAAAGATGTGTTTGTTCCATTTGTGAAGCAAGTTGATGTGAAATCAAACAGTTTTGGTGCATTAATTGTCGATAAAAATGTGTTTGGTGTTGATAAAGATGTGTTGTATGTGTATTCTTATGTGCCACCTGAGGGTTCTCCCTATTATGCTCATTTTGACTGTGAAAATGGTATTGCGTTATTAGAGGAGTTCTTGACTGATTGTTTGTTAGCCTGCAGGGATGTTTATATATTGCTGTGTGGGGATTTGAATGGAAGAACTTCTAATGTCTCTCACTACTGTCAGAATGTTTCAGATATTTCAGAGTTCCAACATGTAAGCCACCCAGTTAGTGTTAATCGTTGTTCTGAAGATTCTGTACTTAATAACTATGGTAAATTGTTGTTGAACATGTGTACTGCCCTTGACTTGTGTATTCTCAATGGTATGTGTCATGGCGACCAAAACGGTTGCTACACGTATGTGTCAGACAGTGGGTGCAGTGTGAATGATTATTTTCTTATGTCTTGTGACCTGTATGCATTGTTGTGTGATTTATGTGAGGTGCGAGTGTCTGAAAGAATTGATTCAGATCATATGCCTGTGGAACTTCATTTTAGGAATATTGGTGCTGAGCTGGAAAATACAAAGTTAGAAAATGACTTTATGTTGGATAAACTTGTGTGGAATGAGGATTATGCTGATGTGTATAATAACAATATATCATCTGAAGAATATCAAGAAAGGATTAACTTTGCAATTAATCTTATTGATGTTGATATAAATCAAGCGTTAAAAGTGTTTAATGAATGCATTAAGGACGCTGCTGAATGTATGAAGAAACAAATATGTGTAAGGAATAAACTGAAACAGAAAGACTGGTTTGACGCAGAATGTCGCAGCAGTAAAAGAAATGTTCGCATGCTTCTTAACAAATTTAGACGCACATTAGATGCTAACGATCGTAATTGCTTTAGGAAGGCCAGACGGGAATATAAGTATCTGCTAAAGAGAAAGCAAAAACTGTTTAATGCCTCTTTGCTGTCAGAATTAGTTGCTTCGATTAAAAATCAGAAAGATTTCTGGAACAAAGTTCGTAATATTTCATTGAAACGAAAACAGCCTGTTAACAATATTAGTAAAGATATGTGGTTTGAACACTTTAAGACTCTTCTTACAAAAGACGTTGATTCTGACAATGAATTTCAGTGGGAGCAAGGGGAAGGGGAAGGGGAAAATTATTTAAATCGCCCGATTTCAATAGACGAAGTAATGTTTGCTGTACGTAAAATAAAAAGCCGTAAAACTGCAGGACCAGATGGCATAATTGGTGAATTGTTAAAGTATGGTAGTAAAACTGAATCAATTCTGAATTTTTTTGTAATGTTTTTTAACTGTTTATTTAACAGTGGTGTCTATCCGGAGAACTGGACCGAGTGTGTTGTTTTACCTCTTTACAAAAAAGGAGATGTGAATAATCCCAGTAATTATAGAGGTATTTCTCTTTGCGATATTAGTAGTAAACTTTACAGCACTATCATTAATCATAGATTGCAAGAATGGGTAGAAGACAATAACATCACAGGCGAATACCAAGCAGGTTTTAAACGGGGCTACTCTACTGTGGATCATATGTATACTATAATGGCTTTCGTTCAAAAACAATTCTCTTTAAATCGTAAATTGTATGTAGCTTTTATAGATTTTGAGAAAGCCTTCGACTCTATAAATAGAACAATTCTTTGGCCGATTCTTTTGAAAGCTGGTGTTCATGGAAAATTGTTGAAATGTATAATGAGTATGTATGCATGTGTGAAAGCTCGGGTAAGGTGTGGGGGTAGGATGACAGATTATATCCAGTGTACTTCTGGGGTGAAACAAGGTGATGTTTGCAGCCCTATTCTGTTTTCTCTTTTTATTAACGAACTAACCACTGAAATTATTAGAAACGGAAAACATGGTGCTCAGTTTACGGGTGATATTTTAGAGTTGTTTATTCTTCTTCTAGCAGATGATGTTGCGTTAATTTCTGAAACTATTATTGGTTTGCAAACACAATTAAACAATCTGTTTCGTTCTGCAAATTCACTTCAGTTGAAAGTAAACATGTCAAAAAGTAATATAATTGTTTTTAGAAAAGGTGGGTATTTAGGAATTAGAGAAAGATGGACGTATGGCGGGGTTATAATGCCTGTAGTGAATGCATATAAATACCTAGGAATATATTTTTCAACTAAGTTAAGTTTCACAGCTGCATGTAAGGATTTATCAAGTAGAGCTAAACACGCATTACTTTGTATTATGAAAAAAATGATAACTTTAGAAAATCATTCTTTTGAGTTGCTTATGAAACTATTTGATTCTCAGATACAACCTATTGTTCAGTATGCAGCTGAAATTTGGGGTCTGTCTAATGCTGCAGTATTTTGTGAGAATGTACATTTATTTGCGTTGAAAAAGTTTCTAGGAGTAAGTATGAAAACGCCTAATGATTTGATCTATGGCGAGACAAAAAGATATCCGATATATATCAATTCTGTGACGAGATGTATCTCTTACTGGTTAAAATTAACACAAATGGAAGATTTTAGGTTGCCAAGAAAAGCATATAATATGTTATATGATTTGGATGTAAGGGGTAAGAAAAACTGGGTATCAATGGTGAGAATTAAGTTATGTGAAATGGGATTTGGTTATGTGTGGTTACAGCAGGGAGTAGGGGATATAAATGGATTTATCCGTACATTTCGAAATAGATTAATTGATTGTAGATGGCAAGTATGGTCGTACCACATTCAAGATAGCGATCGATTTGAGTTTTATAGGCAGTTTATTTCTGTGCATTCACTTCCGGTTTATCTGTCAATGAAGATGGATAGGCATTTGAAATGTATTATGACAATGTTTAGATTTGGCATTTCCGATCTCTCTCTTCATCGTTATCGTTATAGTAAATTGAATGATCACGATATTATTTGTCCCTTGTGCAGATGTGCTGAAGAAAATGAACTTCATTTTGTGTTACGTTGCCCTGCCTTAAATGACCTTAGGCTACAGTTAATTCCACAAAAATATCATAGACATCCATCTCTGTTTCGACTTTCCTTGCTAATGTCATCAACAAATGAAACCATTGTAAAACAGTTCGCTATATACTTGTATAAGGCATTCAAAATCCGTAGTTTGATATGTGATTAATTGTGCTTTTTGTGTGTGCATGTGCATTGCTAGAATTGTAGTTAAATGTTTTCTGTTCCACATTGTTCTGGAATGTAACAATTTGTGTTCACTGATCCCCTTCATGAGGGGCTACGGCCTTTATTGAATAAAAATGTTCGTTCGTTCGTTCGTTCTCTCTCTCACACACACACACACACACACATACACACACACACACACACGAACGAGCACAATCTCCCTCCCCTCCCCCCCCCCCCCCAGGCCCCCCCCCCCATAATAACAATAATTAGACCGATAACAAATCATTCACAGGAACTCAACCTCTCTAACGCCAGTCTAATAACTCTACATCCATCGCGGCCCCACCCCCCACTACACCCACTTTCCAAAGTGAGCATCGAGCTCTATTATATATTCATCTCAGCGCTCCAACGTGTGTGTGTGTGTGTGTGTGTGTGTGTGTGTGTGTGTTGAGGCTCATGTACATTTATGTGTATTTGACTGTGCTTTCATATCTGTGAAACTGCATGTTTGGTGCATATCTGTTATGCATATGTGTGTGTATGTGTGAATGTGTGTCTGCATTTTTTTACATTTATTTGATTATTTATCATCATTGTTGTCTTTTTTATTTATTTATTTCATTTATTTATTTATTTATTTATTTTATTTTATTTTATTTTATTTTTATCTTATTTTATTTGTGTGTGTGTGTGTGTGTGTTTTGTAC
>NC_134896.1:19607673-19647673 GCF_041734735.1 Babylonia areolata | reverse complement strand
GTCGACAATAATTCAGAAGCGTACTATATTCTCATTATATTAAATACGACCCATAAACAAAATCCCAATTACAAAAAAAACGTGGTGGTGGCGGGAAAGTTCAATGACCTGGATAATAGCGTATAATGTATGATACTTTTTTTTTTTTTTTTTAAAGAAGGAGAAGATCAGTTTCAGTTTCAGTTTCAGTAGCTCAAGGAGGCGTCATTGCGTTCGGACAAATCCATATACGCTACACCACATCTGCCAAGCAGATGCCTGACCAGCAGCGTAACCCAACGCGCTTAGTCAGGCCTTGAGAAAAAAAAAGTGAATAAATAATAGATAAATACATTACAAAAAAGAAGTACTACTACTAATAATAATATGTAAAAGGCGCAAAAACTTGATGAAGTCAATTATAAGCGTACATTAAAAAAAAAATTTTTTAAATAATTTTTAAAAAAAAGAAGAAGAAAGAAGAAGCCTACACTATGAATTATATACTGGTAATGCCATCAGTTATGTTTGATTGGGTCGTGTATCAGCCCGTCCAAAGTTTGCTATTTTGGTTCTAATTATGATGACAAGATCCATATCAACTTAGAATTTTTTCGAATCGTTTATGGTCGACTGACAGCCTACCGCGGCAAATAATCATACCCAGACATCGACCAACACCTGCATTTAGATGTAATGAGCGCTTCACTCTCTCACCCCCACCACCTCCCCCCCCCCCAAACCGCATCCTCCGCACACAGTCATTGTTTTCATTTGCAGGAGATCAAAAATCTAACGGGAAAAGACCGCTCGTCTCCATTATCTGATTGTACCTTTGTCCCAGCACAACGAATGATGAAACAGGAATCTTCACCAGTCGCTGGGTACGATCCCATTTCACTCCTTTCCAGCGAAGTAACAGATTGGATCTGCCCCCCCCCCCCCCCCCCCTACTATATACACCCCCAGCCCCTCACTCCCCCCCTATCCCCCCCTCCCCCACTACCCTATACACAACACAGCCGCTCCCCCATGTCCCCACAAAAACAAAGAAACAAACAAAAAAGCTCGCACATCTACTTACCCTATCTGCTCTTCCCCACCCCACCCCACCCCCACTCTTCACTTTTTGCCACTTCTCGGCCCCTGCGCGTGGTTGTGTGTGTGTGTGTGTGTGTGTGTATGTGTGTGTGTGTGTATGTGTGTGTGTGTGTGTGTGTGTGTCTGTGTGTGTGAGAGTGTGTGTGAGTGTGTGTGTGTGTGTCACAGAGAGAAACTGCTCGCACGCGTTTGTAAGCGTCCCTTCGTGTGTGTGTGTGTGTGTGTGTGTGTGTGTGTGTGTGTGTGTCCACGCGCGCGCGTGTATGGGTGGTCTGTCACACCACTGACACTGTGACGGTGTGTCTGTTTATGAATCTGTCAACAACTGAAAATCTATAGCTATGGTGTGTGTGACTTGAGGAATCATACTGGAAGCATTGTTTCTTCTTTTGTGTATGTGCGGACGCCCAGCTCCAAGGCTTTAAAGTTATTTTAATTTCATGTACTGTTTGTTTATTTGTTTCATTTCATTATTTCATTACTTACTGTTTATGAATGTTTTTTGATACAATTGATAATATGGTTCATCAGCCGTCATGATAAAATTGAAGTGCAACGTTGTGAGCACAGTATAGCATTCATTGCATTGTAATCATGTGTATTGTTGAATACTTAAAGATTATTTAAACCATGTACCCCTCCAGCCCTCTCCCGACGATTTTTTGGTTGGAAGGAAGTGTGTAAGCGTTTACGTCCTGAAATAGTCGTTTTCCTAGCCCTTATAAATAAATATCCTCACACCTGCCACCGACCTCGTGCCACTACACCCGCCCCAGGCCCCTGTCTACCTCTTTCCCCTTTGCCAACCACCTCGTTCAACGTCAGTGATACGGTAATTGAGATACACAGAGCAGTGGTTGAACTACATAATTTTTTCCTTGTTTTATGTGAGAGACAGACAGACAGACAGAGACACACAGAGAGAGAGAGAGGGGGGGGGGTGATGCAGGTGAGGATGGTGTCGAACTATTTTGTACAAAGCCCGGGGGAAAAAGGGAGGGGGGGGGGGGGGGTATATAAACGGGGTAAAGGTAAAGTGGGGGCTGGAGGTTGACCCAGATCGCATTTATATATTGGCCCAAAGCGTAACAGTGTGGCGACACACAATAACATATGATTGATGTGTTGATTAACTCTCTCCATACGAACGGCGAAAGAGACGACGTTAACAGCGTTTCATCCCAATTACCATCATCAAAATATTGCAAGCAGAAGGCTCTTATACTGAAGAGATGAATGTTGACAAAGAATACCACAGTTCTGACGACGGAAGCTAAAGGTTGGGTCATTCAGACACCCACTGGACATCCGAGGGGTCTGTGTAGAGGAGAAGAGAGGACTGGCCGTACTGAGTGAGTTAACTCTGTTAGGAGAGGGGGGGGGGGGGGGGGGGGGGGGGGGGGGGGGGGTTAGCCGTGGGATGGGGACAAGAGTGGTGTTTGGTAGTGTTGTGTGTATTGACTGTTGTAGAGAGAGAGGGGGGGAGTGGAGGGGACGTTATTTAAATCAAAATATGTTCATTGCTTTTGCCAGAATCATTGTCAGTGTGCGTCAATATGTGTGCCCCGGCGCACGCGGATGCATATGTGCGAGTTGTTTATGTGAATGCTTGCTATTTCAGAAGGACCGCTTTGTCTCTTGTTGTGCGTGCGTTCCTTGTAAATGAGAGACTGCAGAGAGAGAGAAAGCGTGCGCGCGCGCATGCATGTGCGCGCCCGTGTATGTGTGTGCGCGTGCGCGCGCGCTGCGCATGTTAACCGACGTACTGGAGTGCATGACCATGATTTTCTGACGAACAGATGGAAACGTGTACACAAAATAAAGAGGGAATGGATACAGCAAGTGGGTGGGAGGGGCGAGCTAAGTATGGCCAATTAAGGCCATGAATATTCATGAAAGTCTCATGCCTGTGGGTGGGGCCTGCCCTGGAACCTTGCCGGGACTTAAGAGCTTCTCGAAGTTCGCTGGTGATAATAACGTATGTATTTCAACTTTATTTGTTCTTCAACCAGTTTCAAATATCAAATATTCTGCGCATCTTTCGCTTTCGGGAGTTTGTCGACCGTATGTATTTCATGGAAGAACACGGTATAAGCTCTTTTCTTCTTGCTGCTCAGGTTCAAATAATATTCTGTCAAGACTTTGTATACGGAAAACACACACACACACACACACACACACACACACACACACACACACACACACAGCGCGCACCTACGCACGCACACTCACGCGGGTGCCCTGCTCCGGTGTTTCCATCCTTTTTAATGTTTATTTGACAACAGTCTGAAAGCTCATAATCTCTCCCCCTCATGACGTGATATAGGTAAGACAAACACACGGCGAACTGAACACCAATGGGATAATCCTAATCCATCCCTCCAGTCGTGTGCCGAGACTGTGGCGTGCGGGGATAATCCACTCAATCCTCTCTGTCGTGTGCCGAGGATTAAACAACCCGCTAACCCGCACTGCCCTCAGCTGACGGTAATCCTTCTTCAGCTCAAATCCTTCCGAAAGCAACAGCTTTGTGCGATTAAAGGCAAATCTTCACCTGGACGTCAACACTAGAAAATCAATAAAGCCTGTATCGAAAACGATCAGAGTGGAATACCTCGGTGAAGACTAAACTGCTACATGCGGCATACAGCGGTGTGTTTTCTTCTACGGCAGAGACCCACAAACTAAAACGTATCAGATCAAATCTGATACAGCTGTTCTCTGAATACGTGAGTGTGTGTCTGACTCATTGAAGGCTTTCGGTGGACATAAATATATCCGTTTTCGTCGAGTTTAACGGCCGAATGTACAGCGGCGCTGATGCATGAAAGTGACTCAAAGCCCCGCGTGCGTGTCGCGTGCGCGTTTAATGAGGCGTGAAGATTGGGAGGACTTTGTGTTTGGTTGTATTATATGTGTTTGATTCGCTTGACTGGGTCTGTAGCCATGGTGCTCAGGGTGCAGAACGCCCCCAGTGTGTGTGATGTTTTGTTCAGCAGACAGACACAGGTTGAGAGAGAGAGAGAGAGAGAGAGAGAGAGAGAGAGAGACGCGGAGACAGACTGAGACAGAAAAATAAAGAAAACAACGGTTTGACGGATCGAAGCCTCTGCCCAAGTTCATGTAAACATCTAGCAATACGAAGTTAAAGAGAGATACAGAGACAGAGAGAGACGGGCAAACAGACAAACACACACACACGTACGCACACACATGAAGGCTACTATCTACACTGCGGCACTTTTGTGTTTAAGCGTTCCTGCTTGCGTGCGTATGCGCGCATGTGTGTGCGTTTGTGTGTGTGTGTGTGTGTGTGCAGGTAGCACTGACAAAGGTACTTTGAAAAGCAACTTTACTTGGATCTAAGAGATGATTGCCACACTGTAAAATATATCTTTTATTATAAATAATCGTGTACCCGCCATCCCTCCCTGTTAGACAGAACAACTTAATATTATCTGTAATTTTAAGCAAAGCAGAAAACCCGAGCAAAACTATACAGGCAGACGTGTACCCATTTTGAAAGAGACAGACAGACATACGTGTACATCGAGATAACAACGAATCTACGCGATCCATATCCGCCGGCGACACCTATCTGGTGGTGGTGGCGATGTTATGGGGTGAAAAATGGCCTTTTGAGCCTACCCTTCATACTGCAGAAGAGGTTGGGGAAGGGGGCGGGGGAGTGGGGGGGGGGGGTACCTGAAAATGTGAAACAATGTATAAATCTACAAAAGCGCAAACGCTCACGATCACACAAAACTAAAAATAAAAAGTGATAAGTCGGATGGGGGCAGAGAGGGTGACTGACAGACAAGTCAAACGAAAAAGATCAATAAATAACTGTATATAAAAAAATAAAATTAAAATAAAAAATAGATGAATTTTATGCACTACCGGCGGCATTTGTGTCAAATATCGCTAACGTGCACACACATAAAACGCATACATCTGGACGTCGTTGTCATTGTTAGCCACTTGAACACTCTCATAGGGTTAGCGCAGAGGTATGTAAAAATCAAAACAATAGACACAAAAAGAGGAACAGAGGAACAACTACCATCACCTCCAAGGATTAGAACGAAAATTTCGGTTTCATTCTGAAAAAATACATTACCCCCACCATTAAACATAAAAATTGAAAACGTGTCACTTTCCTGATGAATTATCCGGTTTTCAGACTTAAGTGATTAGCCTGCTGAACATCATATAAGACAACAACAACAACAACAACAACAACAACAACAAAAAGAGAAAAAAAGAGGGAGCACTGTTTTGTGGTAACATAGAACAGGAGGGTTAATTATGTTTTCAAAAAGCACGAATATATTTTACACCATCTTACTGGATCCGTTCTGTACACTGACCTGTGGTGTGACTCACAAAACAGTCACACCGTTACCCCCCCCACCTTACTGGATCCGTTCTGTACACTGACCTGTGATGTGACTCACAAAACAGTCAAACCGTTGCCCCACCCGCCTTACTGGATCCGTTCTGTACACTGACCTGTGATGTGACTCACAAAACAGTCACACCGTTACTCCACCCACCTTACTGGATCCGTTCTGTACACTGACCTGTGATGTGACTCACAAAACAGTCACACCGTTACCCCCCACCTTACTGGATCCGTTTTGTACACTGACCTGTGATGTGAATCACAAAACAGTCACACCGTTACCCCCCATCTTACTGGATCCGTTTTGTACACTGACCTGTGGCGTGACTCACAAAACAGTCACACCGTTACCCCCCACCTTACTGGATCCGTTTTGTACACTGACCTGTGATGTGAATCACAAAACAGTCACACCGTTACCCCCCACCTTACTGGATCCGTTTTGTACACTGACCTGTGATGTGACTCACAAAACAGTCACACCGTTACCCCCCACCTTACTGGATCCGTTTTGTACACTGACCTGTGATGTGAATCACAAAACAGTCACACCGTTACCCCACCCATCTCACTGGATCCGTTCTGTACACTGACCTGTGATGTGACTGACCTGTGATGTGACTGACCTGTGATGTGACTCACAAAACAGTCACACCGTTACCCCCCACCTTACTGGATCCGTTTTGTACACTGACCTGTGATGTGAATCACAAAACAGTCACACCGTTACCCCCCATCTTACTGGATCCGTTCTGTACACTGACCTGTGGCGTGACTCACAAAACAGTCGCACCGTTACCCCACTCCCCCACCTTACTGGATCCGTTCTGTACACTGACCTGTGATGTGACTCACAAAACAGTCAAACCGTTACCCCACACCCCCATCTTACTGGATCCGTTCTGTACACTGACCTGTGATGTGACTCACAAAACAGTCAAACCGTTACCCCCCCCCCCCCCCCCCCACCTTACTGGATCCGTTCTGTACACTGACCTGTGGTGTGACTCAGAAAACAGTCACACCGTTGCCCCACCCACCACTCCAGTCTTTCTCCCACCACGCTTCTCCCTCCTTTCTCCCTACCTCTCCTGTCTCTGTCTTTGTCATGTTTCATTTCCTGTTCAAAGAAGAACAGTTCCCACGGTCGGAAAGGATGCCAGACTTAGGTGGTGTTGGTGAGATTTTGTGCTGTCACCTCAGTGTATCCACCCCCACACCTCCCCACCCCGTGAAGCATCGTCATTCCACTACTTCCCATTACATCACATTTCTCCCTGCTTCTCTGTTCTCACCTCAGTCTAGCTTATCCCCCTCCCCCTCCACACCCTCCCCCTCCCCCCCGCCACCATTTGCTCCAGCCACCTGAAGTATCAATGCTGGTCGAAAAAGACATTTGCCTACCTGTTGTCAACCTACTTCGGAATGGCGATCAGTAACAGACTTAGAACTCTTTCGCCCTGTCTTTTCTGTTCTGTTCTGTTCTCTCTTTATTGTATGCGTACGTGTGTGTGTGTGTGTGCTCGCGCGCGTGTATGTGTGTGTGTGAGGAGTCAGCACGCACGTGTACAAAAAAAGCATCCCTGTCTTTCCGTGTTCCAACAGAATGCAAGAACAGTCAGTTCAACAAACCAACGTAATTTCCCTCCCTCCTCCGCCGCCCCCCCACCCCCACCCCCACCCCCCTCCGCCCGGTTCTCCCTGCAGTTCCCACGCCCAAACCGTCAAGTGTTAATCATCGGGTGGTTAGCGAAATCAAGTTGTGGTTTCACGTTCTGCCAGCCACTGACATGGTCCGAAGAAGTGAACGTCAAGGCGAATCTCTCGCCGTGCCGGACTCTCACGGGAAAACACGGACAGCTGGTCAGTGTCAGGCTGACCTGTTAATGAGAGGTGGTCGATCAGTCAGGCTGTGACAGCTTTATAGGTTACGCACATAGGTGGGTGAATTGCTGATCAATAATTATTGACTGAGTAAAATCAACTGAATGATAGTGATAGGACTTATCTTATTTTCACATGCTAATTCTGTCAATGTGATAATCTTTTTTTTTCTTCTTTTTAATTAAAAAAAAAAATTATTTACTTGTTTCCATGTTATGTGTCGATCAAATTAAAATCGCTGTATTAATTTTTGTGCTCATTTATTTGTTCGGTTTTCTATTTCTTTCTTGTTGTTGTTGTAGTAGGAGTGTGTGTGTGCGTGCGTGTGTGCGTGCGTGCCTGCGTGCGTGCTTGTAAGCGTGTGCGTGTGTTTCTGATTTTATGTTCATTTCAAGTAACGGTTGTCAAAACACTTATATGGAATTATTCTTTTCTCAAT
The DNA here is from genome assembly GCF_041734735.1 of Babylonia areolata. Lineage (NCBI taxonomy): Eukaryota > Metazoa > Mollusca > Gastropoda > Neogastropoda > Buccinidae > Babylonia > Babylonia areolata. Next base: position 19,639,865 of record NC_134896.1, on the reverse strand, counting down.
TAATTCAATCGTTTATTTGTGGTGTCATTCATTAATCATGTGATCTACGAAATCGTTTTTATTAATTCAATCATTATGTTTGTGTATTCATTTATTCGTCCCGTACCTCATTTAAGCGTTGAACAAATAAATACTATGAATTGGATACATCGAAACCTTGACCTCTTGCTCCCCAGGACGGCACAAATCCACGAGATCTCCGCTTTCTGTGATGACGAAACGAAGATGACGACGATCACGCCCCCCCCCCCTTCCCCCAACACACACAACATTAATTGATGACGAATTAAAGGGACAGCGACGATTACCATGGCTTTCATGACGATGACGACGACGACGACGATACTATCATGACCGGAAGGATGATGATTAATTAGGTTGACGATCCTCACCAAAAAAAGTATTAAAAAAAAAAAAAGCTTGAAAAAACACCACAGCAGATAAATTTGTGAGAAACGTGCGCGCAAAGATGTATACACGCACACACTACGCATGCACTCAAACACGTACGCACACATGCACAAACCCCACACTACTCTCTCGCCCCTACGTAGACACACACACACACACACACACACACACAGAGACAGGGACAGAGAGGCAGAGACAGACACAGAGAGAGAGACAGACAGACAGAGAGAGACAGACAGTGTGTGTGTGTGTGTGTGAGAGAGAGAGAGAGAGAGAGAGAGAGAGAGAGAGAGAGAGAGAGAAATACAGAGAAAAGTGGGTGTGAGATCAACAGATGAACAGAAGGGAAGAAATGTTGCTGGAGTAGATGTAGAGACGGAGACAAGACAGAGACAGACTCGGACAAAACAAATGATACAACCACTTAGAAAAGACAATCACCGTTTCCTGACTTCATAACAGCCATTCACCATTTGGAACCTTCTGTCAAAGAGAGACAGAACGGCACATAGATACAGAGACAGATACAGACATAACAGGCACACGGAAACAGATAAAACCAAGAGAAAAACAAAATCATTGACAAAAATCAATGGAGTTTTCATACAATTCATTAGATACATAAGATATTTCGATCTATATTAGAGAGACAAGTAGGCACACGGAAACATAGACAAACAAGAGATTCACAAAAAGACGAAAATCAACCACAAACCACTTCCTGGTGGCAGTACCCGTGTCCAAAATTCATCAGTTCATTATAAACCCTGGTTATTTGGATCCGTCTTAATGAAACAGGTTACGGGCAGTTCGCTGGCCACATTGAGAGAATCACACGCACAGCGACAATGGATACATTGACAACACCTGGACTGTACGTACTGCCCTGTGAAAAGGATGTGTTAATCTAGATTATTCCGATGATTAAGTCAGGAGAGTATATACTCAGTTTCACACGGGAAATAGCGGCTTATGCGTGCGTAAGCGTGTGCGCACCCCCCACCCCCACTCACACACACTGTACCATCCTCTTTTGTTCATTTCACCTTCCTTATCGGAAGAACATGTCCTGAACAAAAACAAAACGAAAAAAAAATAGGGAAGATATATCTTCAGGTCTACATAAAAGCACAAAATACGCCACTCACTATGGAGATTTTTCTTTTTTGAACTTTGTTACTGGACGAAGTTTAGAACCGACGTGTGACCACCAGTTCCACTTCGAGTGTATTGAAACTGGGACTGAAATCTACCAAGATAAGTCGACGTCGAAGGCAGTCATCTAATTTCATCCCATTTTACATGTAAACCTTTTGGTGGAGATGGTGGAAGTGTGTGTGTGTGTGTGTGTGTGTGTGTGTGTGTGTGTGTGTGTGTGTGTGTGTGTGTGTGTGTGTGTGTGTGTGTGTGTGCGTGCGCGCGTGTGTGTGTGTGTGCGTGCGTGACCTATTTATATCTACACACGTTTGTGGTTTCAGACACTAAAAAGAAAAAAATTAATTTGTAACAAAAATAAATCTAGCAAAGCATTCCCAATAACAGGATTAAGAGAAGAAAAAAGAACTAAAGAACACCTTTTTTTTTTTCTTTTTTTTTTCGCTACTCATGTGACATAGACATCTCTGGTCTCGAAAACGCATGCATGCGTGTCCATGTCAGTGCTCGCTTGTGCGTGCCTGTGACAGACTATTGGTGCAGTGAAATACCAGGTGTTACCCACAGGACAAGGAGTCCCCAGAAACCCTCCGGTACAAATTAATAAAGAATATACACACATGCCTCCGATTTCATCCTTCATCATCTACTTGTCTGCGTAGATTGGTAACTTGAGACATGTAATTTCACTCATCCTTCTCAGTCTCTTTCAATAGTTGTGTGTGTGTGTGTGTGTGTGCGTGTGTGTGTGTGTGTGTGTGCACACGTGTGTGTGTGTGTGTGTGTGTGTGTGTTTGTGCACACGCGTGTGTGTGTGTGTGTGTGTGTGTGTGTGTATGTGTGTGTGTGTGTGTGTGTGTGTGTGTGTGTGTTTGTGCACACGCGTGTGTGTGTGTGTGTGTATTTGTGTGTGTGTGTGTTTGTGCACACGTGTGTGTGTGTGTGTGTGTGTGTGTGAAGAGACAAACGTGCATATGCCCATACCTCGTGTACATGCACGTGCACCCGCATAGGTGAACGTGTGTGAGGGACGAATATGTCGGTGTGCATGTTTCAATAGTGTGTGTGTGTGTGTGTGTGTGTGTGTGTGTGTGTGTGTGTGTGTGTGTGTGTGTGTGTGTGTGTGATGGAGGGAGGGAGATAGAAAGAGAGAGAGGGAGACAGACAGACAGACTATATGCACGTGTTCACACACCTCGTGTGCATGCATGCATGGATGGGTCATAAATATGCGGACCCATACATACTTCCATCTGTGGGATTGATACATAGTCAGTTTGCTAAACGCTGTGCCAGAACAAAGTGAACATGACATGACCCGCTGTCACCTACCAGTCTTCAGTTTGGTCACGGGTCGATGATGAGTCCGCGTGACTGCTTCAACTTGATACACTAGAGTGGTTCGTGACTGCTTCCATGGTCTGTTCTCACTCGTCAAGTTAAGTTGGGTCGCTTACGACAGATACAGAGTGAGGCCGAAGGAAAGATAAGGGTGGACGATAAAGAGACACTGAGAAAGATAATCAGAGTTTGTCCCTCCCCACCCCCAACCCCACCCCCCAAAGTCTGTTTCACTTGGCCTGTTATGACCCCCACCCTTCTCTGCCTCTCCTGATATATATATATATATGTGTGTGTGTGTGTGTTGGCGTTTTCTCACACGGAGAATGTATATGATAGTGCTCCATCTGTTCAGTGCAAAACGGTCAGACACGAAACATCTATTGACTTCACATTAAATTAAAACGAACGATCGAGACGAGAAGAAGAAAACTGCAACAACTGCTCATTGTATATCACTTAGACGTCTAAGAAACGCGGACAATGAACTTCCAACTATGGAAGGAACTCGCTTCAGCTGTCTGCCGGAATGAAAACTGATAGAAAAATTCCCATCGGATGGCATCATGATTTCAATACATTTTTGACGTCATAGAAAAAAGATCATAGCTGTTTCCATTTCCGTTTCTGTGGCCTTTGGTACTTGTAAGAAGTGAACTTTGGATGGACTTGGAATAGTTAAATGGAAATCACCATCCCTTAAACGGCCACAATCAACTCGTATTGATAACTCTGCTGCACATGGAAGGTTACGTGGAGGTAGAAATCCGAGACAGGATATCGCTGTTGAATGTGGGTGTCATCAGCAGACTGCTACTTTTCGCTGCTCAGGCAGAGGTCAGAGAGGACGCTGTAATGTAAAACCGGACCAAAAAATAAAACAAACATTTTTTTTTTCTTCAATGTTAAACTTTCCAACTGTAACCCGTTTCAGTTCAGCCGTACAGTAGCTGCCCATTGACTTTAAGGTGTCAAAGGATGTCAGATGTCACAGGTGTTTCAGAGATTTTTGCATTTGTATCTCCTCTCCCTCTATATGTCCCCATGTCCCGTCAGGTGTTGCCGTATCTTACGTTCGCGTACATATATTATGCGCGAGTGTTGGCCGAAAATCAATTTAGTAAAATGACAATACAGTTCTTGTTTACGACCCGTGTCTGTGCAACAGCTGAACAATCATTGTTATGTTCTATGGATGCATTCACTCACTAGCCCCCCCCCCCCCCCCGCCCCCCCCCCACCCCTCTCTCTCTTTCCCTCCCCCTCTCCCCATACATAATGTTTCGTTGATAGAACAGTTTCGAGATCTGGAACCGATTATCCGCAACCGTATCAACTCATAAATATGTGTCAAAGAACTGGACAATGAACTATTCGTATATTTATCTGTCTCCTGTCTACCCCCTCCTCCCTCCCTCCATCCCCCTGACGCTGACGGGACTGGTGGATCATCACTCATCAGTTCCAGGCAGGCGCGGCAACAGCAGTCACAGATCAGGTGTCGCCTGACGACCGGCGAGTCCATAAACTCTGTGAAACCCAGCCCATACTATTGAACGCGTTCACTCTGTGATCACTCAGAACTCGCACCGCTTTCGTGTCCTCCACGACACTGAGAACGGCTCTGCAGAAGTCCTTTGTTCCTCGCTGGATACATTTCCCCCCGTGACCTTGGCAGGAGAGAGAAGAGACGGGAAGGAAGGGAAGAGAGGAAAGGTGGTTTGTCAAGTGAGAGAGAAAGTAAACCTCAGGATGCTGTTTAACTTGTTCCGTCTCACCATGCATTGTCTTGTTGGATGATTATGTGTTGTCCCCTGTCGCTGTGTGGTTTGTCAAGTGAGAGAGAAAGTCAACCTCAGGATGCTGTGTAACTTGTTCCGCCTCGCCATGCATTGTCTTGTTGGATGATTATGTGTTGTTTCCTGTCGCTGTGTCTCAAGGCCTGACTAAGCGCGTTGGGTTACGCTGCTGGTCAGGCATCTGCTTGGCAGATGTGGTGTAGCGTATATGGTTTGTCCGAACGCAGTGACGCCTCCTTGAGCAACTGAAACTGAAACTGAAACTGTGTGGTTTGTCAAGTGAGGGAGAAAGTCAACCTCAGGATGCTGTTTAACTTGTTCCGCCTCGCCATGCATTGTCTTGTTGGATGATTATGTGTTGTTTGCTGTGTGGTTTGTCAAGTGAGAGAGAAAGTAAACCTCAGGATGCTGTTTAACTTGTTCCACCTCACCATGCATTGTCTTGTTGGATGATCATGTGTTGTTTCCTGTGTGGTTTGTAATTCCCCACCCCCCTTTTTTCCCCCCTATTTCATTAGTTTGTTTTGATTACAGGTAAAATAAATGGACGAAAAGGTTTGATGACCCATATCTGTTTACAAACACAGTGACTGAACGAAAACAGTGTAACCACTGTGCCTATTTTGATTTACATGTGTGGTGGAAATTGCTGTGCCCATTAAAAAACATAGTGAACAAATCAGGTGCAATTTAACAAGTAAATCTGTATCCACTTCCAGTGTAACTAACAGGTGTCAGGTCTGTATCTACTTGCAGTATAAATAACAGTGTTTTGTCTGTATCCACTCGCAGTATAAAAAAAAAAAATAACAGGCCAGGTCTATCATAAATAACAGGTGGCAGGTCCGTATCCACTTGCAGTATAAACAACATGTGTCTGGCCTGTATCCATGCCCATATAAACATGTGTCTGGCCTGTATCCATGCCCATATAAACATGTGTCTGGCCTGTATCCATGCCCATATAAACATGTGTCTGGCCTGTATCCATGCCCATATAAACATGTGTCTGGCCTGTATCCAGTTCCAGTATAACTAACAGGTGTCAGCTCTGCGTCCACTCCCAGTAAAAATAACAGGCCAGGTCTATTATAAGTAACAGGTGCCTGGTCTGTATCCACTTTAAGTTTAAACGACAGGTGCCAGGTCCATATCCACTTGCAGTATAAACAACAGGTGTCTGTATCCATGCCTATATAAACATGTATCTGGTCTGTATCCACTTCCAGTATAACTAACAGGTGTCAGGTCCGTATCCACGTGCAGTATAAATAACAGTGTTTTGTCTGTATCCACTCGCAGTAAAAATAACAGGCCAGGTCTGTAATGAATAACAGGTGTCTTGTCTGTATCCACTCGCAGTAAAAATAACAGGCCAGGTCTGTAATGAATAACAGGTGTCAGGTCCGTATCCACTTGCAGTATAAACGGCAGATGTCAAGTTTGTATCCACTTGCAGCATAAACAGAAGATGCCAGGTTTGTATCCACTTGCAGTATAAACAACAGGTGTCTGGTATCTATCCATGCCCATATAAACATGTGTCTGGCCTGTATCCATGCCCATATAAACATGTGTCTGGCCTGTATCCATGCCCATATAAACATGTGTCTGGCCTGTATCCATGCCCATATAAACATGTGTCTGACCTGTATCCATGCCCATATAAACATGTGTCTGGCCTGTATCCAGTTCCAGTATAACTAACAGGTGTCAGCTCTGCGTCCACTCCCAGTAAAAATAACAGGCCAGGTCTATTATAAGTAACAGGTGTCTGGTCTGTATCCACTTGAAGTTTAAACAACAGGTGCCAGGTCCATATCCACTTGCAGTATAAACAACAGGTGTCTGTATCCATGCCTATATAAACATGTATCTGGTCTGTATCCACTTCCAGTATAAATAACAGGTGTCTTGTCTGTATCCACTTGCAGTACACATAACAGGCCAGATCTGTTATGAACAACAGGCGTCAGGTCCGTATCCGCCTTGCAGTATAAACGGCAGATGTCAAGTTTGTATCCACTTGCAGCATCAAAAACTGGTTTCAGGTCTGTATCCACTTCCTGTATAAATAACAGGTCAGGTCTAGTATAAACAACAGGTGGCAATATAAAAAGAAAAGGTGGTCTGGTCCGTATCCACTTGCAGTGTAAACCTAAGGTGTCTGGTCTGTATCTACTCGTAATTAGAAGAAAAAAAATTACGGGTGTCGGGTCGCGGGTATCAACTTGCAATATAACCAACATGAGTCATGCACTATGCCTGTTTACAGGTATCAACATGTGGCTAGGTCTGTACCCACCTGCAGTATAAATAAAAGGTCTAAGGTCCGTATCCACCTGCAGTATATAACAGGTCTAAGGTCTGTATCCAACTGCAGTATAAGTAACAGTGGCTAGGTCTGTACCAACCTGCAGTATAAATAACAGGTCTTAGGTCCGTATCCAACTGCAGTATAAATATCAGGTCTAAGGTCCGTATCCAACTGCCGTATATAACAGGTCTAAGGTCCGTATCCAACTGCAGTATAAATAACAGGTCTAAGGTCCGTATCCAACTGCAGTATAAAAAAAGGTCTAAGGTCCGTATCCCACGGCAGTATATAACAGGTCTAAGGTCCGTATCCAACTGCAGTATATAACAGGTCTAAGGTCCGTATCCCACGGCAGTATATAACAGGTCTAAGGTCCGTATCCAACTGCAGTATAAATAACAGGTCTAAGGTTCGTATCCATCTGCAGTATATATAACAGGTCTAAGGTCCGTATCCAACTGCAGTATAAATAACAGGTCTAAGGTCCGTATCCATCTGCAGTATATATAACAGGTCTAAGGTCCGTATCCAACTGCAGTATAAAAAATGGTCTAAGGTCTGTATCCAACTGCAGTATAAATAACAGGTCTAAGGTCTGTATCCAACTGCAGTATAAATAAAAGGTGTCAGGTCTGTAACCACATTCAGCAACAGGTGTCAAGCACTACACCCATTTATTGGTATAAACAAGAGGTGACAGGTCTGTACCCAACTGCAGTATCAAAATAAAACGTATCAGGTCTGTATCTATCTGCAATATAAATAACAGGTGTCATGCACTGTGCCCATTTACGAATACAAACAGGTGACAGCACTGTACCCACTTCCAGTGTAAATAACGGGTGTAAAGTCTACATCCACTTGCAGTGTAAATAACATGTGTCATGCAATGTACTCATTTACAGGTTTCTACAACAGGTCTCAGGTCAATACCCACTTGCAACATAAAGAGCAGGTGTCAAGTCCAGGCGCTTCCAGTATTGTAACATGTGTCGGTCTGTATCCACTAAAATAACGGGTGTCAGGACCTGTCCATTTGTAACAGTGTCGGTTGTATCACTAAAATAACGGTGTTGCACGAACGTCCCATTTACCCAACGGGTCATATTACACATTCAGCTGTAACCACTTCACATGACAACAAACAACACAATACCAACGGTATAACGTCACGTAGCAGCTCTACTTTCAGACATGTCAAAAACAAAAGACAGAGAAATTACAGGTGACATGAAACGAGACGTAGCTGTATATTTCAACAGGTGTCTAGAACCTGCAAACCACTCGTCGCGCTCTCCGAACACGTGTGTCCTGCGTTCGCGGGTGGTTCTGCGTTGCGTGGTTTCGCCCTACCCCTTGTAACGATCATTCATACATACCAAAACCGAGCCCTTTTTGCTCGTTGCTTGGCGTCTCGTACCCCCACCCTATCTTCCCACCCCACACCGTAATAAACCATGAACGACTAGACCAGCACTCTTGCCGCTTGCGTGCTGCTGTCCGCCGTTTTTGGCCTGCAGCCTCGCATTTATTCGTCCAACAACCACATCACACTCACTTGAACCTATCCTCCTGAACACGCCAAGACCCCACGCAACTCCCCCAATCACAGCATCCAACAACGCATATTACACTACCTCGGTCGTCTAAAGTTAAATCAGATCCCCACCCCATCCCCCCGCACTCCGCCGAAAGCGATGCAAATGAGGAACATCCAAGAAAACGAAACCAGTCATTGTAGGGGCTTTGAGATAAAATTCATTTTTTCCCCCTACTCTCATTCAGTACTCAGTGCTAAAGCACCCCGTTCGAATCTCCGTCTTTGTGAATGTGTGTGCACGTGTGTGCTTGTGTGTTCGGACACGCGAACAAGCAAGCACCTGTGTGTGAGTGTGTGGGCGCGTGTGTTCGTGCGTTTGCAGGACACCAACATTTTTAGAGACTCATGTGTCTTTAAGAATCACATGTCATTCAAATGTTCAGACTGTGTGCACAAAATCACGCTCGCCCTTTATGGCCCTTTGGCGGTACAGCTTCAACACCAACAACCCTTTTCTCTTTCTCTCCAGCGACATGTAACGCCCCGTGTGAATGTCTCGTCGTTTGGACGCAGCTTGGAGTAATAGCGTGCGATTTGCACACTGTTGGAGGCCATCGATCGTTTCGACCGTGACGTTGCTTCAAGGTTACAACGTGTATTCGCCTTTGTTCTTTTAGGTGCCTGGATGACCCTGGGGGCAGGGCACCGCGCTAGCACTACAAACGTTGTGAATTCAAATCACACACACCTAACATTAAAACAGGCATTTCCCTGCCCATCATACTGTGGTCATTCTGGCGGTGTCTGTGTACACTGAGGTCACCTCACCACGTTCCCCGGATGGTTAGCCCAGTTGGCTGGATTACCTGAGATGGATGTCGACGACAGACGGGCGCAATAGCCGAGTGGTTAAAGCGTTGGACTGTCAATCTGAGGGTCCTGGGTTCGAATCACGGTGACGGCGCCTGGTGGGTAAAGGGTGGAGATTTTTACCATCTCCCATGTCAACGTATGTGCAGACCTGCTAGTGCCTGAACCCCCTTCGTGTGTATATGCAAGCAGATCAGATACGCACGTTAAAGATCCTGTAATCCATGTCAACGTTCGGTGGGTTATGGAAACAAGAACATACCCAGCATGCACACCCCCGAAAACGGAGTATGGCTGCCTACATGGCGTGGTAAAAACGGTCATACACGTAAAAGCCCACTCGTGTGCATACGAGTGAACGCAGAAGAAGAAGAAGATGTCGACGTTAAAACACGACTGAACGTAACGAACTCTTTTAAACTCTTGGTCCTTCTGTTTTATATGAATCCACAATTACGAATACAAATGATCAAAGGCTGGTGAAATAATGACTTAAGTCTCTGTAGTTCATTCACTGTTTATTGAATACGAAATAAAATACTGGTTAAAAGTCGTACTGGTGTATTTTAAAGGAAACAGACTTCTCTACGTGTTCCTTCCCATCCCCTCTTTGCATGTACCTGTCTGCGCATGTTTCTGTGCGCACGCGATTGTGTGTGCGTATGTGTGTGTGTGTGTGCGTATGTGTGTGTGTCAGTGTGTGTGTGTGTGTGTGAGCGCGCGCGCGCGCGCGTGCGCACTTCACTTGCGTAAAAGAGAAAAATAATTACAAGCCACACTGAAGACCGTCACATGCCGGCCGCCGTAGTATGTGAATATTAACAAATCAAGTCGTGCTGAGGGAATAATTTTTAATTCTCTCTCACTCACTATGCACTGGCGCGAAAAAGTGGATTGTGTCTTATGTGCCTGTGCACAGAAGCACAGTAAAGCTTTTCTCCAAGTCATTCCAGGTGACCCTGGTACAACGGTAATAAAGATATTCTGTTTATATATTGCCCGAAGGCGTTATGGAATAATCAATGTACATCACTGAAAAATCACCTCTGCTTTCCACTCACTTTCCAACCAACAGTTTTCTGCACATAAGGGGCCACATCTGTAACGCAATTCAAGTGGACAATTTGGGGCCAAGATATTTCACCGTCATGCAACAGTTATTTTACCTTTTTCCGGCGTTTGTATCATAACAAAAGTAGGTAAATGGTGAATGGAAAAAAACAACAACCCAACAACAACAACAACAACAACAGAAGTTAAGCCGGCAGTTTGTCGACAGGTATTGAAGTCAGGTACAGTATTTCGATAAATCACGAAAACTAGCCACCATTCCAGCTGTGCACTATAATTGTCCTTTTTCCCAAACGGTTTCTGTTACCACGTTTGTTTCTATTCTTTTTCTTTTTTTCTATTGTGTTCTGATTACCATGACATGGTAGGTACAGTGTGTTCCCCCTCGTCACCAGGGTGCAGATCGTAACAAAAGAAAAATCCATACTCTGGTTGTCTCTGTCCATAGTTCTGGTCGAGTGGCTGACAATGCCGCGGTGCTCCAAACGCTAAAACCAGAAACTTTATCGCTTCTGCAATCTGAACTATCGGATGACAATAATTATAGTTTCCGGTTTTGCCGGATGGATTAATCACGGGCATTCAATAAGACCCACTCCATCCTTTATCCACACTGACCCTCACGTTGAAAGTCCAACGCTTTAACCGTTCGGCTGCATACTTACCATTCTGTCAACTTTGGTTCCTATTCCATTTATAGAAGCCAAGAAAATGCCAGCGTTAAGACTACGACGGGGCCACACACACACACACACACACACACACACACACACATTCAAAATAAAAGGGGGATGATTACATAACTATTGACACACACCAGTCATTTTTAATGTATGCACAGCCACCACTCAGCTCCTTGACTCATTCCATACCACACAAATACCATTCATGGCCAGTCTACATGTGTGCGTTTGTGTACTCGTGCGAGTGTGTGCGTACGCGCGCGTATATGCGTGCGAGTATGTGCGTGTGCGCTCGCTCGCCTGTGTGTGAGACACATAAGGGGAGGGCGTGGGTGACTGAGAGAGAAAGAAAAAAAAAGTTGTGCGTGCGTGTGTGTGTGTGTGTGTGTGTGTGTCGCGCGCGCGCATTCCCCATGTGTGTGCGTGTTCGCGCGCCAGCTTCACGGGGAGAAATATCTACACGTGCAGAGACAGATGGACAGACACGTTACAAGTTCTGAGATGTAAAGAGAGTTCAAACCACTGACCTGTAAATATATCCATGTATCTCAGTGGTTCAAACAATGATGCTGGTTGATGACTCACTAAGTACTGCACGCATAATGCAGTATGTGCGTTCCTGATACGTGATAAAGACCAGCCCGAGGAGAACAGCTGGTGTCTCTTTCTCCAAACCTTTTTTTCAGTCGGTAGAACTTAAACACACCATCGTCACACACACACACACACACACACACACACACGTGCGCTCTCTCTCTCTCTCTCTCTCTCTCTCTCTCTCTCTCTCTCTCTCAGCTACATGCCATCTAGCTGAGAAATCCCTTCTTTCAGTCTACATGACTGCTTAGTGACTGGCCTTCCTTTCTCTCCACGCCTTTTCCCCCGTCTACACTTCTTTTCTAAAATCAAACTCTGTGTGTGAATGCGTGTGTGTGTGTGTGTGTGTGTGTGTGTGTGTGTGTGTGTGTGTGTGTGTGTGTGTGTGACGTACGACTACCATCAATGTATACAAGCATATATATATATATATGTGTGTGTGTGTGTGTGTGTGTGTGTGTGTGTGAATGTATAAAGTGTGTGTGTGTGTGTGTGTGAATGTATAAAGTGTGTGTGTGTGTGTGTGTGTGAATGTATAAAGAGTGTGTGTGTGTGTGTGTCTGTGTGTGTGTGTGAATGTGTAAAGTGTGTGTGTGTGTGTGTGTGTGTGTGTGTGAATGTATAAAGTGTGTGTGTGTGTGTGTGTGTGTGTGTGTGTGTGTGTGTGTGTGTGAATGTATAAAGTGTGTGTGTGTGTGTGTGTGTGTGTGTGTGTGTGAATGTATAAAGTGTGTGTGTGTGTGTGTGTGTGTGAATGTATAAAGTGTGTGTGTGTGTGTGTGTGTGTGTGTGTGTGTGTGTGTGTGTGTGTGTGTGTGAATGTAAAAAGTGTGTGTGTGTGTACACACGCCATATAAACAAAAAGAGCGAGTCAGAGAGGAAGAGAGGAGTGAGATAGAGGGGACAGACAGAGAGTGGAGGGGGTCTTAAAGACAAGTGCGCGGTCTTATTTCCTGGCTAAAGTTGCCGGAATGTATGAATTCCTTGCTTGGAAGGTTAGGAATTCCAAGCTTACGACAGTAACCAACCTGGACCACTACAGGATTCCGTTTTCGCTTCTTTCGTTTGGTACAACGCTCTTGCTATTCACAGTGTGTCTGTGAGGAAAATATATGCTCTACAAAGAAATTACAATTACTTCGGAGAATTAGGCTGCGATGCCTCCCCTCGCCATGCTCTAGGGTTAATATCAGGTTGAGAGCTCTGCTACACTGGAACCGAGCTGTTTTAATTTGTTAGTATTTTTCAAAATGTAGACAGTTTTCTTTTTCTCACTTTTCGTCCTATTCTTCTTGTCATCATCATCGTCGTTGTTCTCATTAGCAGTAGTAGTAGTAGTATGTGCTGTTATAATGATAAAGCCCCATTTTATTTTGGATCGGTCAGAAGTAAGACCTATGGACACAGATCGTTTTCTTTTCAATCGCCAAAGACGTGGAGCAAGCTCCCTGATAACTTCCGTCATTCTGATTCCCTCGCATCTTTTAAATCTCGTCTCAAAACTCACCTTTTCCCTCAGCAGTAAGTTCAATTGTGGCAGGTCTACTTCCTTTGCGTTAGCTGTGCTTGACTATGTATATACGTATACATATGTATGTGTACATAACTACATGCATGTATATGAATGAGTACTGTGTGCGCGTGCGTTTATGTAAGTTTGTGCCTGCCTATGTGTGCGTATGTGTTAGGGTAGCTGTTAGATACACATGTATTGTTAAAATGTATGAACGCAGTGTGTGTGTGTGTGTGTGTGTGTGTGTGTGTGTGTGTGTGTGGGTGTGTGTGCGTGTGTGTGTGCGTGCGTGTGTGTGTGTGTGTGTAGTCATATTTTGGTGTGTGTATGTAACATAGATGTAATGTTTTATGTTAACAAAGCGTTTTTGTTGTGCAGATTTCTGGATAGTGTGCTATATAAGTATCCATTATTATTATCATTATCGGTGTCAGGAAGAATGTGGGGAACTACACGAATGACTTCTGTAGGTCTGAAAGCCGATCGACAGCAGTAGTGCTGGGTGAGTGTTGTTCTTTCTGGATGGTGAAGAAAGTCCACATATTGTTTGTACATGAAATAATCGACAGCAACAACTAAAATCATCGTCTTGCCTCTTTACTCAGGCTGAAAGACAGACTCCGCTCGCAAACAGGGAGAACGAAAGGAGGAAAAGGAATAAAGGGGAGATAACGGATGAAGCGGAAAAGAACACTTCTGTTTATATTATACACAAATACATAATTATACATTTATTCATTTCAGACCAAAAAAAAAAAAAAAAAAAGAACCTGAACTCTTTTCCACATGCGACTCCCCCCCCCCTTCCCCCCCCACCTAATTCCCAATGTTTCCGTATCTCAATCACCGTCAATGTGTGTGCGCATATTATGTTGTGCGTGCATGTAACTTCGCGCACATCAACAAAACTGTACACAAGACGGAGATGGTTTAGTCCTCTTCCGTCGTCGCGAGCATTGCTGAGTCTGTCTGTCTGTTTCTCTCTCTCTCTCTCTCTCTCTCTCTCTCTCTGGAGTGGAAGGGGGGGGGGAGAGAGATGTGTCGATGTTATCACTGTGTGTGTTTTATACCTTTCATCTCATACATACCATCAACATAACCATGCGAGCACACAAGTGCGTGCGTGCACACACCACCCTCCCCATATCCCTCCATGACGACACACTGATACAACCTCACCTGTTCCACCACTACACCACAAGACTGAATCAACCACAACCACCATCATCACCCCACTCACACAGCCTAACCACCACCACCTCCATCCCGTCCCGGAATTCTCAGGACGTTTGTCATCACAGCGAGTCCTATCTTTACACTGAAAGAAATGAATCACCCCGTTTATTTCCAGTCGTTGGGGCTTTTCGTTACCTGCTGTCGAGCTAAGTTTAGAGATTATGCCAGGGGATATAGTGAAGAAACAACACCGTTGCTGATGCATCACCTTCACTTATCAGCGGCTCCGTTCTACGGAAGTGGGTCAGTTTGGTCTCGTTTCTTCTCCAACTTCTGTGCTGCTTCTACAGAAAACATGCGGCTATGCATGGGCATTAGCGCGCGCACATATACACACTCTGCCCCTACCTGTCTGCCCCTTCCCCTACTACCCCTCCATCGACTAAGAAGAAGAAAAAGACATACAGCTAGCTTTTGACTCTATACTTTTCACACACACACACACACACACACACACACACACACGCACGTATGCACGCGCGCACAAGCACACACGCGCGCTCGTCCAAAACTTCCGTGTACTCAGACAAGATAAATTAATGATAACCAATATGTGTTAAGTACAGGTTTTACTGAAGGCATTCACATGTTTACAATTTATTGGACTTAAGCCAAAGTCACCCTGGTCGTCTCCATACTGTACGCAGATACTTGTAATACAAAGATTAACTGTAGGAATAGTGTATATATATATATATATATATATATATATATATATATATATATATATATATATATATATATATATATATACACGTTGTGTTGGTTCCGATAAACAATCACGTTGACCCAACTTGATCTATCTATCAGTGAACATATAGTTTCTGACTGGACGACGCACTACCTGTTATCACAGAGTAGGTCAAGTAAGACACAGCGAAAGTAGGCCTACACTTTTCATTATGGATGACACGACTTCTGTAGCTAATGGAATAAACAGTGGCAAAGGTTTTGTTTGTTTATTTGTGTGCTTTAACTTGAAGGACTATCTTTCGGGTCGTTTCTCACATAAAATCGTAGCGTTATCAGTCACAATATTTGTCACGTTCACAAGACGTAGTTCGGAAGGAAAAATCTCTCTCTCTCTCTCTCACACACACACACACACACACACACACACACACACACACACACACAACCACCTCCACCACCACCACACACACATACCACACACACCGAGCTGAAGGTACAGAAAGTGATAAATCTTTCTCCGGCAGTTTGAGGAAACGAAGATAAAACGCGAAAGGCTGTGTGTTTTTTTTATATATAAACTATCCACATATCATGCCGTTGACATACCACTTAAAACCATCAATTCCTGTGCAAATTATTTACATGCCATCGCATTATGTCTCAAACACTTTTTTTTTCCAACTTTCATAAAATAGCGATAGGTGTGTATTATACTTCGTTCCAGGAACTTTGCTACATCGAACCCGATAAATAATTGAAATTTAAAGTATGGGGAGTGTGTGTGTGTGTGTGTGTGTGAAAGAGACAGACACAGACACAGAGAGACAGACTCAGCAATGAGAAGAACTAAACCATTCTATTCTCCGTCTTGTGTTCAGTTTTGTTAATGTGCGCGAAGTTACACGCATACACGCACAACAAAAATGCGCACACATATTGACAGTGAAAAAGATACGGAAACTTTTGGGAATGGGAGGGACTCAACGTGATTCTGTCTAAATTTTCAGTTTAACTCTCTCCATACGAACGGCGAAAGAGACGACGTTAACAGCGTTTCACCCCAATTACCACCATCAAAATATTGCAAGCGGAAAGCTCTTATACTGAAGAGGTGAATGTTGACAAAGAATACCACAATTCTGACGACGGAAGCTAAAGGTTGGGTCATTCAGACACCCACTGGACATCCGAGGGGTCTGTGTAGAGGAGTAGAGAGGACTGTCCGTACTGAGTGAGTTGACTAAGTTGAACGCAACTGATAAAACAACCCATGGTGAACGGTGGCGCATGACTTGGAGACAGGCCGCTGTGGGGTGTGTCTTCTGTTTTTCACCTGCAATTTGAACCTCCCCACAAACTGATACCACTTCAGGAGACAGCCTGGGGCTACGTCAAGTCACACCCCAGTTATGGTCACAGTGAATCATGAGTCTGTGAATCACTGAGGAGCTGGTCGGGGCAACACTAAGGGTAGTATCACAAATATAACCCCCACACACCCACCCCACCCGCCCAAAATTGCCCTTCTCCCAACTACCCCGGAATAAGACTGGAGAAGTTTCCAACTCAAACCCGACTGAAACAAGCGATTCGAATGAACTCCAACACGGGAAATGGATTCAGTTATCACTCTTCAGGCAGACAAATCACTCTTCAGCAGGCAGACAAACCAGTTCCTGAATCCGATTGGTCGGAACGAAAATAGGGGGCCGGGAAACTTGACATTGATTGGCAGGGCCAGGTTGGCTGGATGGCGCTATTTCACGCGAGCGGCACGCGCCCCGAGATTCACTGAACGCAGACGGCGATCTGTCAAAACGGCTGGGAACGACGGGCGAGACGACTGACTCCAGACGAGAGTCGAGTGAGAGAGACAGACAAACCAGACTTGGAACAGCACTCGCACTCCCCAGCTGATCTTTGTTTACAACCACTGCTCAGAGCCGTGGAGTTGTTGTTTTTTTGTCCCCTCCCGACTGTGTCGCTGTGCCTGGCAGACGTCACGACAGACCTTTGCCCTCGTCTGACACTTGCTCATTTCCCCCCCCCCCCCCCCCCCCCCACTACCACCTCTCTCTCCTCCGTTCTTTTTTGACACAGAACAGAGTGGTTTTTCCATTGCTACTTGGTGGTGGTGAGATAGGGAAAAAGTGTTTTGGCAGCGGTAATTTTTGTGGCGAGGATCTTATCACAATCAACACGCCAGTTTGTCAGAACGCTGAACAGATAGCAGCAACTGAAAAGTGTGGAGAGTTGGCCGAGTGATCTGTTAAATTCTCGATCTGGCAATGTTTCAAAAAAGGTTTTTGGAGCCGGATCATGTGGTGTTGACTTTTTTCTGACAAGTATATCTAACCTCTTGCCATCAGTAGAAAAAAAAAAAGAGGTTGTGAAACTGGGTTACCGAAGTTCGACCGGTGAGTGTCCTTTTCATTTAAACGCTTTGTGTTCTCTGCAAATAATTTAATGCCCTTTTTTTTTTACACAGTTTGGGTGTAACATTTGTATTGATCACGTTATGTTTTGTATTTTATTCATGTTTATATTTTATGCCGCCTGCAAAACTGCATTCGTCATATGTGAATAGCTATCGGCAATATAATCTAGGCTTGTTGTATGTGATCGATGGTGCATGAAGTTCATGTGCTAAATAAACGGGCACGCTTCAATGAATCACTATCCGGATAATGGAAGAAGTTTGTACTATTTCTAGCTGAAAATCTAACTGCAGACTTTGCGCACTTTGCATTAGTGTCGTCAGAAATTACTGTCTTTGCAAGAGAGGTCTTGGGTGTGTTTGTTCGAACATTTCCTTCCCCTTCCCCTCCCAACACGCCCCCCAACCCCATCTTAAAAAGATTAAATATATTGATAAAAAAAAATAACCATCATGTATAGAACTTTTTTCAATTAACTGTCCGAACTAGGTCACAGACGGAGAGGTCACTCACCGTCCGACTGCATGAGCCAGGAACTACCACGTGCAGTGCTTGGCAACAGCATGAAAAAAAATAATTATGGCAACTCCAGTCAGTGACCGCTACGGTGGCTCGGAACGGGACTGGGGAGGGGAGGATGCTGACTTGGAGAGCGAGAGTGTGGAAAGAGGCTGCTGTGGGAAGGTGGAGGGGGAAATGCGTTACATGTAGATCCTCGACAGCTGCGTCAGTCTGTGGTCTCGTGTATTTAGGGCATTTGTCTGGTGTCTGTCCGGGTGTGTCTGTTTCTGGTGTTCTGTGGTGGAAACATTCGCAAAGTGAAGCTTGCATTCGGAGTGTGTGATGTTAGCGCGCTCAGTCAAATGTTCTTTTGTTCATTTGCTGTTTTCCTTCATTTCTTCGCACACCACCTCCGGCCTCTCTCCTCTCTGCCGACGGGGGTTATACGCATACATGGAAAGGCGCGCGCGTTTGTGTCATTGATCTGTCTGTGTGTGTCAGTCTTTTTGTGTATCTGTCTATCTCTGTGCCAGCCAGTGTGTGTGTGTGTGTGTGTGTGTGTGTGCCAGTGCGTGTGTGTGTGTGTGTGGTGATAAATCATCTGGGTTGAACGCCTATGACTGTTAAAAATATTTTCTGTGTTTTATAAGTTGTTTAAGAGACGTCGTTAATGGATAGATAATTGTTTATTATTACTGTTTTTGTGTCCATGTGCTTTTCAAAGTTTCGGGATATACAGGCTGTAAACATCATGAGTTGAATACGATCTGTGTTTCTGAAAATTTCCGGGTATCAGGGCTATAAACAGGAGCTGGATACTGTGTGGGTTTTGTCTTGTGTTCAGTTCACAGCCCAGATGTGGCTGCGTTCACTTACCTGGTGGGGATGGGAATATCTGAGAGAGAGAGAGAGAGAGAGAGAGAGAGAGAGCAAGGGAGTGTTCGTGTCTCTGTGGTTTCTCATTTTTGAAAGTTTTGAAAGTGGTCTCGACTGAATGAACAGATGTTTTAATTCCGTGTGTGTGTGTGTGTGTGTTGTGTGTGTGTGTGACCACTGATGAAGTTTTCACGGTGCACAATCGTACATTGAAATACTTGCGGGTGAACGGGCATGTCTAATAGTACACTGAAACCACTGAAATACTTGCGGGTGAACGGGCATTAATTTTAAGAATTACGAATGTAAGTTAAAATTGTGTCTTTTGGTATGTGTCAGGCGTCGGATTTACAAGAGAACTTTGGATAATATGAATCAGCATCACTATCGGACTTCGCTGTATGGCGGTTTAGCCTCGATGTTTTAATGAACTTGAGTCTCTGTTGTAGCCTCTTGAGGGTTTGACTGTGCCGTTCCGCCTACAGAGCCCCCCACCCCCACAACCCCCTTTCTCTCTGTGTCTCTCTCCTCACAGACACACACACACACACACACACACACACACACACACACACACACACACACAGATTCCATTCTCAGCTTTTACGGTCACTTGTAATTTTCTACGAGTGTTGAGACGGCGAATATGAGAGTTTTCACGGCAGTACCTTCCGAGCGAATATCATCCAATTCAGTTTAGGATCAAGCTTTGTCAGTGTCCAAATCAAGATAGGCGGATACATATTGCTGTTTCAAACTGACGGAAACATGGGGAAAAATCTTACGGAAACACAGACCAGACTGTCAACGCAAGAGAGCAGGTAACCAATGAAGAAAGTGAGGACAGACGAATCGGGATCACCAGATTACTTACAGGTGAATCGGGACGACACCAACTCAAGTGTCCAGTGATGGCCAAACCACCTTCAGCTGTAAATCTGTTACGGAATTGTTTCAAAAACACGCCAAGGGAAAACCTGGATGGACGTTTTCATCTTTTTGATTAACTTTCGAAAAGGCAGCTTGGTCTGGTTTAGAAAATTCGTATGTAAAATGGACAAATCGCCACTAATTAATGAAGAAATACGTCAGCCGAATTTATGACATTTCAGTCCGCATCTATTCTGAGAGGGGGCTGGGGGGAGAGACAGGAGATGAGATGGGGAGAGAGACAGGGACAACTTCGTAGCGTTCTGGTGACAAACCTAGCTACTCGTGTGTGGGTGATACCACATAGGTGCGCGGATGGAGAGGGAGTGTGGGTGCCTCAAGACATACAAGGAATCCATTGTGGCAGCCTTTCCTCATCAACTGTGGTGTTCTGCCCCACTCCACTACGGTAGCCTTTCCCCTTTTAGCATCCCGACACCATGAACTGCGCACTTATCTATGGTCACATGCGAGGAAATTCTTTCGTGGAAAATCTTTAAGTGGCAAGACGGAACCGACGGTACCATCCCAGAGCACAGCTAAAGAGACATGAAAACGAAGCACACATTGCGACTGTAACACTGACTCGAATCCGTCATCAGCCATCTCTCTCTCTCTCTCTCTCTCTCTCTCTCTCTCTCTCTCTCTCTGCGTTTAGCTCGAGATTTAATTTCCATCTTATTCTGAATTATGTAATTTTTTTTTTTTTACAGAGTTAATTGACGCGTTTCAGTATTTTGTGCAAGGTTCACTTTTAATTCTGAATGCAGTTTGAACGCATCTGGGTCATATAAAAATCCTAGCAAGTGACTTTACACTGGCATATTATGTTCCGTTATTTCATTACCAGTGTTATTTTCTATCTTTTCATTCCCATGATTAAAACTGGTTATGGAAGACTTCATTAGGACAAGGAAACTTATATTTCGCGACCTGGCTCAGTGCTAGTTTCTTCTAGCACATGGTTGCAGTCTGAGTGATGATCAGATATCTGCCACCACGACAACGCTATCGATGTTACGAGTGCAGCTCTGCACACAAGGCTGTAGTAGTTATTTGTGAAAAAAATACATAGTTTGGTAGGTTTTGTCATAGCTTCTTTACCCCCTCCCCGTCCCCCCCCCCCCCCTTCTCATTCTCTTTTCATTCATCCCTCTCTGTTACTTCTTCAGACTTTCTGATTCGTCCATGTATCTCTGATCTCCCACCTCGCACCCACCTACTCGTTCCTTCTTTCTCGCCTTTCTCACTTTATCTACACACGGCACCTCGTCTCTCACTACCCCCCCCCGCCCCCAACCACCACCACAAAAAACAAACAAACAAACAAAAAACCTCAAATGTATACGCTACAAGTTAAACTGTACGATAGAAGTTTAACTCTCACAGATAACACACTGGAGAGAAAGTCAGCTGATACGATTAACATCGTCAAGATGACTGCTGAATGAAAGCGTTCCGCTGACAACTGACTCTCAGTGTTCGGTGTACACAGAGATTTATCGTGAGGCATATCTGATTAACAGCATGACAAAGTGTAAACTACTGAGTTAACTGGAAGCGATCCCCCCCCCCCCTCTCTCTCTCTCTCTCTCTCTCTCAGCCCCCTCCCCCCATCACACCTACCCTCTCTCCTCTTTGATATTTTTGTTCATTCTTTTTAACCTTTACCTTTATGTTTTATGCATGTGTTAAAAGCTTCTAAGCTGTCTGCGCGGCCACAGCAGGTCTTCTTGAAAAAAAATCTAGTGACTGACTTTGTATTTGATCAACATGGTCTTTTTTTTAGAAGTAAACTGACGACAGTGCGACCGCGCCAGTTTATGTCCATGTTGGCGTCCGTGCACGGTCAAAGTAAGATCATAGGGCGGGTGCCATTCCACTTCATCCTGTATGCTTTACTGGAGTTTTCTGAACCCCGACCCTCGTAATTGCCAAGTGCGTGAAGACTGACACTTAAGTATTACTCAAATGTCCGCCTGTCCTCCGACTGAGAGGACAATTGCCTTCAAACTCGACTCGGGAGTAGTCATTATCAGCACCGTGTGTTTACAGTTATGAATGATTCATAATTACGAGTGTAGAAACGGTCTTATTTTTGTGGTATGTCGTGAAGAAATGTTTGGAACACTATGTGATTTTGTGCCGTCGGTCTGTGTGGTATGTTAAGCGGTGAATGTTGGTTTCAGGTTATCTTTTCGTGAGGCATCGGTTTGGAAGTGTGTGTGTGTGTGTGTGTGTGTGTGTGTGTGTGTGTGTGTGTGTGTGTGTGTGTGCGAGAGAGAGAGAGAGAGAGAGAGCAAGCGCAACACAAACCAACGTGTCTGTTCTCGCCTGTCTACCTGCCCACATATCTTTGTCTTTGTCCTTTCCGTTTTTTGGTTTTGTTTTGTTGTTTTTTCAGTTCATAAAAATACAAATGGAATGGTGTTTTTCCACCTCGTTTCCCACCAATCTATTTATCACTTGAAACCAGAACAATCTTTGTATTTCCGCAGCTAGAATTAATTTTCAGTTCTTCTTCTTTGTTCGTCAGGTGCAATGGGCTTTTACGTGTATGACCGTTTTTACCTCGCCAAGTAGGCAGCCATACTCCGTTTTCGGTGGTGTGCATGCTGGGTATGTTCTTGTTTCCATAATCCACAAAACGCTGACATGGATTACAGGATCTTTAACGTGCGTATTTGATCTTATGCTTGCGTATACACACGAAGGGGGTTCAGGCACTACCAGGTCTGCACATATGTTGACCTGGGAGATCGGAAAAATCTCCACCCTTTACCCACCAGGCGCCGTTACCGAGATTCGATCCTGTGACCCCCAGATTGAAAGTCCAACGCTCTAACCACTCGACTGTTGCGCCCGTCATTTTTTCAGTTGAACTGCCAGTGGACATGTCAGCCATTTTGCTTAGTGTTAAATACACACTGGTCGATTCTAAGCAAGGGCATGTGTTGTAGTTGTGTCTGCTAGTGCGTGTATGTGTGTGTGTGCGCGCGCATGTATTCATGTGCGCGTGTGTGGCGTGTGAGAGAAGACAGACTGAGACACTGTACATTTTTAGAAGAGGTACGAGGGGAAGGGGGCGGGGAGAGGAGGACAGAAAGAGGAAGAAGACAAAAGGAGATGGAGAGCAATAATAACAGAATAGTCTATGATAATGGTGTTTAAAAAAATAAAAACAAGTGTCTATGTGTATTGAAGGTCGGATCCTATATCGAGGTGACCTGTTACCACCGGTCGCAAATCGTCACGAGCTTGGAAATCTGTATGTTGCGAATGTGCACGTACACACATTAAGTATGTGTGAAAGACAGACACACAAAGAAGAGGGCGGGGGTGGAGAGGTTCAGATCATTCAGCGAGCACTGACCTAAGGTTCCTTTCCCACTCCGTCCTTGCAAACCAACTCCAGGAGTAACTATAAGAATCCCCCCCCCCCAACCCCCCAATCTCTCTCTCTCTCTCAGAACATACCGATGATAAACGACACATGCGCTGGGGTTCGTCGTCAAAATACTAAGAGCAGAGACATACTGAACAGTGCGCCTGCAGAAGGAAAGAATACTATTGCAAAACTGTTTTCAAGTCACCGAAAAGCGGAAGGAGGGAGCGGGGGTGTGAAGAGAGGGAGAGAGAGGGAGGGGCGGGAATCGGACAGGCAGAGAGAGCATATTGAGTTTCAAGTCTCGGGGGGAAAAACCAATCGTAGCTTTAACTAACAAGGCTTTAAAAACTACGGTGTGGGAATGTTTCAGAATCGGCTGGCACGTCATGAGATTTGTGTTCTCCCCTATCCTTTTCAGATGCCTTCACCGTCTTTCCTTCCTTCGACACCCCCACTCCCCCTCTTCCCCAACAGATCTCTCAATCTAGTATACTAGTATGACGGACAGACATTAATTGCACGCTCTAAACAAGTGTACAAAGGTTGCGATAATGGTTTGGCCTATCATGTCTGACCCCCCACTCCCCCCCTCTCTCTCTCCCTCGCTTACACACACACACACACACACACACACACACACACACGTTTGTGTGTGTGTGTCACGTGTGTGTGTGTGTGTGTGTGTGTGTGTGTGAATGGTATCACACGCTGGAAGACATTTCCATACCCTGACCATCTGATTTCTTTCTTTCTGCAGCCGGCTCAGGATCAATAAAAAAAAAGATGCAAAACGGTGACGCTGTCCGTCCCCATCACGACAGTTTGAATCCCACGTCATTTCCGGCACATTCGCGCAGGCGCATCGCCTTGGATGAGAGCAGCCTTCAACAACTGCTGAAGGAGGAGCTGCGGCTGTCCATCTTATCTAAACGCCACACCCGGGGGCAGGGAAAGGTTCAGATCGACAGCTGCCCTCAGCCTCTGATTCACGAGGTAGTGTGCCACGCAGAGAGAGAGAGAGAGAGAGAGAGGGAGGGAGAGAGAGAGGTTTATGTGAGTGTCTCTTTTGTGTATGTATCGTTTGTCTTACGAATTCATTAGTCATTTATTACTAAAAAAACAATAGTTGAACATACATATATAAATATGTATATCAATAACTTCTATCTATTCATTGCTTAGATATCATTTTCTTCCTTTTTTTTTTCTTATTTTTCTAGAAATTTATGTTTGTCTGCCCGTTTAATTCTTGTGGGTACAGACATTTCTGCGTGCGTGTTTGTTGCGCTTTCGAGCCCGCGCACGCAGTTACATATTACTCAGTGATTGAAGAGTTAGCTTGCTTTTCTTTTCGTCACACACACACAAAGCACATTCAGTCTGTCAATGCACACGTGATCAACTGTGAGAAGAAAATACTCACGTGCGTCTCTTCTCACGCACATCCATGCTATTATGCGTGGGTCTTTCTTGACAAAGTATGAGAATATTTCATATTTAATCTCTCTCTCTCTCTCCCCTCTCCCCCCCCCCCCTCCTCCACCATCGCACCCTTAATGTTCTGTTATCCTTTGTGTTAGCTGCCCCACCCCCACCGCCGATCAGTTCGTCTTGCAACTATTTTTTTCCGCCTACGCCTGTTTCCCTTCGCTGAACCAGTCACATAATTATATGTTTTAACACAAGTCAGTCGTGCATGGGCGAGCAAGCATAAAGAGAGAAAAAAAAACCAACCCAGTACCTTGTTTACGGTTCATGAGACAAAGCTAACAAGGACCGACCCTACCACAATCAGGGAAAAGCACTTACTTACTTAGTTACTTACACACACACACACACACACACACACACACACACACACACACACACACACTGTGTGACACACACACGCACACTGTGTGACACACACACACACACACACACACACACACACACACACACACACACACACACAAGTTGTGATAGATTTCCTGTTAAAGTAACCATGTCACTGTTTTGCCGACACAGATGAACATGGCTGACGTGGAAAGAAAAGAACGGAGGAGAGAGCAGAACAGGCGGGCCGCTCAGCGCTGCCGGAGAAAGAAGAGGATGAACCAGATGTCAGTTCTGCAAGTGAGTGAGGCAATACAGACACACGGATATTAGTTCAACATGCTTCCATTTAGCCCGTTTCAGACTAGCCGGTTTTATTACTCCCTAAACAGAACTTCTATTCCCTCTCTCTCTCCCTCTCTCTCTCTCCCTCTCTCAGTTTCTCACTCTGCAGGTGAGTCCGGCAATACAGCCACACGGATATTCCTCCAATACGCTTCCTTTTAGCCCGTTTCAGACCAGTTGGTTTTCGTTGTTCCCTTAACACAATAATAACTGGTTTTCAGTTTCTGTAATTCATACATCGTTTCCAACAATCATGATCGATAGTTACCAAAAACTCTATGTCAGTTTACCAATGTTTGATACGTAGGAAAAAGTCATACTCTGCCAGTAAAATTCATTCATGCTTAGTAAACTAGACATACCCGCATTTCATTGTGGCGCGCACATGATCGTTTATGTGTGCATATGCGTGCGTGCGCGTGTACTCGCGCCTTGCTTACTTAGTAGGCTGAAGTCGCGAAGAAGATTCCGTGTTCTCGAATAACAATAAGCTAATTATTTTCTATGCCCTGCGCAGTACAAAACTGATGTGGGTGATGTTTGTGCAGAACTACGAGTGGATCATCACCCGCAACCAGCAGCTGCAACAAGAAGTGACCCATCTGCGTCAAGAGATGACGCGCCTCAACTCGGTGCTCAAAGCGCACCGCAACGCCTGCACGTGCACGCACGTGCCGAAAGGCCCACTGCACGTGCAGAGGGCCAACGTGAAGCTGGAGCCCGGAGAAGAGTCCCCCGGCGCTGAGGCAGGGTACAGGACTCCCCCTGGTCCCCCTCCCACCCACCCTTCCTCGGTCTCCCGGTGCCTGTCTTTGGGGTCCTGTCAGTACGAGTCACCAGTGAACGAGAACATGCAGGACACATGTTCCCAAGTTTTGCCGGAGCAACACAACTCAGCTAGACTGCAGCAAAACAATCTGTCATCCTCGTTTTATGCCACCCCCACACAGGCCAGAAATCCCCCTTACAGCCCCATCCAGACAATCGCAGCCTGTTCAAGTCCCAAGAATATGCAGGCCGCGTCCTGTACAAGTCCTGTCAGTTTCCCCGTCGCCCCGTCCAACGGCAGCATGAACTACCAACTCCAGGAGAAGGAACATCCTCACCTGACCGACCCCAGCCACCACTACACTGTCCCGACCATGGAGGAGAGCGCCCTCAACATGCAGCTTCCCGCCCAGAACCACGAGCAGCTTCAGGCTGATTTCAGGGGCTCCGTGGCAGCTTTCAGTCCTGCCCACATGGGTGGACCTCCGCACCAGCAGCATCCACCCCCGGATCCAAACGGTTCTTTCCCCCTGCTGGAGGACCTTGCCGGCCTGTCTGGCGGTGTGGGGTCCTGCCTCTTCCACTCACAAGCAGCCACTCCGCTCAGTGCCGACGGCCGTCGCAGTATCTCCTCCGTGTCGTCAGACGTCAGCGGCGGGTCGGAGCCAGTCAACAACGAGGTCGTCATGAGACCGGAAAATCCGCCGAGGGATCCGTTGGGGGAGTTCTACGTCACGGATGAGATCGCCCCCCATGACTTGTCGGAGCTGCTGTCCCAAATCAACCAGAGCGACCTGCTGTTCCACCAGCGGTCCGGGCTGGACGAGGTGTTCAATGACCAGGCGGCTGGCATGACTGCCCTGCCGGATCACTTCCTCCACACCCTCTGAGCTCGGCTGCATTCCACTGTGTTCAACGTGTCGCCAGTCCTGCACGCTGAAGGCATCTGCTTTAAAAGTGCTTGACGGTCATTGCAATTCCAAGATGAGAAGTCTGACATTTTTCTCAGTCCTCGCAACAGAGACCAACTCCATTTTTCAACCAGATTATGAAGCGTGAATGAAGAAGCAAAAGTGCCTGACAGAACACTTGTGGACAAAGGACGCACACGGACTGCGATGTCTAACAGCCAACACTTATCGGACTGACCACATGTTACTCTGTTAGCTTTCGGCAAGTGAGTGATATTTATGTGATGTTCAGCAGTCCAGTCTCTCCCCCACTCCCCATTCCATTCTCACAAAGTCACAAGACTTTCTTTCCAAACGTGTCTCATTCTTATCCGTGGTGCACTGTATGTTCATATGCTGCTGTTAATGTCTTACATCTTGCCATTGAACAGACATATTCTGCCACTGAACAGTTCTGTGTTGGACATTTTAGTGCCAGCTAAGAACAAGAAAAAAAAACAGAACTGGAATATGGCCAATGAAAAAGAAAGGACCGTTGTGAAGCTGACAGCTGTTTTAACCTCAGATGTTTTGTGAATGATGATTCGTCAAAAGTGACCTTCACCGATGACATTACGTTTATTCTTCCACTCTCCTCAACCCTCCATCCCTCTACCTCCCGATTCTGTCTCAGTTAACACTAGCAGACAATATCTTTAGCTGCTATGTATTGAATCGAATGTAGACAAACAGACAAAAAACAACAAAACAAAACAAACCAACAAAAAAACCCACTATCAGATTCCTAAATCTTAGCCCAAACACAATATAACATGTTCGACTGCAGACAAAACGCACATGAGATTATGAATACATTTTTTTTGTCCATTTGCGGCACCAGTCAACACTGGGCAAATTGGAACTACCATGCTCTGCCTGTGCGTGTGCGTGCGGGCGCGAGAGAGATAGAGACACAGAGAGAGGGGGGAAGAAAGAGAGAGAGAGAATGAATGAATCTTTATTTTCCAACGGTGAAGATAATAGCACTATGGCCGACTTACATATCTGCCGTTGTTCTAAGAGACACACAAACGCATACAAATATTGTTATACTAAATACATGTATAATGTACAGCTTGAGGGTGAGGGGTGGGGTGAAGAGAGAGAGTGTGTGTGTGTGTGTGTTCGCGCGCAAGCTAGCATACAGCCGACTGACAACTATGCTCATTTGATTTTTCTTGACCCCCTACCCTACCCCTTGTCAACAAATCATGAGGAAAATAAGTAAACAGCGAAGCGAGATGCTTTACACTAAGGTAGTCTGGTGTATAAACAGAAACCACAACACATCTTTCGCAAACAAATGCTTGATTTTTAGATCACAACAACCGTCATCAAATGAAAAAAAAATCGAAACGTGTCATGAATCTCGATTTATCAGGGCTTTACACACACACACAACACGTTACCAGCCCCCCCCCCTCCCCAACACACACACACACACACACACACACACATATATATATATATATATTAACACACAACACACGTACACACATATTAACACAAACGCGTGCGTATGCATACAAAGCGTGTTCATTTCAACTACTGTCAAACAGTAAGTTTGACGAACATGAAAAAGTTTAAAGGAATCCGCAGTGGAAAATTGCAATTTATTCAAATCAACGCCGATACACACACTAAATCACGACTATGTTTCAGGTGTCCTGACTGCTAAACGATATCTTGGTTAAGTTGTTCCACATGACTGTTGATTAGGTTAAGGTTGATGAACGGTTAACTAAGGACAAGAACACAGATGATACAATCAGTGAAGGCTGATCAAACGTAACCGTGTTAGTCAAGGACAACTATACACAGTGTAGTATCGATAAAACTCAGTCTCGCTGAGGAAAGGTATGGATAGCTACCTAAGGTGTAAAGGAAATTAAGACTAGCGATATTCTGGTCGGCCTTCAAGGCTTTGCTGTTTAAGACTAATATATATATATATATATATATATATATGATATGAAGCGATTCTATGTCAGCTTGCAGACACGTTGCCATCCATACTGCTCGTGAAACATGGTACAGACGTGACAATGAGAGTTCCTCGCGGTTTGAAATCCGCCATGTTGACAATCTTCATTATCTGCATCTTGACGACAACGAAGAGTGAGCTGTACATACATGGCACGGTTGGTTTCACATCAGTGTTCTCTCCGCCAGAACACTGACAGAATGAGAATAGTAACAATATGAGAAAAAAATATACTGCTAAGTCGAGAACTGAACGACAGCCGGAACATGTAGAAGCCAGTCTTCCGAATTACCGTGCTTTCAGTACCTATCGACAAAGTATCCGGATATCTTATTTTCTTCACAAGTTAACCTACTTTTTCCAGGGCAAAATTGTCACTATCTTCGGGATATACATACAAATGGCAAAAACAGTGAAATGCCCTGACACCAAATTATCCGCCAGTATTGCGTAACAGTTGAAACAAAACAAGGACACGGCTAATAAGTAATTACTAATAGTTTAAGGCACACACAGAAAAAACAACAACATTGTTCACGTTGTGGGTTCGATGATTAAAGACGGAACATAGGTTAAGGCCTCAAACTGCATAAGCTGGTTAAGGTTGTTTTGCTCTGCTAAGACCAAACAACCCAACAGATACAGCGGGTACATGTTAAGGCCCCAAATGCATAAGGTAGTTAAGGTTGTTTTCCTCTGTTAAGACCAAACCACGTAACAGACTCTGGTCCTTGACAGGTAAACCCAGTCGAGTCCTAAAATATGTTATCGTTGATACAGGATGCACTGTGATTAATTTTCTGAAATGTATATCTGATAAAGTCACCCTTGTTCTGACTTTGATATGAATGTACACACTTCCGTGAGATAACTCGTACGACTAACATGAGCAAAACTGTACGGTGTGTCGTTCAGAAGTGTTTATCAGCTCGTTCCCCCCCCCCCCCCACCGCCCCCCCCCCCCTCTCTCTCTCTCACACACACACACACACACACACACACACACACACACAGAAGTGTTGTTTCAGTTTGACCCATTTGACTGGGTACTGACCCGTGTTGTTGATGTCCTTCAACTACAGATAGTCGTCCGGCTGTGAAATGTGTCAACCTATGTGATACGAGAATATCCCAGTTGTGTTATTTTAACTGCTTTTTCTGAATGTCACGTAGCTTCTTCGTCGTCCTTACATTCCTACTCCTCTTCATTCCTCTTCCTCCCTTCCTCTTCCTCGTCTTCTGCCTTCATTTCTTTTATTTGTAACTAACTGCATGAGGACCACCACACTCCTCTTAATCCCACCCTCCCCCTCTCTCTCTTTCTCTCTCTCTCTCTCACTCCTCTTAATCTCTTAATCCCACCCTCCCTCTCTCTCTCTCTCTCTCTCTCTCTGACACTTCTGTTTTCTTTTCTTGTTTCTTTTTAGCCTTTGCGTCTTTCCGTTTATATGAACAGTGTACAGTTATATGTATTGAAAAAAAATCAAGATTCATTTTATATTCTTCACTTTCAATGCTATGTACTTGTGTTTATTGGCATTCTCGGTTTCTTTACTGAACTGATGAACCACAAGGCCTATTTACATTTAAATTATACATCGTTGTTCTTTTGGATTTTTTTGTAGTTGTTTTTTACTTTACTGCATGATATTGCAATTCATGACTTTTGCTATTGATATACCTAAAAGTTATTCTTTTTCCTGATGCATACTTTTGTATCATCTACTAACTGCATCAGAAATGTCTCAAGAAATGAACCTTCGACTTCTATTTTCGTTTTGGTTGTTTCAAAAACCTCTTGATATTATTATTGGTGATATTGTGTTTGAATGCCTTGGGAGATTACTTTCAACACAAAATTCAGTGATAGTTAAACACTAAATTTTGTTACTGGTTCGGGCCTTAAAACGTGTGAAACAGTTCATGAACTGTGAAATGTAACTTGCTTGGAAATGTTCTTTATTCATGCAAGAATTTATTGGGATGCTGTTCTTGAAATATGCTCGTGCAAATAGTATACGAATTGTTTTCTGATTAACTGTTTAAAAAAAAGAAAGAAAAAGAGGCCTTTTTGTAGAAGACACAAATTGATAATTACTGTTTTTCATGTCTCATCTATTTTTGCAAGAACAGTCTATACTGACTATCTGTACCATTAAATCATGTTCCACTGAACACTATTGACTTTGAAGAGGAAAGCGCGTGTGTGCGTGCGTCAGAGATCGCGTGAATAAAAGAGAAAAAAAAGATGTTTGTCTGTTCATACTTCATCTGTATGAGAAGCGGTGAGCCAGCGGTAATGCTTCCGACTAGAAAACGAGTGCTGACGGGTTCGAACCAAACGGTCGGGTTTTCACCCCACCCCACCCCCTCCTCCTTCACTTAACTGTTCCTTCCTTCATTAAACCCGAGTCGTGACGTGGGTTCACGTTTTTCTGATCAGACGATAAACCGAGGTCCAGTACACAGCATCACTTAGCGCGTGCAAAAGAGCCCATTGCGGCAAAAGTCCATGGCATAACTGTAGCAAAATCGACTCTGCTGGTGAAACAAACTTACAGACAGGAAAAAAAAAATGGTGACGCTGTTCAGTGACGTCACACTTCCGGGGAGACCACCCCGATTGTCATCTACCATTGAACCGAACTTCGTGAGGAGGTACATCACGAAATGATCTGACAACTCTGTCACATGAATGTGGGATCGACTCGGCAACCAGAGAGCTGACATGTAACTATATTGACAATGATATGCCTGTGAACAAAACACGTTAGCAATCACAATGTCCGCAGCCCAGTTAGAGGAAGGTAGTTCGTCAAAAGGTGTGATCAGTCTGGAGTAGTATGTGGTGACTCTTTAAACCAATGTTATCTTTGTGTCCATAGACTGAGATGAACTCACTTTAATTGCAAATTCACTATTTCTTAGAACGACAATGAGAAAGGCGCAATTACACACACCAGGTATCATC
>NC_134896.1:19562673-19605173 GCF_041734735.1 Babylonia areolata | reverse complement strand
GGTCTTTTCTTTCTGAGGACAAGTCGCTGAAAGGACTGAATGGAATAAGCAGGCAAACTCTAGTCAAGGCGATAGAGAAAGAGAGAAACAAGTCTCGATGTTGCGTCAGTGGACAGATATTTCCGGACGGAACACATCAACGATACATAAAAAAGGGGACCCCTAACCTACGCATAGACCCAACGTGCAACTCAGGGTTTTTTTCATACAACTACTGCTACTATATCTCTCAAAGCACTAATAATAGACAAAAGACAAAACATACGAATGTATACACGTAACGGCACTAAACTGTATTGGAAAAGGCAAAATCTCTTTTTCTCTCTCTCTTTTGTGTGTGTGTGTGTGTGTGTGTGTGTGTGTGTGTTCCGAGTCAGACTAGTTTTTCCATCAGACTGCTATCATGCAGACTTTTCAGTCGGGATGGTCAAGCAGGTGTTATGCATTGAGGTGTTAAAGAGCCACAGTGCGTGTTTGGGTTGGGAGTGGGAATGCCCGGGTGAGCGGGGCAGGGAAGAGGAATGAAGAAATCACAAATGAACAAATTACTATGTGACAGGAATTTTCTCCAAATTTGAAAACCATGTGACGAACGACCAGGCTGGAAGGACAGAAAATCAGAAAATCATTTTGCAAACAGCCACGCCGACTGCCGAAGCCACCGCTGGTGGTCATCTGCACGCAAGCACACACGCACGCACGCACGCACACACACACACACACACACACACACACACACACACACACACAACCACCGCCACCCTATTCTCAGGCAGCCACACAGTGAGATAAAAAAAATAAAAAATTTAAAGAAAAGAAAAGAAAAGAAAAAAAAGAAAGGAATCAACTAGAACAAAAATGTTTAATGATAATAATTTTTAGGAAAGCAAAACCACAATTAATGAGGGTACCAGAGGCAAAGCACTGTAAAAGTTAGGATGATCGTTTTAAATGGCGACAGTGCAATGCAGAATGTCAGAATGTGTTACGACGATAATGCTTATAACTGCAATATAGCCTGTGGTAGTGGTGACGACGACGATGACAGCGACTGACAGTGACCGGCACACAGACCTAACCTAAAGTGCAAAACGGTGATGCGCGAAGAAGGCAACAGCGCAGCCAACCTCACCATCTGTGGCAACACACCATGAAGATCAAAGCAACAGACGGCGGTGTCGACATGCAGTAATAAGCCATTGAAATCCCCCAACACACGCTGTTTAGTTAACGTTAGCCAGGCCGCAGGCCGGCCACGTGCAACAGGTGCCCGTAAAACGCATTTAATAAACTCGACTTAATAGGACCTGGCCACAAGGCAAACGTGCACGTCCATAAGGAATTAAGGTCGCCGGGAGGTCAGTTTCTGCTTGTGTCATACAACCGGGATCTGTTAAGGGGTCAAGGGGGGTGGAGGAGGGGGGTGGAGGTGCAATGAGAAAGTACACTGACCTGTGAATCGACTACGTGTCAAACCAGTTGGGCTTACGTGCGAGATATCCTTCCCCCGCTGATCGTTATTGATCTCAAAAGAACGATACTTAATAGAGTTAACATTCACGCGATTCTTACGGCGTTATGGTTGACAGACGGACAAAATGTGCAGAGGGGTCGGAGCGTAGAACACTGGCTGCTACATATCACCGTTCAGGTTATTACTCTTTTTATGTATTTGAAGACGACTTAAGTGCAATTTCCATTTCTGTCTGGATTATTTTCATTCGAATTTCAGAGAATATGATGCTTGAAGTTTGTTTTCATTCTTCACCTTTGAAGTGGAAGTTGGATAATTATTTGACGATTGACACCTCGACAACAGAGACGATGTAAAGAAAAAAAATCAAAATGGTTCGTATATTCCAGAATAGTTCGTATCTTCCAAAACACTCTCTCTCTCTCTCTCTCTCTCTCTCTCTCTCTCTCTCTCTGTGTGTGTGTGTGTGTGTGTGTGTGTGTGTGTGTGTGTGTGTGGATGATTTTCTGTTTACATTCACCAACTGTGTACAACTGAATAATAATGGAGACGTCACAACTTCATATTTCTTTTCTGGTTGCCCATTATTTGTCCCATATTTCTTCCAGCCTTTCCACATCTCTCTCTCAATCACTGACTCTTTCCATCCTGCCTGTATTCTCCCATCCTCCCGTCTCAATCTTCATGCATCCTACCCACCCACTCACTCCAACCCCCAGACGGTGACTGAAGACACACCGACATATTCAGAATGCAGTCTGTGAATGTTCCATTCTTTTTGAAGTATGATGCAGTACAAATGTATATTTGATCTATTTTTACATTGTTTGCGAGTGTCAATGTGTGTGTGTGTGTGTGTGTGTGTGTGTGTGTGTGTGTGTGTAACATAAAGCAGCACACTGGACCTGTTGAAGATGTGCTGACATCAGTTAACCCTTTCACCGCCAAACTCGCATTTATGCACAAGCTAGGTAGAAGACCCATGTCACAGAAAGGTGACTAGATCATGGGTCTGTTATCCATGAACCTACTGCTCTTAATGTTCGGTGGAAGGATAGGCCATATTTTCTACACATTGCAGGGGTAATCCCCAGCTATTCTTAGACGCCATATTTACTGTGTTCATAGCACAAGTGAATTTTGCACTCTGAATTGACTGGCGGTGAAAAGGTTAAAGAAAACTACGTTGGTATGGCCACGTCACAAGATCCAATGGCCTTGCTACAACAATTCTCCAAGGATTCGTTGACGGTAAGAAACGGAGAGGAAGACAGAAACAACGATGACCTGACAACACTGCAGAATGGACCGGAAAGCCATCTGCTGAGACCTTGGCTTTGACACAACACCGACAGACCTGGGTGAACCTGGTGAACAATTGTGTGCAGCGTCCCACTTCGTGCGTTCTTTACAGATCAGAATACAGCAATTCGTTACCAGATCTGCCTTCTTTTGTCATTGAAAACACAGAGGGTTCAAAACTCAGCAGCTTGTCTGGTATTGAAAGCCTCTCGCAAACAACCGTGCACCCCCGCTTCTAAGTTACGCTGGCTTCCAATATCTGACAGAACAAGTTAAAAATAGTATATTTTCCAGTTAATTGATTGGTTCTGCACCCTCTTACCGTTCTGACCCATCAAAGATTGACAGTCCCACCACCCCGCCCTGGCCTGGGTTCATCTCACTCGCTTGTTTTGAAACCCGACGTTACAGACGCAAGCCCCATGGTTTGCGAACATTTGCACACTAGACTACTTACTGTCTTTGGTTCTGGTAATCTCCACCACAAAACATCAAAAATTGTTCCACTATTAAACCTTCCTGTCCAATATCAAAACATTTATTCCATCAAAATCTTAACCTCTCATTCCCATCCCCATACAGTATCTGTGCGTATGCGTGCAACAAGAGTGGAAGTGTTTGTTGAAGTGGGAAAGGCGTGTGGGTTGTGAGTGATTTTACAATGTTTTCTTTACAGTATCATTTTATCTCTTTCTTTTTTTTTATTCATTCATGTTTGAATATTCATATATAAACTGAATCACACAATACGTACTGTTAAATGCTGTTTGCCCAAGAGGTAAGTAAATGCACATTGTCACAAGTTAAATTAAGGGAAAACAGAAAAAGAATAACCGACATCTTTCTTTTTCTAGAAACATATCGCCACTCTCATACAACCACTCAAAGACTCATCCCAAAACATACAGAAATAAGGGGTGAGTGTTTGGTTTTGGCGTTCCTGCCCCACAGTGGGTACATTGAACAATGTGCTTTACCGACCTGGCTTCGTTCAAGTCCGTTCCAACCGCCACTACCTTTTTCCTTCCTAAAGCCAGTAGAATGTTCACAACACAGCTTGGCTGGTTGAACGGGAAAGAAAGAGTTTTGGTTGTGAATGTTCAGTATTCAGCCAATGGTATACTGTGCGTCCCTATTTATAACTTTTTGACTGCATGTTGACTCGACTGCTACAACTGACATTAATTACGCGAAACACATAAGAAAGAAGTGTTAGGTTTTAATGCGCTCGTACCTACCTACGAACTGACTCAAACGGGAAAGAAAGAGTTTTGGTTGTGAATGTTCAGTATTCAGCCAATGGTATACTGTGCGTCCCTATCTTTAATTTTTTGACTGCATGTTGACTCGACTGCTACAACTGACATTAATTACGCGAAACACATAAGAAAGAAGTGTTAGGTTTTAATGCGCTCGTACCTACCTACGAACTGACTCAAACGGGAAAGAAAGAGTTTTGGTTGTGAATGTTCAGTATTCAGGCAATGGTATACTGTGCGTCCCTATCTATACCGTTTTGACTGCATGTTGACTCGACTGCTACAACTGACATTAATTACGCGAAACACATAAGAAAGAAGTGTTAGGTTTTAATGCGCTCGTACCTACCTACGAACTGACTCAAACGGGAAAGAAAGAGTTTTGGTTGTGAATGTTCAGTATTCAGCCAATGGTATACTGGGCGTCCCTATCTATACCGTTTTGACTGCATGTTGACTCGACTGCTACAACTGACATTAATTACGCGAAACACATAAGAAAGAAGTGTTAGGTTTTAATGCGCTCGTACCTACCTACGAACTGACTCAAACGGGAAAGAAAGAGTTTTGGTTGTCAATGTTCAGTATTCAGCCAGTGGTATACTGTGCGTCCCTATTTATAACTTTTTGACTGCATGTTGACTCGACTGCTACAACTGACGTTAATTACGCGAAACACATAAGAAAGAAGTGTTAGGTTTTAATGCGCTCGTACCTACCTACAAACTGACTCAAACGGAAAAGAAAGAGTTTTGGTTGTGAATGTTCAGTATTCAGGCAATGGTATACTGTGCGTCCCTATTTATAACTTTTTGACTGCATGTTGACTCGACTGCTACAACTGACATTAATTACGCGAAACACATAAGAAAGAAGTGTTAGGTTTTAATGCGATCGATACCTACTAATACCTACGAACTGACTCAAACGGAAAAGAAAGAGTTTTGGTTGTGAATGTTCAGTATTCAGGCAATGGTATACTGTGCGTCCCTATCTATACCGTTTTGACTGCATGTTGACTCGACTGCTACAACTGACGTTAATTACGCGAAACACATAAGAAAGAAGTGTTAGGTTTTAATGCGATCGATACCTACTAATACCTACGAACTGACTCAAACGGGAAAGAAAGAGTTTTGGTTGTGAATGTTCAGTATTCAGCCAGTGGTATACTGTGCGTCCCTATCTATAATGTTTTGACTGCATGTTGACTCTGCTGCTGCTACAACTGACAAGTACGCGAAACGCATGAGAAAAAAAGTGCTAGGTTTAAATGAGATCGATACCTTCCTACGAGTTGACTCAATAGAACTATATAGAGTTACATCCATAATATCGTGTCGCTCTGAAGTAAAACAGGGACACAAACACGACGATGCGACCAGCGCTCTTCAAGGTTCCACCGTCAGTTTCAGTTTCAAGGACGTGTCGAAGCGTACTGATTGATTATATACGGTACACCACATCTGTATAAGAAAAATGTAAAAGAGCACCTAAAAAAAAAAAAAAAAAAAACACACAAAAAAAAAGGTACAAAGCCATCATACCATCGATCGTCTCAAAGAATGATTGAGCAAACTCCAACCTGAAAGGAAGAGCAAGAGTAAATACTAATCAAATAAATATTCGCATCACCACCTGCTATTTTGTAGTGTAGTCGCCTACACACACATTCTGATGTTTAATCGAGAGTATTTCTTAAGTAATGAAAATAAATAATAAAATTGCACACACACACACACACACACACACACACACACACACACACACACACATTTTTTTTCATATGTATATCAACAACAGTAGGCTCTGCATGTCTTTAAAACTTTTGTTTTTTAAAAAGCAGCAAATATTCGCTTTAAAAACAGATTCTTCAGGCTAGGGCACGCATATATATATATATATATATATATATATATATATACCACGCAAAAAAACAGCTACCTCTACAGACAGTACGAGCTCTGTGCGAAAATGTGGCCTGTTTTACTGCACAGTTATCAGAAATATGGCGGGTGTGTGAAAAAACACAAACTGTAAAACATCTGAGAAAAACTGAGCCTGCATCATTGTACAGAGAGTCCAATTTTAGGACACTCATTTCGACAAAGAGAAAACGATTTCGTTTCGGCCCTTTTTAATTCTCTCTCTCTCTCTCTCTCTCTATCTATCTATCTATCTATCTATCTCTCCCTCTCTCTCTCTCTTCCCTCTCTCCCTGTGTCTCTCTCGCACGCTCACAGATAGGCAGAAATAGAGAGATAAGAAA
Organism: Babylonia areolata; assembly: GCF_041734735.1. Classification (NCBI taxonomy): domain Eukaryota; kingdom Metazoa; phylum Mollusca; class Gastropoda; order Neogastropoda; family Buccinidae; genus Babylonia; species Babylonia areolata. Next base: position 19,598,869 of record NC_134896.1, on the reverse strand, counting down.
AATAGTACACAAAACACTGAAGGAAAAAACAAAACCAAAAAAAAACACGTACCAAACATGCGAAAGTATCTTGCTATACACACGCACGCACACCCACACAGAGTCAAGTGCGGATCCATTATCAATCGGCTTGAAACAAGTGTAACCTTGTAAATCGTGTCCGCGAAGATAGCAGATGAGAAACAGCGAAACTACGACAGGTAGATAAACACATGTAACGATGGGTGAATTATGTAAGCTGCTGTTGTTGTTGTTGTTGTTGTTGTTTTTTCTTTTCCTTCTCAAAATGAACAAGACGGCAACTCCATACAAAAAAAAGTATGCATCAATAATTCGTGTGATCTACGCACGCACGCACCCACCCGGCCCCCTCCAAGTTTTTAGGAAAATGAGCGTTTGGAAACCATAGATGTAAATTCATCCTCGTACCATGGAATCGAGTAAACTGATAGTACATTCTTTAAAGCTGAAAAGTGGCCAATGTTTTCAGTGTTGCAAAACTGCAAGAAATTAGGAACTAGTTTGTACGTTGTTTTAGACATGTATCGAAAATGGTTCTTCCCGTTCTACCATATGGATGTGAATTACGGGAATATGAGAATCCTGATGTATTTGGGGGTTGGGGGGGGGGGGGGGGGGGGAATACAAATGAAATTTCTGTAAATAATTTTCTGTTTTCACAGAAACACCGTCAAATGTTACTCGGAGAAACAGGTATATATCCAATTGCAGTTCGTGCTAAACGAAGATCAGTGCGTTTTTGGTCATAATTGATAATTAAGTAACTGATAAACTATCAAGTAAATCTTATTCTATTTTATACACATGTTCAACACCATGAATATTTTGGTTTCTTATCAGCGGTTACTAAAATAATTTGTGTTCGGATTTTGAAGACATTCCATAACACCCTTCTTCGAAATGTCACACAAAGTCTTATGTGTGTGTGTGTGTGTGTGTGTGTGTGTGTGTGTGTGTGTGGAGAGAGAGAGAGAGAGAGAGAGAGAGACATTCAGTCAAGGAGAAAATCGATTGAAGAGATACTAAATACCCGTCTAAATATGACCCTCAAACCTAACGTTGTCAAGAAAATATGTCAACTTCCAAATACATTATGTCCGTTAATAAAGTTTCAATGCAGTAATCATAAAGTGCAGATCGAAACTGGTAGAAGATAAGGTGAAGACAGAAGCATTTGGAATGAAATTAGTATATGAACTATTGGGAATGACGTTGATTTTGTTTTGTCCGAAAAATAATGTAATTCGAAAGAGACTGATACCTAGTAAATATCGATCACATTTGGTGTTCGTTTTATGCAATTTATTTTCTGCTGGGAAGAAATCACAATATTAGTGAACCCATAGAACTTCTTAAGGGTGGGTAACTTTCCCTTACACATAGAACGCATATTTTCCTGAAATCTGTTTAGAATTAGTTTTATAAATAAATTAGAAATTATGTTTGGTGTGTTTTCTGCTTGTTTTGAAATGAAGTGGATTTAATTTCATGTTCCGTCATACATACAACTGATTGCAGACATTTTGTTAAAGTACTAATTTTCACATTTGATTTTTATCCTTTAAAATGTAGGGGAGGAGGTGGGGTGAATGATGAGTTGGTGGAAACAGGATATGAGTTCGGAATCAAATAATAAGACGCTTTGTTCATCTGGGAGTGTACCTATCTGAACCGATTTAATAGACAGGTGAGGGGGCGGGGGGCAGAGGATCTTTTCTCTTTTTATTCTTCCGTTTTCTTCTTCTTCTTTTTTTCTTTTCTTTTCTTTTTTTCTTTTTTCCCCACCTCACCGAAGCATTTTCTTCATCAGTGAGCGTCACAACTTAATAAGATGTACTTGACCGTAGCAAATTCCGCTCAAAACACAGCAGTTGGCATGTCTGAACATGCAATGGAGTCATTTCACATTCGGCACCCTTGACATTTAGAACCTGAAGTTCTCAACGCCAGTCTTATTCAAGCTGATAATTTGTATAACTTTGAGAAAAATGCTAAGACTTGATCCTAAAATGAGTAAAATGCTACGACTTGATTCTAAAACGTAATCCGGATAGAACATAGGAAGAAAACCTTACGAGTACATGAAAAACGAATGAGAAAATATGCAAAACACACAAGTTCGCACAAACACCCAGAGGTAGACACAGAAAGGGATCAGAAAGAAGACCCAAAGAGACAGAGAAACATGGGGCCGGGAATCTAATGCACAGTTTGGTAAACCAGTGTAAACTGCTGTTCAAAGCTGCATACATCCCGCATCAAGAGCAGTACAGATACTTTCAAAATAAAATAACTCGTTTTGTTTTTTTTCTTTTTACACACACACACACACACACACACACACACACACACACACACACACGTCTAAAATAAACTTAAGATTGCTATACCAATGCATTGGCACACACACACACACACACACACACACACACACACACACGTCTAAAATAAACTTAAGATTGCTATACCTATGCATTGGCCATATATTATCTCTGTGTGTGTGTGTGTGTGTGTGTGTGTGTGTGTGTGTGTGTGTGTGTGTGTGTGTGTGTGTATGTGTTTGCGATCACTCTATAAGCTGTAAAAAAAAAACTAAAAAAAAAACCTTCAGATTGCTACACCTATGCTTTGGCTAACCACGAAGGGGCTCTGATTAACAATGAAAATCAAAACACTCCGTTAACCTTGAACACACTGGAATTGTTTTTCTCTTTTCCTCCCACACCCAGGCACCTCCCTCCGGTTTTACCGATCTGCCGTTAATCTTAACTGACAATGTTATACAGAGTCCTGCATGGAATTCAGGATGTTGATTTCATCCAAACGGAGTTTTACAAACGCACGCTCTTTATGACTGGGATGTGATGGGTGGTGGAAATAGGGACCCTCCCACCAACCGAAGGAACTGGCGTGTGTGTGCGTGTGTGTGTGTGTGTGTGTGTGTGTGTGTGTTTGTGTGTGGAGGGGGAGGGGGGACTGGCCTCAGTGAGAGAGAGAGTGTGTGTGTGTGTTTGTTTGTGTGGAGGGGGAGGGGGGGACTGGTCTCAGTGCGAGAGAGAGAGTGTGTGTGAGTGTGTTTGTGTGGAGGGGGAGGGGGGGACTGGCCTCAGTGAGAGAGAGAGAGAGAGTGTGTGTGTGTGTGTGTGTTTGTGTGCGTGCGCGTGCGTTAGAGTGCGCGCACGTGTGTACAACCATGACATTACTCTTGTCTGTACCTTCCATACCCTTTTCTCCCCCTTCCTTTCCGTTATTGACCCTTTCCTTTAAAGCACAGGCTTAAAGCTTAAACAACATGACTTTTTATGTCGCCATTTTGAATCGGCAAATGTGTTAACAACATCTCCTCGAGGTATTATTCTCTTATTTTCTGTGTATTACCACTCTAACGTTAACTGACCTCGACTTGTGACTGAACCAAGCACACATGTAGTGTAGCTGTTTTTGTTGGTTTTGTTTGTTTGGGTTTTTTTTTATACATAGGCTGGTACGGTACGACAAAACGCAGTTGTTCTTTAATGAAGTGCCAAATTAGTGCAGTGCACATTCCGTGAAGGATTATTAAGGTCGGTGTCGAGTGCAATGTCTGCCCTAACATCCGGTGCAAAGTCAGTCACTGGAGTCAAGCCGGTTAATTCTGACACCCGGTGGTATTTGATCACAAGATCATAACACTATACAGGGGATTAGTTTTGACTAACCCTTCATTTCAACCACATATCGCCATTTCTCTCAAAAGAACTTAAAGAGAAGCATGCACAGACAGAGAAATTAATCGCTCGCGATTGCGGAACACTGGCAAAGGAAAAAAAATCAATTCTGCACTGACACGAACGCACACAAGTAAGCACATGTGCGCAATCACGCATGCACGCGAGCTTATACACGCTCGCGCCAACACATACACACACCGAGACAGACAAACCAACAGATTGGGGAAGTTCATCACATGAGAGGGAAGGGTGGTTGGATGAAAATCCATGGTACACCAAAGACTATTCGCGCGCGGGCGCGTGACGTACGTCACGCGCCCGCACGCACGCACGCGCGGACACACACACACACACACACACACACACACACACACAGATAGGAGGAAGAGATTAATTTCGGATAAGGCCACCCCTCCTCCTCCTCCTCCTCCTCCCTTTCCCCCTTGAGGAAACAACGCAGTCAAGCACACTTAGAAACCCCTGACACCAGTGCAAACTTGTCAGCGTGCACTCACTCACCTCAATAGGAGGTCGACACACTGATAATAAGCTGTGAGCATCATTAACAACCATGTTAAAGGAGAACAGAATGTGTTCACTCGGCCTCTTTTCAGGAAGCTGTGTATACTATACACTGTAGGCTGCATTCTGTCGATTAAAAAAAACATACCCCCCCCCAACCCCCCCAGCAGGTTTATCAAGTGCAGTGTTTGCATTTGACGCGGCTAGTGCGCGTGCGCGGATGTGTAGGCGTGTTAGGTTAGGGTTGTAGGGGGTGTGCGTGTGTGTTTGAGTGTGGGCCCTTGAGTTAGAAAACTGAAGAAAACTGAGAAGAGAGATGTTGACAGAGAAAAAAGGAGTAAGCCAGGGGTAGAAAGGCAAGACAGTGACAGAGACAACTGACAGACGCACCGCACGTGCACGCGTATGTATGCTGGGGGAGGCCGGGAGAGGGCTGGGATGTCAGTATTGTATGTATTTAGAAAGGCTGCGCCAGCTTCCCTACCTCCCTCCCTCTCTACTTCACCCATCCCAGATCCTCTCTCTCCTGATCTACTCATTATACTAATCTTGTGTGAGCAACCCATCTGTGTGTGTGTGTGTGTGTGTGTGTGTGTGCGGGCGGATGTGTGCGCGTGTGTGAAAAAGTATCTATTCCCTCCCTTATTTTGGTCTAATATCACCTGTAGACATAGTCACACACACACACACACACACACACACACACACACACACACACACACGGCATCACACCCACTCACTCAGGAACCGTCTGAAACTATTTCAGATTACTATTTTCAGGTCTAGACAAGCCAGTTGTCTGGATTATTATTACACGTGAGTCAGAAAACTGACCAAGTAATTCTCACGACTAATATCATGCATTTTATGTTTTATTATAATGACCTACATTTAAAAAAGTCTAACAGTAATCCTGTGAGCTATCCTTTTATTTTATTTTTTAAATCAACCATTGAAAGAGGATGTAATTAATAGCAAAAAAATCCATTTCCGATAGTCTCGTAAACGTATCTCGATTCAGGCTGACTTTGGACACGTATGCGCGCGAAAGAGAGAAAACACACACACACACACACACACACACACACACACACACACACACACACACACACACACACACACACACACACACACAATCATCTAATACCACTTTCTTTTTTTTCTTCTTCTTTTTAAATATAAGTGAAAATACTATAATACAAACACGGCAAACTTAAGTATAGTCAAAGATTCGGGCAAGCAGTCAGTGTACCGAAAGACGGAAACTAGCAGAAAAGGAAGCAAAAAGAAAGACATACAGTGATGAAAAGTTGGTCTGGAAAAATGGCAGGAGGTCGGAAGGGTCAGAGAGGTTAGGGTGCAGACAGAGAAAGACAGCGAGAAGGCAGACAGGGCATCCAGAGACAGTGACACAGGTGCAGACAGAGAAAGAGAGCGAGAAGGCAGACACACATCCAGAGACAGTGACACAGGTGCAGACAGAAGACAGAAAGAGAGCGAGAAGGCAGACACACATCCAGAGACAGTGACACAGGTGCAGACAGAGGACAGAAAGAGAGCGAGAAGGCAGACACACATCCAGAGACAGTGACACAGGTGCAGACAGAGAAAGAGAGCGAGAAGGCAGACACACATCCAGAGACAGTGACACAGGTGCAGACAGAGGACAGAAAGAGAGCGAGAAGGCAGACACACATCCAGAGACAGTGACACAGGTGCAGACAGAGAAAGACAGCGAGAAGGCAGACACACATCCAGAGACAGCGACACAGGTGCAGACAGAGAAAGACAGCGAGAAGGCAGACACACATCCAGAGACAGCGACACAGGTGCAGACAGAGAAAGACAGCGAGAAGGCAGACACACATCCAGAGACAGCGACACAGGTGCAGACAGAGAAAGAGAGCGAGAAGGCAGACACACATCCAGAGACAGTGACACAGGTGCAGACAGAGAAAGACAGCGAGAAGGCAGACACACATCCAGAGACAGTGACACAGGTGCAGACAGAAGACAGAAAGAGAGCGAGAAGGCAGACACACATCCAGAGACAGCGACACAGATGAAGACAGAAAGAGAGCGAGAAGGCAGACACACATCCAGAGACAGCGACACAGATGAAGACAGAAAGAGAGCGAGAAGGCAGACACACATCCAGAGACAGTGACACAGGTGAAGACAGAAGACAGAAAGAGAGCGAGAAGGCAGACACACATCCAGAGACAGCGACACAGGTGCAGACAGAGAAAGAGAGCGAGAAGGCAGACACACATCCAGAGACAGCGACACAGGTGCAGACAGAGAAAGAGAGCGAGAAGGCAGACACACATCCAGAGACAGTGACACAGGTGCAGACAGAGGACAGAAAGAGAGCGAGAAGGCAGACACACATCCAGAGACAGTGACACAGGTGCAGACAGAGAAAGAGAGCGAGAAGGCAGACACACATCCAGAGACAGTGACACAGGTGCAGACAGAGAAAGAGAGCGAGAAGGCAGACACACATCCAGAGACAGCGACACAGGTGCAGACAGAGAAAGAGAGCGAGAAGGCAGACACACATCCAGAGACAGTGACACAGATGCAGACAGAAGACAGAAAGAGAGCGAGAAGGCAGACACACATCCAGAGACAGCGACACAGGTGAAGACAGAAGACAGAAAGAGAGCGAGAAGGCAGACACACATCCAGAGACAGTGACACAGATGAAGACAGAAAGAGAGCGAGAAGGCAGACACACATCCAGAGACAGTGACACAGATGAAGACAGAAAGAGAGCGAGAAGGCAGACACACATCCAGAAACAGCGACACAGGTGCAGACAGAGGGGAGGAAAAGGCCAACTCAGCAAATCACAGCGGACGCCACGGCAGAACCCGAAGCTCCACCGCCAGAGCCACCACCAGTTTCCAGCTGATCCAGCCTCTGATCCTTCCCGTGCCGCGACACACGACACAGATTATCCTAATCCTCGGCCACGTGCTGCAGATTAGCCGGCTAATCCGTCTTAATCCCTGCCACGGGCGACTCAAGGCGACATTTGCCAGGAACTGTGCGTGTGTGAGACGAAGTACGGCATAGAAGATCAGCAGTATTACTTGCTGGCTGGTCTCGGAGGACTTTGGAAAAGAAGTGAACGTTTCTGTCGCTCTCTCCCTCGGTCTCTCTCTACGTCCCGTCCCCGCCCCCGCCCCCCACCCCCATCTTCTCACAGCTTGCCGTTTTGTTCACATTTAAACAACTCACGTGCAAACACAATACCAACTCTCTGTCTAAAGACTAGTAATAAGCACAAACACTTTAAGAAGGCAACTCAGACCTCCAAATCAAAACAAATGCATTAATAACTTAAACTGTCCATCGACTTATTTCTGAATCCATTCATGTTCGTCTGTAAAACATGTTCACTCTTGGTTTTATATTGGTGTAGCTGTGTGCTCGGTTGTGTGTGTGTTCGGTTGTGTGTGTGTGTGTGTGTGTGTGTGTGTCCGTGGTAAACTTAACATTGCCATTTTCTCTGCAAATACTTTGTCAGTTGACACCAAATTAGGCATAAAAATAGGAAAAATTCAGTTCTTTCCAGTCATCTTGTTTAAAACAATATTGTACCTCTGGGATGGGAACAAAAAAAAAATTTTTTAAGCCAAATTATATGCAAACTGCATTTACTGTTATATATACATTTTTTTCTCTCTCTCTAAACTTGGCACTTTGATCTGATATTCTGACACAACAACAAGAGCTGTCATTTCTATCATTTTTTGTTCAAACGGGAACTTCTTTTGCTAAGCATGGAAGTTATATTTATTTGCATGTCTTTGGTGCAGATAGTAAAAAAGGGAAATTAATCTGTAATTAATGCTAGGGGACTTAATTTGCTTTAAACTGATCTTTCTCATCTTAAATATTACATTTTGAAATTATACTCAATACATAAAGAGCTTGTGTACTGGGCTTTCACTATGTTCATTCGCCCAAGTGGTCTTTTTCGGAAATACTAAAATCAATACGAGTGGACTTTATAGATCTATTGGCTGAGCCCTGAAGGTCATGGGCAAAAATCAACTGCATACACATATTTATACATATTCAAAGCGCGTGCTCATATTCTTCGCGAACGCGAACGACGCCATTTTGTTTCAAGTTGTTGACCTGCCCGTTCAATCCTATATTCAAAATCGACAATACACGATAACATGTGATGGAAAGTTGGAGAAGGACTGAGACCGTTCAATATTTATTCAGAGAAAGATTTGTGAACGCCTCATCACTTACTGGATTATGCCCCAAACTGCCATAAAAATTACCACAGAATCAGTCGGAATTCACAGTTAAAAATAATAAACCATGAGAGTTAATACCCTTGAATTGATGAAACGTAAAAATTTCCAGTCTTGACTTTTCTCAAAATGAAGTCCTTTTCACTTCATACGACGTTTAGAAGTACTTGTACTTGGCTCTACATGTTATTAGTTTAACAAAATACTCAATTTTCATATCAACTTTAAACCTAGAATGAACATAAAAGAGAAATTGAATCGATCGTGTCAGTTTCAGTTTCAGTAGCTCAAGGAGGGGTCACTGCGTTCGGACAAATCCATATACGCTACACCACATCTGCCAAGCAGATGCCTGACCAACAGCGTAACCCAACGCGCTTTGTCAGGCCCTGAGAAAAAAATATTAAAAATTAAAATAAAATAACTAACTAACTAACTAACTGACCAACTAAATAATAATAATATAATTTTAAAAAATATTTAAATAAATAAATAATAATAATAATGAAAATAAAATAAATGAATAGATTTTTAAAAAAACAAAAAACAATGATGATAAATAAGTAAATAAATGTTAAAAGCAGACACACAATCACACACACAAACACACATATACATAACAGATATGCACCAAACATGCAGTTTCACAGATATGAAAGCACAGTCAAATACACATAAACGTACATGAGCCCCAACACACACACACACACACATCCCTGCAACCCCTCTACCCCCTCCATACACTCATTTCTAGGCTACGTTTCGCAGCTTCCACGGCACACACACACACACACACACACACACACACACAGAGACACACTTACTTGTACAAGCACACACACATACGCCCATATCCCCAACCCCACACACATATATACAAAGATATATATATATGCACACCTGCACATTCTAATATGCCGTTGCTCCCACAGTGTAGGCATGCATACACACACATACCTCATCCTCTACCCCCCTATCCCCCCCGCCCTCCTTCTCCCCCCCCTCCACACACACACACACACACACACACACACATACGCACGTGCACAGAACTCTTCTGACACTTGTGTACACTTACACCCTCGCGCATGCACAAACGCATACAAACACACAGACCCACACAAACACACACATACACACACGCACAGAGGCTGCCACTGATTGGCCGCAAGAGGGATGGGAAAAGATCTCTGATGCCAAGAACGTGGCGTCTACTAGTGTGTTGCTCAGTCTATTGTATTTGGAAAAGCCCACAGAGACTCTGTTCCGTTTCGAAGAAATTTGCGAAATGTTGGTTTGGAAATGATGCCGATATTTGTTTAATTTGCAAAGCATCGTGCTCTACCTTTCATGCTAGACTTTCGACCGCTCCCTCTCTCTGCCTTTATCTCTTTTAGGCGATCGATGGTGTGACGGCCTTGTACCTGTTCTTTTTGATATCCTTTGACTTTTCTGAGGATTTCGATTTTCCTAGATGTAGGTCGCTCGTTGTTGTTGCGTTACCAGCAAGTCTGTCAGCTCGCTCATTTCCCTTAACACCTGCATGTCCCGGGCAGTATGACCATGTAAGTTTTTTAATCTGAAAGTTGCGCATTGCCTCATGCCACTCTGGGCTTCCCATTCCATTTTCAATTTTCTGTATGAGGTTCATTGAGTCGGTTAGAATCATGGCATGTTGGTTTCCGGGCATATGGATAGACGATCGTTAGGCTGGAGGTTGTGACTTTGTAGGCAGCATTCTCTTCCCTAATTGTTTTTCCATTTTGTTTTGCAGTGAATCCCTAACTGGACTGGTCTTTGGTGACTGAGCCATCTGTGTATATGATGATGCCCTCTTCTTTACTGTTTTCTTCTATGAGTAGCTTCACTTCCGCATCAGTTTGAGATTTTGACATTTTATGTCTCCAAGAGACCAGGGCAAGTGCAGACAGACCAGTTTTTATCACAACAGATTTCTCTGCGTGAAATTCGGGCTGCTCTCCCCAGGGAGAGCGCGTCGCTATACTACAGTGCCATCCATTTTTTTGTATTTTTTCCTGCGTGCACTTTTATTTGTTTTTCCTATGGAAGTGGATTTTCCTACAGAATTTTGCCAGGAACAACCCTTTTGTTGCCGTGAGTTCTTTTACGTGCGCTAAGTGCATGCTGCACACGGGACCTCGGTTTATCGTCTCATCCGAATGACTAGCGTCCAGGCCACCACTCAAGGTCTAGTGGAGGGGGAGAAAATATCGGCGGCTGAGCTGTGATTCGAACCAGCGCGCTCAAATTCTCTCGCTTCCTAGGCGGAAGCGTTTCCTCTAGGCCATCACTCCAAATAGATGTGAAGAAATTATTGCTGCGCGCTATGCAGAACTACTGATTAATGACATGAGGTCGTTCACCTCTTTTTGTGTCTGTGCGCGTGTTCGCCTGTATTTTATTCACACACACACACACACACACACACACACACACACACACACACACACGCTGCTGAACGATCACCACCTTTGCAGTGGTGAGCCAGGAAAGGGGCAAAAAGCTCTGGTCACGCTCCATTCAGCAGAAGACGTTTCATGACTGGGCCAAGCGACTCGCGATCGGTCGTGTCATAAAAAGTGTTCGAAACGGAAACTTGTTTCCGGTGACCCCCCCCACCCCCACCCCCCTTCCCTCTCCTTGGGGAGGAGATGGGGGAAGGTTTGTGGTTTGATGAATGAGGGGGTGGGTGCGAGGGGACGTGGTGGTGGGGAGAAGCTATAGTTGGCAAGTTTGTGGTGAATATAAATGAATTTTAAAAACACCTCTGGTGACATAAAATCGCTGTTCAAAGGTCAGGACGAAAAAACCCGGCGCCCCTATTTACGTGATTCCGCATAATGAGATACAGTGTTAAACGGCAAACGGCTCTGTTCTGTATTTCACTACCACCAATACCACCTCTCACCACCCCCTGTCACCAATTTCGTTCACGTAATTCACCTCCCCCCCAAACCCCCCCCACACACACACACACACACACACACACACACAAAATCCCCCTCCCCCTTTTTCCTCTCTTCCTAAGGGTTATGGGACCGATGACCTGAATACAAGTTACTACCTTTTGGTTCTGATGACAAGACTGGGAGGCAACGTATGAGAAAATTTAACTTTGCTTCTTCTTTTTTTTTTTTCTTTTAGTGCCTGAACGACTCCCTCGCCCCAACCGATGGCTGTGTGAGTCAGGTGACCCAATGACCTAGGCGACAGGGTCCATAGGTCAATGGTCGGCGTCGGAAGGACCGCAGTTTGAATCATTCAGCGCTTGGCAAGTTTATTTCTGGTTAGGTCTTGTGCAGTGCTTCTTGATGATGATATGGATACTTATACAGTGCATTTTCTGGGTAAGAGACGAACCTCTGCATGGGCTGGTCTGCACATAATATGTTGAGCTGGGAGATGGGGAAAAATCTTCACCCTTAATCCACCTGAAACTGTTCTTTTGTTTTTCCTGTTCATTTTGTTCTACGCCAAACACAACCACCATATTATCAACGTGATCAAAGTGATCCCATACCGTGTGGGTACGAACCCGATATCGAAATATTTCAGAAACAAAAAACACCCATCAGTAATCTGTCCGAACCCATAAACATCTTTAACACGAATAACTGCTTATATATTATATCATTATCATGAACGAATTTTTCATTTTGGGTCCAATGTTTAAACTTGAAAGGGATAAATGCATTCAGTGGTTTGGAAGATTCAACCAGAACACATTTTACGCACGCGGGCACTGGGAGGGAGGGAGGGGGAAGAAAGAGACAGACATCCTGTCATTTGACTTAGTATTTTCCAACAGTGTCCCCGTTAATTTTTTTATTTTTTTTTTAACATACACATCTTTGATATGAGGGGGACAAAGTGAGGTTTAAGAATACTGGGGGTGGGGGAGTGGGTGGTCGGGATTAGAAAGGGAGACAAAAGCAGGCCTATTATTTAGGTCATCACATGCTGTTGACCTCAGTGTTCTGTCACTTGCTACTTCACGTGCACTGTTTGGACAAAAAGGGGGGAAACTGGGGCAGTGCTTGTTTAGAAAGTTATGGCCCCGTGTGGATCGTGCACCTGCACCCATTGGAATGCCCACCGTGTGCAGGCCGGAAAGATTTTATGGGCGAGTTTCGTGCTGAAGAATTAAGTACTGCTCGTCACTGTTGACACACAAAGCAGGAATTATGTACGAAAAAGTCCAAAGGAGCCGGATGAACGTGTTACTTGCATGATTTTCGTATTTCTTTCAATGATATATTCAGATGTTGATTCTGTATGCAACCTAGTTTTGTGAAATCGTGGTCCACCACTTCTAACTCTTATTTTTCTTTAAACTTTTGAGATCGCCCCATTCCTCCCTCCCCCCGCGATGCTGTCTGCGATGCTATACTTTAAAGTGTGTGCTCTTGCGCACGTTTGTGCATAAACTGGTTTGTGTATATGCTCCCCGGAAGTGCGCACGCAAACGTGAACGAGCAATGCTTACCAAACAAAAACCCCAGTGTTCTGAATTAAGGTTTCTGGGCCACTTGAGCATAGAGCAGCAGCCAGATTCATGACTGGGTAGATCTGTCCACCCGGTGTCCACTGACAGGTTCAAGAGGGGAAAAAATACCTCCAGGAAAAAAATCCTCTTTTTTTTCTTTTCTTTTTTTCTTTTTTTTTTCTTTTTTTTTTTTTTTTTCCCAGGAAAAAAGTCTACGAGGATTTTTTTCCCGGTAAAAAAAAAAATCCCCCATGGAAATCAGCACATCACACAGGGAAAAGTTGCCAGGAGGAAACACTGTCCTTTCAACACGATGAATGGACATGGCTATCTTATGTGTAGTTGTACTTGTGATGAGCGAAGGGCTTGGTGAGTGTCCAGTCCAGAGAAGTCAGAGATACGGGGCGCGCGACTAACTTCCTTCAGAAAATCCTGGATCCCTACCACTGGGTTGGTATTGCAACTTCATGAAGAAGTATGCTGCTGCATGAGGTCAAAAGATGAGCACCACGTCTGATAAAAGAGGCTTTAACTGTACTGGTGGCTGTTGACTATTTCACTAAATGGGTGGAGGCACACCCCTTGCGATCAACATCTGCAGCAGACACGACAGGTTCTTCTTATGACAGGGTTCGAATTTAGAGGGTGTCCGGGTGCAAATGCTACTTAAAAGTTGGCTCGGGCACGCAAATTTTATATCGAGAGTGCCCAGCTGGCACTCAAAAATTGATAGAGGCGAAAGAAAATTGATTAAAACATACACCAAGAAAGCATGCTCGAACGCGGTCGATCGAAATGAAAAGCGTCGCCTGCTGCAGCTCGCTTCGCGGAGCAGCATCATTGCTCGTGCCCGATCGGAGGTTGACGTTCATGGCACGTTAGCGACGAATGATGTTTTCCATCTTCAATGTTAAAAGAAAGCCTCCCGAAACAAACAAAAGCTCAGGATGACAAAAAGAATAAACAGCAGGAGTACGAATCAAAGCGCCAGCACGTGTAGACTTTACTTGGCACATTCTATTTCATTTTATCATGCTGCCACCCAAAACCACAATTGGGCACTCTAATGTTTTGTCCAGAGTCCCCGACTGGAACTCAAAAAAAGTTAAAATCGAACCCTGTATGAGTTATGTCCGGAGATACGGATCAATGACCAAGGGAGAAAATTTGTGAACCGAGTGTCATCCGACCTTCACAATCTTACTAGTGTACAACAAAATATAACGTGTGCATATCACCTTCAGCCCAACGTGCATGTCGGAAGGAACAATCGAATAAAAGCATTTCGTAATGCTTAAAACTGGGTGACGAGACACTAGGTTTATACTCTACCAGATACCCAATTTGCCCTCAGGACAGAGAGACAGAACAGCGTAAAGCATTTCTTTCGTGCTCCAAGGACGAAAGGCCAGATTAACTATTCAGAAAGCTACTGGACACAGCAGTATGCATCTTTACTTAATGAGGCCACACCAGAATACACCCTTGTCAAGAGAAAACCAAGCAACTAAAGCAATGGTAAATGCTGAACGAGTCTTTTCATACAAAAGCAGACATTGAAGAGATCGGGGAAGTGGATAAGCATTAAAGAAGTAGATGATTGATGATGGAAACCATAGCATACGTATATATAAGAAATGGATGGGCAACGTGTATTGATCCATGACATAAATGATTCTTGGTGTCTATTTTATTCCAGGGTATTATTTTATCTTGTGAGATTTAGCATAAACACAGTAACAGTGGTTTTTGTATTCCAAAAGTCATCAAAAGACAAGAATCTATGTCCCTCTTGAAAAATAACCCAGTGAAATCTCTCCATCCTTCTCCACACACACACACACACACACACACACACACACACAAACACACTTATCTATATATATACCCTTGGAAGTTGTTTTCCACATTAAGGGTTCGTCTCCATGTATGTGAGAATTACAAGAACAAAAACGATTTATTCTACCAAAGATTCAAAAGCCAATCAAGCAAAGCATAACAAAAATGACGAGAGCATGCATTGTCAGATAAATGTTTTTGTGCGTTTGTGTGTGCGCGCGCGCGTGCGTGCAGTTGTGTGTGTGCGTGAGAGGGGGAGAGAGAGGGAGAGAGAGAGGATGCAGGCAGGCAGGTGGACAGGCAGGCATTGCGTTGATCAAAATCATGGACGTACAGTGCGTTCAAAGTGAATATGGGCTGTTCTTTCTTCCCTTGTTATCAACCAAGTAAAGAAATCTGCTGCACGTCTGAGTTCCAGGAAAGCACAAGCCTTACTTCTAAAATAGTTGCACTGACAACCAGTATCTGATTAAATGAAGAACAACCTTGACTGTCACTCACAAATGTACGACTGACCACTCCTTCCTACTTTCTTAAACTACGAGTATATTCAACGTATGACTCTCGCGGTCTCCGTACTGGGTTTGATAAAAAGCGCTCTACAATAATCTGTTTGCAAATCCCATGGTTACTGATCTTCCATGTCACAAAGTTATGAAAACCTATCCTACCAGACTCTTTGTCTTTCACTCCAAAATATCAAACAAACAAAAATAATCTTAATGAATCTGTTCAGTTTGTTCTACAAATGACACCCACTCTTATCCTTCCTTCTCTAATCCGGAGACCTTTGCGTGTGGGTGTATACGCGTGCGCGTGTGTACATGCGTGTGATGTGTGCATATGTGTGTGTGATGTGTATTTGTGTGTGGTGTACTTTTGTGTGTGGTGTACTTTTGTGTGTGGTGTGTTTGCGTGCCGTTCGTCTTTGTGTGGGGTGTTTTGGGGTTGGTTGTTTTGTTGTTGTTTTTTTGGCGAGTCGTGTGTGGTGTGTTTGAGGTGTTTGAGATGTTTGGTGTGGTGTGGAGTGGTGTGGTGTATGTGTTGTGTTGTGTGTGTGTGTGTGTGTGTGTGTGTGTGTGTGTGTGTGTGTGTGTGTGTGTGTGTGCTGCAGGAGTTAGAAAGGCTGCACGCACGCACATGCCAATGCTTTGTGAGGGGGAGAGAGAGAGTAGAGAGGGTAGAGAGAAAGAGTACTACATTATCTGCAGTTTATTCATATGGATGTGCACAACAGCTGCTTACGCAAGACGCTGTTGCAAATCAAAGTTATAGCTCAGGTTGAGATTCAGGTATAGTCCCACTCTCCTCCCCCACCCCTGTCTTCACTGTAACCCTTCCCCAGGCCCCTGTGGTTTATTTTCCATTTTCAGTCTCCTTAAACATGCACACTCACAAATGATTTTGCTCGCTACGCCTCTACCTTGTGTGCCAGCAGGCCCTATGTCCATCTGTCCACGAACAGAATACTCTCACAAATCCTAATGATATGTGGTTCGTCCGCCGGAATCGACGAGAACCATCTAGTCATACTGGGGGTGGGTGGGTTGGGCTCTGTGGGTGCGCAGATGACTGGTCAGGCCAATCCGCGCCCGGAAGGTTCTGACGCAGTGTGGACAGGGGATGGTGGCGGCTGTCAGGGACTTGCTGGCACTGCTTTTTCTGGCCTGACTGCGTTGCTCTGCCTAATGATATGGAAACGGTGTGGCCGACCCATGCAAACACTGGAATTTGCGTGTCATTTCGACAGTCCCGTAGCCTTCGACCTTAGGGATACCACTGATGACCTGGCAACCACTTAACCAGTTTCCATCTCTCCCTGTTCGTCGTCTCTCTCAGGGTGTTGCTAAGTCAGGCATGTTCATTCTGTGACGTAATTCACTAACCGTAAAACTCAGCACATTCTGTACAAAGCGAACCTTTGCAAACCATGTAAACAGACGTGCGGCGTACAGAACTCACCTCAAAACTGTGGACATTAGGTTCAAACTGGAGCTCTTTATTCAGCTCTGACGACGACTATCAACACCCTGGTGGACACCGGAGTTATCTTCCCTTTCGGAGTGGTGTCCAGAAGTCTAGTTCTGTCGCTTTCTCGGAGATCCAACCTGTGCTCCATGGCCTGTAGTCTTCCTGGTGCTGAACTCTCTCGAAGAAGACAAAACATATATGACAACATTCTACGGTGTAAAATTGCGAGCTCTAAAATAACTCAGAACTATCAACTGTACGAAAATTTACTCAGCAATCAGCCATCTGCCCCACCCAACATCCCCTTTTTTCTTTAACCCTTTCACCGCCAGCCAATTTAGAGTACAAAATTCCCTTGTGGTATAAACATAGAAAAGATAGTGGCTAAGAATAGCTGGGAATTCCCCCTGCGATGTATAGAAAATACGGCCTATCCTACTACTGAACATTAAGAGCAGTAGGTTCATGGATAACAGACCGATGAATGGCCACCTTTCAGTGACATGGGTCCTCTACCATGCCTGTGCATAAATGCGAGCTTGGCGGTGAAAGGGTTAAAAGCAGATGTGATGTAGCGTTTGTGGGTCAGTCCGCACAGTTGTGACGCCTCGAAACAAACTGTTAGGTACAATTATCTGTCAACGTTTCGAGAAACGTAAATCCGGAATTATCGACTGAGCAAGGTGGAAGGAGTCAAGAAGCAAGGTGGCAGAATGGTAAGACGCTTATCTGCCAGTTCTCTCAGTGAGGGTCTGGGTTCGAATCGCGATCTCACCATTTCTCCCAAATTTGACTGAAAAAAAAATCAAACTGAGCGTCTTGTCATTCGTATGAGGCGATAAACCTAGGTCCCATGTGCAGCACGCACGTGGCGCACTGAAAAACTACCCAGGGCAACTAAAAAAAAGTTGTTCTCTGGCAAAATTCTGTAGAAGAAATCTACTCATAGGTACACAAATATTATACATATAGTGATACATGCACTCAAGGTTCGATAAGCGCGCTGGGTTATGCTGCTATCAGTCATCCGCCCAGGAGATATGGTGTAGCGTATATGGATCTGTCAGAAAACAGTGACGCCTCCTTGAGAAACTTAAGTCTCGACTGATTGGATCAAGATCCCAATAAAGGTAATATACAACAGTGTATGCTGTCACATTCATTCCGGGGTTCTGCTCTGTACCTTCATTCTCACAACCGGAAAGTTCTGACAGTATGCTATAGGTCACTGTGTAACACGCAAAGTACTTTTGCCATGTCATCGATGAATCGTTCCATACTAGTGTACGTCTGCATCACATGATCAGTATGTTTACGTTTGTTCTTTGTTGGTTTTTTAAAATCTTTTTTATTTCCTTTCTTTTTAAATTAATATTACATATCGTAACCAATATGGATCATTACTTGTTTGCAATCTGTGACGCATTTCGAAAATTATCTTCCCTATCTCCACTAAAGAGAGCTAGAGCAGAGAGACGAACAAGCAAGAGAGAGGGGGGGGGGGGGCTCACGTGACCAAGTATTGGGGATGAACTGTCTCTGCAGTGTGTGCACAGGGTCCACGAAGTGCCTGCAGTGAAGTAAGTGCCTATACAGAGGACAGCCGGGCCGAGGTGGACATGAAAAAGGATAATACGTACCACTTTGACGGTGCAAACTCCCCAAATAGTGGGCTGTGAGTACCTCCCATGAAACAATAGAATACACAGACAATAGTACACAAGGACATACAACATAACAGCAAGGGTGTTTTTTTAACATTTAGAATTTGTGAAAAACAAAGTCAGGGCAATAGCCTTTTATAACCATTGGGGTTGTGAATTCATATTCACAATTCATGGCCCGATTCTCTTCCTCCGCCGTTTTGATATTCCCCGACCTGTCAGCTACCTAATCACACCTGGTTAGGGCGTGGAAAATCGGAGTAAAGTACCTTTCCCTGGGACAAATAATGACCGTGCTTAAACAAGCTCTCAGAGTCTATCACTGGAAAAAAAAAATTTTTAATGGATCAGAAGTTCGACGTCCGATTCTGCCACGAAAGCTGCCGACAGACTGAGCAGAACCTGCACTTGTCTGCAAAAGGCATGTGTTAGATGTGCAAACTGGTTGTATCGGTACTGTTAATGTCTGCAGGCGGGGAGCGGGTACTGACCGATGAAGGAGTGTACCGCAGACTGGAGGGCCAGAGCCATGAGGACAGTGATCACCTGGCTGCAGGTCATTTGTCCCGTTACAGGGATAGACTGATAGTGGCCCATGTCTGTGGCATGCCTTGGAAAAGGAACGATTTTAGCTGTGTGCACGAAATGATCGTGGTCACACACACACACATCTCTCTCTCTCTCTCTCTCTCTCTCTCTCTCTATATATATATATATATATATATATATATATAACACGCATAAAAGCGCGTGGCTCTTTGACAGGCCGACAATGTACAGCCAAACACTGGACACATGTATAACAGTCGTGTCCACTTACCTCCAATGTCAGCGGGTTGTTAGGCAGACAAGCAGTTGTAAAGCGTCCATCTGCTTAAGGCCAGACACGGTAGTGAAATTTTGACCAAATCATGATTTTTTATGATTTTCGTTTTTTCGCATAATTTGCTTCTTCAACATCTAATCTTTATAGTCATTTTCATATTTTGTACTAAATCGGTCGCAAAAGGTGTTATATTTGCAAATGAAAGTTGCTTCCTGATGTTGATTTTGTCTGAATTTTTCAAACATCGTCCAAAAGTGTTGATTTTACACCTTAGCAACGTATACTTTCATTTCCCGAAGCCTATCATATCGCATATCAACAGAAACAGCGTCATCTTGTGAATGCACAGACCCGGTTCTTTTAGTTATTGAAACGGACTATAAAACACTGCGAGCGATTTTCCACACACACTGTATCGCGCGAACTTTCCCGAGTTTTCCCAAATAAGGGCATAGAGTACTATGACTGTGCAGTTTCATTGATGAGACTGACACCAGTGGAAATTTCAGCCAATCAGATTTCATTCCGCTGGGCTCAGCCAGCCTTCGGGCACGCTCGGCTCCCTCCGTCGAGAAGCCAAAATGGCCGTCCAATAACAACAACATGCTGACATGAAAGTGTTTTTTCTCGTCAATTGTTGATTATTTTGCCAGCTAAGACATCTCCTGGATTCATCATGCCTCGGCATAAGCAAGGAAAGAGACGATTGCACTTGATAGCTGCTGCAAAAGTAAAATGGGCCAAATGTAATGCGGCAGCGACTGAAAGCGTGGCTTCGAAGAAACCTTCGACATCAGACTCTGATAAAAGTGCGTCGAGAAGAAAGATCGAAATCATGAACCCTGTCGCATATAATGGTGAGGTGGAAGACCAGAACTGGACTTTGCTACACGTTTTCCAGCTGACCAGACTGATGAGTGACCTGAGTTGCCCAGAGTGCG
The DNA here is from genome assembly GCF_041734735.1 of Babylonia areolata. Taxonomy (NCBI): domain Eukaryota; kingdom Metazoa; phylum Mollusca; class Gastropoda; order Neogastropoda; family Buccinidae; genus Babylonia; species Babylonia areolata. The sequence goes on along the minus strand of NC_134896.1, from coordinate 19,578,588 downwards.
GAGAAACGGGACTGTCAGTCAGTGTCCGAGAGAGGGAGAAAGCTGGTTTTGCAGCAAAGCTTGGCTGTGGTTATGAAAAGTGCGAATTCTCATCCCCACGAACTGGATTCAATGACAAAAAGAATACAGGTTTTGAAGTAAACAACAGGATGACCATGCTGAGCCATGAACTGGGAGGCAGCTACACTGCTCTTCAAACCTTCAGCACTGTCATGGGAATACCAGGCATGCATTTGAAAACTTTCCAGGCCCATGACAAGAAAGTAACAGGTATGTTTGTGAGGTTTTTTTGATGGTTAAAAAAATCTTTATCTTTAACTGTGCAGTACAAATACACACAAGTGTGCACACATCCCTGCACTGATAACCACTAGTGAAACATTACACTGTCAACCACTGAATCAGTCACTCAGGCAAAGTTTTGCTTGTTCAGTCTTGACTATGATCCATGTGTGTATGTGTGTGTGTGTGTGTGTGTGTGTGTGTGTGTGTTTGTTTGTGTGTGTGTGTGTGTGTGTGTGTGTGTGTGTGTGTGTGTGTGTGTGTGTGTGTGTGTGTGTGTTTGTTTGTGTGTGTGTGGTGTGTGTGTGTGTGTGTGTGTTCATGAATGGGTGAATGCATGTATATCAGTTATGTGTGTAAATTATGCACAGTGTGTGTGTGTGTGTGTGTGTGTGTGTGTGTGTGTGTTTCATTGCAATATTATATATTTATGTATGTGTATATGTGTATGTGTGTGATATTTAGACTCATCACCTGAGGAAGGAAAGTAAACTATGTAAATGATATAGTTGTGAGCACAGCACAAATATCTCACAAACATTATGCATTTTTCAGCTGCTGAAATTGAATCAGGGTCAACACTCTTAGAACGCACAGCAGCTACAATCCAGCAGGCGTATGCAGAGACCGATGAAGACCTGCAGGGGGCACTGGATAAAGGTGAAAATCCAGTCATCAATATCAGTGTTTCATATGATGGAACATGGCAAAAGAGAAGATTCACATCACTGTATGGTACGCCACCCTACGACGTCTCAACAACCGAGAGGAGGAGGCCAGGGATCCAGATGCCTACCAAGCAGGAGGACACTAGCTTGTAAGTACCCCCTTCCACTGTGCTCTCCAAAACTGCTCTCATATCAGGAGTATGGGAAAGCCAGACCACTGGAATGTGTCTGCCAATCTGTGTAAACCATTTCACGTTCTTTGTGAATTTGTCATCATGTGAGCTGTGAACTGGATTATTATTGGCCACAAAACACTTCAATTTCAACTTCTTCTCTTACCTGGTGGTTGCTGTGCTGTGGATTGACATGCTGGGTGAGTAAGTTGTACTCTTTTACCACTTGTGCTAAACAACACTCAGCCAGTAAAGTTTCTGTTCTTCTTTCTCCGTTTTCTGGGTTTTCTGTTTTTCGCACTCTACGCACATTTCAAATGGCTAAAACTTTCACAAAAATAAACACAGAGCCTTAAAATTTGGCATGGTGCTTCTTTAAAGTATGGTGCTTAAAAGTACGCATTGCTTTTTTGAAAGAAAATGTATAGTTATGTTTTATTTGAATTTTATTTAGAACAATCGGTGCAATATAACTGCGTTGACCAAAAAAAATTCTCAAAAATATAAATTTGTCATTACATCAAAAAGCTATCCGTACTTTTATAGATATTAACATTCCTAAATTAGATCAGAAAACAGATTTTGGCTAAGTGCAATTGAAAAAAAGCCTTAGGCTTTTAAAATTTTTTGTTTGGCAGCCATCTTGGACTGTTTCCATGGCAACCGGAGGTCCAAACACCAAAAAAAGAATAGTTTTGAACTTCCCAGTAAATATACTTTCAAAGTGTAATACATTTTAAATTAAGGCAACAAACACCTCTGATATGAACTTTACTGTAGTGTCTGGCCTTAATTTAACACTTGCGATGTGATATCGGACGTTCTCAGCCTTCCCACCCCCACCCCCTTTATTTACTCTTTTTTTTTTTTTAAACTAATCTGGTTAACTAATTGGTCGAAATAGGAAATGTTGTTCTTTCCTGACCAATCGTCTACGCGAGTTTTTAATGGGTGCAGGGAAAGGGTGTGTTGCTAGGTGTGAAACTCTCGTGAATCTTGAATTGCACGCTGTAGTCAGACACTGACAATGACGTGCAGACGACGTGTGTCTGCTTGTGTGAATGAGTGTGTTGAAGTCATGAGATTGAACGAGAAGATAGGAATTAATTCGTTGCCAGTGCGTGCTTGAACGTGCTGTGTGCACATGTTTATGGCTGTGCTTGTATGTGTGTGTTACAGACAGATACATGGAAAGGCACAAACATGAGGACATTGAAGGAACGACTACCGCAGAAACACACAACCAGCGAAGCACAAAAAGAGAAACACACACACACACACACACACACACACACACACACACATGGATGACTGTTAACATGTGTTTGTGTACAGTTACCATGCTCATAGACAGACAGAGCAAAAGACTGGCACACCGACGCAAAATTATGTAAGGAGAAGCTGTATGAACTGGGGGAGAGGTTTCTCTCTCAGCTTTTCGACGGAGCATCATATGCTTTTTAATCTTTAACCATATTATGCTGTCATGCACACTGGAATAAAGTGAATGGAGAAAGAGAGAGAGTGTGTGTGAGTGTGTGTGTGTGTGTGTGCGTGTGTGAGTGCGTGCTTGCAAGGTGTGTTGTCGAGTGGTTGTTATCACTATTTACTTAATTTTCTTTTCATAAAAAAGCAGCTGATGTCCCTGGGTGTTTTTGCTGTTGTTGTCGTTGTTGTTGCTGTTGTTGTTGTTTTTTGACTCACTTGTGTAAACAAAGTGAGTCTATGTTTTAACCCGGTGTTCGGTTGTCTGTGTGTGTGTGTGTGTGTGTGTGTGTGTGTGTGTGTGTGTATGTGTGTCCGTGTGTCTGTGTGTCCGTGGTAAACTTTAACATTGACATTTTCTCTGCAAATACTTTGTCAGTTGACACCAAATTTGGCATAAAAATAGGAAAAATTCAGTTTTTGCCAGTCATCTTGCTTAAAACAATATTGCACCTATGGGATGGGCACATTTTTTTTTTTTTAAAGAAGCCTAATTATATGCAAACTGCATTTACTGTTATATTTATATTTTTTGTATTCTCTAAACTTGACACTTTGACCTCTTATTCTGACACAACAACAAGAGGAGTCATTATTATCATTTTTTGTTCAAACAGGAACTTCTTTTGCTAAGCATGGAATTTTTATTTATTTTGCAAACGTTTTGGTGCAGATAGTAAAAAAGGGAAATTACTCTGTAATTAATGCTAGGGGACTTAATTTATCACAAGTGAGTCTTGAAGGCCTTGCCTCTCTTGTTTCTTGATACATCGGTGAGACAGGAATAGACGTTTCGGGATCACCAATTGAGCAATGGGTGAACTGGGCATAGTGGATATAGGCGAATCGGGATGACTGACGCAGGTTCTTTAGTGTTATCGTGACGTGTGTCATTGATACGTTCCACTCCAACCAATACTTTCGGTATTGTCACCCCTCTGTTTTTGAAGCAGATGTTGTGTGGCGTTCACGGATCAGTCTGCACAGCTTGGACGCCTCCTTTGGAACTGAAACTGAAACTCGTTTTCTTAACTCTTTCCATACGAACGGCGAAAGAGACGACGTTAACAGCGTTTCACCCCAATTACCATCATCAAAATATTGCAAGCGGAAGGCTCTTATACTGAAGACGTGAATGTTGACAAAGAATACCACAATTTGACGACGGAAGCTAAAGGTTGGGTCATTCAGACACCCACTGGACATCCGAGGGGTCTGTGTAGAGGAGAAGAGAGGACTGGCCGTACTGAGTGAGTTAAACGTCTTTAAATAGTAATCAAACTGGCAGATGTGTGCAAATGTGCAACGAAATGCATGTGTGTTGGAGTCGTTTCTGTTTTTTTTGTTTTTCCAGTGTAAATTGTACGTGAAGATGCGTGCGTGCATTTGCCTTCGTGCCAGCCTGCTTCCGCGTATACTGTTCTAGAAGGAGGGCCGGGGAGGATGGAAGAGGCAGCGACAGGAAACGAGGGTGGAAGTGAGGGAGGTTGACAGGCGTGTCAACACGCCATATAGCAAAATCTTCTTCTTTTTTTCCCTAGTCACAAAGCACAAGTTACTTGGCACGAAAAAGCACTTTATTACTTTTTTTTTCTCACTCTGTTTCCTTTTCATGCACGGAACGAACAACAGAAACAGGACTTATAAAGCCCCCTCCAGCATTCCATGCATTCCTGACATTGTTGACATTGACTGCGGGACTTTACCCACAAGCAGGAGGGATTGGTTGGGGGAAAAGGTTAGGTATGGACGGATGGGGACGGGGAATGGAGGGGGGAGGCGAGCGGGGGCTTCGGGTGGGGGGGGGGGGGGGTAGGTGGTAAGTGTGGGAAACCTGTCGGATCTGGAAAATCAGAGCCCGGCTTGTTTGTATCCGGTTTGCGTTCGCCGAAACTGAGCATTAGAAAAAGTAACTGAGACGGACAAATAGAGTATAATGAACAGGAGATAGAATGCAAAGGACAGTAATAAACACAGGAGAGACATACCAGCTGGGCAGAAAAACAGAGAGAGAGAGGGAGGGGGGGGGGGGCGGGGGGGGGGGGCGAGATGATTCATGCATTCATATAAACAAATTATCATAGGCCATTATCCCCCATGGAGGGGTGCAGTGTCAAACAGCATAATTAACACAAAATGCACATGATGAAACATGCTTCAAAGGAATCATGACGTCATCATCAGTCGTGACGTAAATGCTGTATATAAGCAGACTGACAAATTCTTTGTTATTACTTATTGATCAGATACCATCAAAAGACTTAGATGGAACTGATTTCGAAACTTATAAAACTATCGTGGGATATACTGTTCTTTCAGTTTACTGAAAGCACGACAGCATAAAATGAAGCGTATCTCCTCTTCACTGAAGAACATACACATACAGACACGGATACACACAGACACACACACACACACACACACACACACACACACACACACACACAGGTGTGTGATAACACGTGGTTACGTTGAAACTTGGAGAGAGAACATGTGTACCTGCGTGTGTGTGAATAGGAGAAACGCCGTCAGTGGCGTAGGCGCGAGCGCGCGCGCGCGCGCACACACACACACACACACACATATATATATATATATATATATATATATATATTTCTATTCACCAAGTAAATTAAGATTTCAGAGAGAAAAGAAAAAAAAACAGGTTTATTACAAGTCATTTTTTTCAATTCAGTCACAGCTATCTCAGTGGAATACCCTTTATCTTTCAGTTCAACAGTCTCTCGGTCAACTTAAACACTACCTTTCCTCTACAAAAACTACAGTCTCACCATGGTATTGTTACTTTGGGTAATAGAAAAGAGCAAATTATTCACCATCGTCTGAAACTTGGTATGAGGGATTTGAAATTCGATCTCTATAACAAACATAATAAGGATTTGTTCATACTGTGTTTGTAGCTTTCTTCAAAAGACAGCTGAACATGTTCTGTTGTATTGCCCGAACCACAACTTAGACGGGTGTGTGTGTATATATATATATATATATATATATATATATATATATATATATATATATATCTTTGTATATATGTGTGGGGGTTGGGGTGGGAGATATGGGCGTATATGTGTGTGCTTGTACAAGTAAGTGTTCATCTCTGTGAGTGTGTGTTTGCGTGCGTGTGTGTGTGTGTGTGTGTGTGCCGTGGAAGCTGCGATACGTAGGCTAGAAATGAGTGTGTGGAGGAGGGGGTTGGAGGAGGTGCAAGGTAATGTGTGTGTGTGTGTGTGTGTGTTGGAGCTCATGTACGTTTATATGTATTTGACTGTACTTTCATATCTGTGAAACTGCATGTTTGGTGCATTTCTGTTATGCATGTGTGGGTGTATGTGTGAATGTGTGTCGTCATATTTTACATTCATTCGCTTAATTATCACCATTGTTGTCTTATTTATTTATTTATTTATTTTTTATTATTATCATTTTATTAGTATTACTATTATTATTACTACTACCTTTTTCTATATTATAATTATTATTTATTTATTTATGTAAGCTTATCTATTATTTATTCCCCCCCCCCCTTTTTTTTCTTTTTTTTTTTCAAGGCCTGACTAAGCGCGTTGGGTTACGCTGCTGGTCAGGCATCTGCTTGGCAGATGTGGTGTAGCGTATATGGTTTGTCCGAGCGCAGTGACGCCTCCTTGAGCAACTGAAACTGAAACTGAAACAACTTAGATAGAACAAACACTATCCATAATATCTCAAAAGTACATATCTCTGTACGTAACTTACTATTTGGTAACACCTCCTTTGGTGTTGAGATCAGTGTCAACACCTTTGAAATTGTTCATTAATTTATTGCTCAAAGCGAACGATTTGACCCCTTAGACAATTCACTGTACTGCATATGTGGATCGACATACGTGTGTGTTTGTTGGCATAATTATGATTATGTAGGTCTATGTCCGTATCCATTTAATTCGAAGGTCTTTCATGTTAAGTGATATTGGGTCTGTATACATATATATTAGTGAATTTGTCTGAAATAGTGCTTTATTTTGCCAGTTAACATTATGATTACATGGTTGTGCATCGTTCTTTTCTGATGTTCGCTGAAACGGGACGGTAGGCCTTCGCCGCTTTTGTCGGCCAGGGTCGGTCGAACTGTCTTCTTGTTCTTGTGTCCAGCCTTGTTAATTCTCTTTCTCTTTTTCTCTATTGATTTTTCTCTCCACCACAGGTTTTTTGGGGTTTTTTGGGTTTTTTGGTTTTGTTTTGTTTTGTTTTGGGGGAGTTTTTTTGTTTGTTTGTTTTGGGTTTGGTTTTTTTTTTTGTTTTTTTTTTTGGGGGGGGGGTATACTTTGTTTCACTTTGTTTACACCATAGTTCTTTTTTTCTTTTTTTTCTAAATTCATGTATGGTCATTTTCAACAGTGACTTCTAGCTGTGAATGCATCCGTCACATATTTAGCATGCACATGTATCCGGACAGGACTTTGTATAAGATTTTATTGTTCAGTTTCCTGTTGGCTCGTCCTGCTCATCTGTAACTGCGTTGTACTGTGACAAGTTCCAAATAAAATACTGTTTAATTAAACCAAGAAAGAAACCAACCAACCAACCAACCAACCAACCAGACAAAAACAATGAAATATACAAGGCGTCACTATACCTACCACCCTGGCACAATCGAAGCGGAACGGACCACGACAAGCACGGAGAAATCTTCGTGACCTCTCACCCGCTAATGACTGACCCCTGCAAGGCAGGTTAATGATTGCACGCTCAGGTAACAAAGTAAGCTCAACACGACAACGCCTACTTAGCACCTAACTAATTGTCGCCACGTCTCCAACTCATGCGGATCAAATCACTGTTGGGGTTGACTTGTGGCTATTCGGTTTTCGATGGGGCTTAGGTTTAATGCTTGTTTGAAAAAATGCGTGTGTGTGTGTGTGTTCATTCTTTAGTTTAGCGTCTTTTCACTATCAGTGATATTAGACGATTTGTGTGTTGTGTGCGTTGTGTGTGTGTGTGTATACTTGTGTGTGTGTATGTGTGTGTACCTGTGTGTACATGCGTGTGTGTGTATGTGCGTATACGTGAGTGTGCGTGCATGCACCTTTATGTATACGTGTATATGTTTGTGTGCTTCAGCATGTCTACTTCTCTGTCATGATCTGTGTCAGTCTGCCAGTCTGTCTGTACTGTCTCTGTCTCTCTCTGTCTCTCTCTAAACACACACACACACACACACACACACACACATAACGACGAAACGGTTTTTGGTTTTCCTGTATATAGCGACAGCTGCAACAGATGTGAAGATATTCATTTTCACTGAAAAAGAAAATTATCTTCCCTTGGCACATTTTTTTTTTTTATACTGCAGTATAAGTCGGCTTGTTGACACAATACCAGTGTCGTTTTCCCTAAAAGTATAGCGGGTTGTTGTGTTGCTGTTTGGGGGTTGTTTTTTAAACAGTTTTTACAAGGACCTTAATTTGTCTTTTTAAGGTCATTATGCGTTTGTACTATTGTTCTTGCTGTTTGACAAACGACTCGGACTTTTGATGACGGCTGCTATTCTTGAAATAAAGTGGCTTTGCCTGTGATCTTAGTGGGTGCTGCTTAATCATAGCTCACTTCAGTCAAACGCGACGTCCATGTCATTTATTTCGTAGTAAGAGAATCAAACAGATTGTCACTTAAATTAAAGAGTGCTGCGCATTTTCATTGCATAAATTCTATGCTATTTTGAAAGTAGTGTTTTTGTATTGCATTGCGTTGCATTGTATCATGTTGTATTTTTCTTCGGGGGATAGTTTTCTGGCAAATTCTACAAAACCTGCAGAAACAAGCAGCACAACTTTTCATACCACGCCAGCAGAAGACTGCCTGGATTCTGCCGAGGGTATTGCTGCATTGCATTGCATGACGAAGCTTGGTTGTTTTGGTTTTCTGTTGTTATGTTTTGTTTTCTGGTGTGTTTGTTTTGTTTTGTTTTGTTTTCAAAGACAAGTCATGTCGACCTCTGTTCCTTTGCAGATCCACTACTGTGTGAGCACGAAGTCTTAAATAATGGTACGACCTGATAATGACAAGTGACCACCTTGTGCTATGCCCAGTTCTTTTAATCATAATATATCAGAACTAGACACAGGGTAGCACAGAAGACTATGTGTGCACTGTTGTCTTGATCGGTGTCAGATGGTCAGAAGGAGAGAGGTAGTTTCAGTTTCAGTTTCACTTTCTCAAGGAGGCGTCACTGCGTTCGGACAAATCCATACACGCTACACCACATCTGTTGAGCAGATGCCTGACCAGCAGCATAACCCAACGCGCTTAGTCAGGCCTTGAGTGCATGCTTACATATTTGTGTACCTATGAAAGTGGATTTCATTTTATGTAATTTCGCCAGAGGACAACACTCTCGTTGCCATGGGTTCTTTTTCAGTGCGCCAAGTGCGTGCTGCACACGGGACCTCGGTTTATCGTCTCATCCGAAAGACTAGACGCTCAGTTTGATTTTCCAGTCAAACTTAGGAGAAAGGGGGAGAGCGGGATTCGAACCCACACCCTCACGGACTCTCTGTATTGGCAGCTGAGCGTCTTAACCATTCTGCCACCTTCCTCCTAGAGAGGTAGAGAAAGAGACAGAGACGACAGACAGACAGAGAGTACACTTTTGAACCAGTAACCTACCCTATTTCCCTCTCTCAACACCACCATCATGTGGCTTGCCAAACCCCAACCACGCACAGCGCCGCACCTACTTGTTGGAATTAAAAAGTCCCGAGTGATTAGGAATTCATTAGGACTTGATGAGCGGTCAGTAATTATGCCCTGGGTTGTGACCTCGCGTCCACGTTCCCATCCCCCCCCCCCCCTCCCCTCTCTCGGTGTGGGTGCTGACCAAGGGAATGGTGTCAATAGACTCGGACGGTGGTACAATTAGACACGGGCAGCTATGGGTTTGTTCTAGCTTGTGCCGTTGTCACCAACGTTCTGACCTCCTCTGTGTGAGCGTGTGTGGTAGGGGTGGGTGGGGGAGGAGGTGGGATGGAGGAAGGAGGATGAGCGAGATTTTGCACTGGGATTGGTTTTGATGGCGGTTGTTTTGGTGGTGATGGCGGTGGTGGTTGCAGTGGTGATGGTGATGGTGAATGGTTTTCCCCCTATTTAGTATCAGTCGATCTCTCTCTCTCTCTCTCTCTCTCTCTCTCTCTCTTTCTGTGTGTGTGTGTGTGTGTGTGTGTGTGTGTGTGAGGTTCTCTCTCTCAATTTACGCTAAAGTCCTTTCTTCCCCCTCTCTCTCCAATTTTCTCACTCACTCCCCCTCATCCCTCTTCTGTCTGTCTGTCTGTCCGTCTATCTTTCTTTCTGTCTCTATCTATCTATCTATCTATCTATCGTCACAATTAACACAACTTTCTCAGCCTAACCCCGGATGTCTTAAAGCGCTGAAACTGCGTCCAGTTTGTTACCACCCCTTACCCCCTAACCCTCCACCCTACCCCTTCAAACGCCCCCCCCAAAATCTTTGAAGTTATGAACATAATAAATAATGTGCACCTGCGCGAATATCCTATACATAAAATAATTGCAGTTTTGCCCTGTGTTTGAATCAGTCTTGTTGATCGATCAATAAACTAAACACGAATTAATAGATGTGCACCGGTTTATATCTCCATGAAAACGATGCTCGTAAATATGACCGAATGTGATCGTAAACTGAAAGACCGGACAATTAAAAAAAAAAAAAAAAAAAAAAAAAAAATTAAGTAGATAACTGAAATGCAAATCTCGGCCAACTTAAAAAATAGAATCTGAAGTGCTAACTCTGCACGTACACTACGTCTAATGATGTTTACAACCTATACGGATAATTACTCACAACTATATGGCGCAGACGCGGATCTGATATTATCGCGCGCTCTTAAAAAGCACTTACACTTCGCAGTGAGGGGCCCTGTGATTTTTATGCCGCGCGGGTTGCAAGTGTTTTATGCAAGGAGGACCCGGTATTGACAATGCGAAATGATAAATCAGTAATGGATGGCGCCATTTTCGCGCTGCACTTTTTACGGCCATAGTCTTTCAGCTTGTTTACGCTAGCACGCTGTGCCACACGTGTGTGTGTGTGTGTGTGTGTGTGAAAAGGAGGGGAGCGTGTAGGTGCGTGAGAGAGTAGAGCAGGCTTAGGGTTGCGGGGTTACTTGGATTTTTTTTTTTTTTTTTAATTGGAGTGTTAATGAGTGTTCGGATGAGAAGAAGTCAAGAGACCAAGACAGACACAGATATGTAAAGGCACACAGACATACGGACAGATGAATGGGACAACCGACGAATGCTTCTTTTCTCTTTTCGCGTGTGTGTGTGCGTGTGTGTGTGTGTGTGTGTGCGCGCGCGCTTTGTAATGTGTGATAATCTGTCGTGTCCGACTATGACCATCAGAACAGCAGAAGAGGCAGAGCTGTCCCAACTATATGGGCCAGAATTTGATTATAGTGGAGAGTGTCTTGCCAAAGTTACATCCCCACGCTCTCAGCCAAGGTCACATTAGGACAGTCGGCATCAGGGTGGTTCCCACAGGCCAACTGGCTCCCAAGGCTGCAGCACTATGATCCAGTGCAATCTTGCCTCCTACTTTGATTTGTAATATACAGGCAGATACTGCCTCTGTGTGTGTGTGTGTGTGCGTGTGCGCGCGCGCGCGCGTGTACGTGAGCTCCTGATTTGCGAGCCAGTTCAAATCGACAGTACTATAAATTCAAACAAACAAACAAAAAAGAAAAAAAGAATGAATGAACAGATAGATAAACCCGAAATGAACCGTACGATCTGGACCATCTTCTTGTCTGTTAAGAATGATGATGTTTATGCGCTCTGGGGGAAAAAAAACCCTCCAGCATGGGCCATTTAAAAGTCAAGGCTGTCTCTGCATACTCTATCGAGTGGTGAATTTTGTGATCATCCCCGACGTGGTGGTTTATGTAATCCACGACTGCAACTGTCGGTCCTGTTGTGGTCGCTGAACGCTCACTTGATCACTCGGGGGATAAATGTGGACCAACCTACACTGATTTATCGCCGGACTGTGACAAATAGGTGCTGTGGTGCTAATAGGCTGATTCGATATTCTGGTCCACAATGTAATATGAATTAACTGAGTGATTTGTAAAGGGAGCTAACTTCCCGTGACTGACTGCTGGAATGAAAAAGTGAACGACTGCACCAATTTTTTGTTGTCAGTTATGTAATGTTTCGTTCTCCAAAATGTGATTTTACGATGTCTGTGTAAATAACAACTTGTGTGTCAGATGCATTTGACATTCCCCTTGGTTTGGTTTCGTTGACTGAGCAAATATTAACTGACAGTGAATATGGTTATGTTAATGTTTATGCTTGGATCCCAACAATGTTTCATGCGTAAAGAAGCACTTTGTCAACCATTATGGAAAGAAGCTGTTGAAGGGCATTTCAAAGAGAACACAGTATAAGTGTTGTCCAGCCCAAAAACTTTTCTTTTTCTTTTTTTCTTTCTTTTCTTTTTTTCTTTCTTTCTTTTTTTTTTTTTTTTTTTTTTTTTTTTTTTTTTTTTTTTTGACAGAGAAAGAGAGATAAAGAGAGAGAATCATATTACTTAGGAAACCATACGTGAATTTCAAATGAACTAAACTAAAACAAAAAAGAAGACCAAAATAAATATTTGCAGAATTTGCTTTTCCGACAACACAGTATTCACGAATACTATCATAAGATCAAATAAGAAAATTCAGTTAGGAGTAGAACACTCGGACTGAACGCGCTTTTTTGATAAAAAAGAAAAAAAAAGTGTGTTGGGGGGGGGGGGGGGGGGGAGGCGGATGGAGGAGGGAGAAGAAAAGAATGGTATCAAACTAATCCGTCCATACTCTCCCGGCACTGGTCCGATGCGCGGTTTTTGTGGGTTTTTTTGTTTTTTGTTGTTTTTTTTTTGTTTTTTGTTGTTGTTTTTTTTTTGGGGGGGGTTGTTTTTTTTGTTTTTTGTTTTTGTTTTGTTTTGTTTTGTTTTTGTTTTTTAATAGGGAGGTTGAGAGAGAGAGAGAGAGAGAGAGAGAGAGAGAGAGGTGGTGGTAGGGGTTAGAATAGAATAGAATATGTCCTTATTACCAAGTGTACCAGTGTCTAAAGGAATATTTTGGGGAGGGGGGGGGGGGGGGATACATAACAAGATACGAACATAAATCGAAAATCATACACAAACACAGATACAGTAGAAATTAGGATACATACAAGTGCATGTCAATATAAAAACTTGTGCATATTCACACATGCACGCACTGCACACACACACACACACACACACACACACACACACACACACACACACACACACACGCTTGAACAGAAGCTGCATATTACATGTGGATGGTGCTGACGGCTAGATCTTCAGGTAGACGGTTGTTGATTGCACATTTCTATCTGTCATACTGGATTTGTTCGAGAGACAGGGCATTGACTGCTTTTGGGAAGATGCTATAGGCGAAGCGTTGGAGAAGGAAATGACGCTATTGAGCGGCTTGGCAGCTCTTTGAATATGTATGTATTGATTCAGTATATTTTCGCATATACTTAAAGGAATAGCAATGAAATATAGCACATACATTAAGAAAATAATAATAATAGAATCATCTTTATCTGTGGTCAGTCACATTCGTAACAGCCTGCCTTGCCTCAGTACACGTAACGATTACTTCGAACAAGCTAAATATTTTGCCAGATTCAAATTTATATTCCAGATGGCCATAACATGTCATGTACATCCGAGTCTTACTGGTATGATACATATATATACAAGAGAAAATTATAGCCGTGTGCATGCACTTTGTTAACGACATTGGAAGTCAGTTGCTTCGAACGAGAGAAACATCTAAGGGGGGGAAGCGCAGCTTAACTGTCTCTCGAATGACATTTAGTTATCTACCTTCCTTCGTGAAAAACTGAATGCCCCACAGCCAAATTTGCTCAGTCCGTACATGTGTGTCGCTCCATGGATTTATAAATGGGCTGAGTCCGTGATTGGGTTCGCATAAATTGCCCTGAGGCTCATCTGGCGTGTGAATAAACTTCCCGGGCCCTTTCTGTACCCATGAGCTATCCTGAGCCTTCCTGACACCTCCCAGTCTTACTACTGACTGACGCCTTCCCGGCGCGTGCCGTGCAGTCTGCGATCGTAATCAGTGTTTCACTGACTGGCTTGCAGTTCTTGTGTAACAGGCGACATGATCTTTATGCGTTCTATTCTAGGAGCACGAATGTGAATAAAATATGTCTTTGTAGATTCTATCAAAAGGGCTTGAGTTTTGGGGCAGACTGAGTTGACTGCACGTCTAATCAAGCAATCTCAAACAACCTGGCTGTACCTAACTCTTAATAAATTTGAAGTCACCTGTCTTAACGTCTTTCTTTGAAATTACAGCACAACTTGACAGAAAAAATGATAACAATTCATGACGAATAAACGAACGAGGACAGCACAAATATCAAGTTAGGCAACTGACCATTTCCTCAAACGCACAAAGAAAACAAAAAATCAAATCTTGTATCCGACCCCAACCCACCATTCAACTTGTCCTACCTTTCTATCGAGGTGGGTTTTTTTGGTTTTGTTTTTTCTTTTAAATTTCATGTTAAGATGCAGCTGCTGAAATTAATGCCTTAGTCAGATGTCCACATCAACCTGAAATCACCAGTATCGGTGTGAAAAGACATCTCCCTTCCTTCCTACATCTATGACAACCGACGAAAACGAAAATACGAGTCTCTTCGAGCCTTGATCTGACACTCCTTCTCATAGATCAAAATGACACCAGGGACATTTCAATCTTTATTCAACCGCATATTTATGCATAAATCACCAAGGACGTGCTGCAGCAGCAAATCCAAGTAGCTCTCCAAGAAATTCCTGCATCGACTGATGTAGAAGAGGTATGGAGCACCTTTAGAGATGCTGTGTACACAGCAGCAGCTGACACACCCGGCTTTGTACAGAGAAGCCACAAAGACTGGTTTGACGAGAACGACTCTGGAATCTCCAAGCTCCTGAACACACTGCATATACGGCATCAGGATCACATTTCCGATAAAGACTGCCAGAGGAAGGAGAACCAGTTCTTGCAAACCAAGCAACTCGTACAGAAGAGGCTGCGTGAGATGAAGAACACCTGGTGGGATAGAAAGTCCGAAGAGCTTCAGTCCGCTGCTGATGCTCACGACATGAAGACCTTCCATGATGGTCTCCGAGCTGTGTATAGACCGAGAGTCACAGGATCAACCCCTGTCCGAGCCTCGAACCAGACCACCCTCCTGACAGACAAGAAAAACATCCTTGCCCGCTGGGCAGAGCACTTCAACACCCTCCTCAACAGGGACTCGTCCGTATCTGACGAGGCAATTGCAGCCCTCCCACAGTTACCAGTCAATGACTTGCTAGCTGCCCCTCCCACCAAGGTCGAGACCCAGAAGGCCCTGAAGCTGACAACGTCGGGAAAAGCACCAGGAGCGGATGGAATCCAGGCTGACATCTACAAGTATGGAGGCGAGGTGCTGACAGACAAGCTGACCGCCCTGTTCCAGTCTATCTGGGAGAGAGGAGAGGTCCCCCAGGATTTCAAGGATGCTTCTATTGTCCACATTTACAAACGGAAGGGAGACAAAACTTCCTGCGATAACCACCGTGGAATCTCTCTCCTCTGCATCGCCGGCAAGATCTTCGCCCACATCATACTGAACAGACTGGTTGACCATGTCTCCAACACAGTCGTCCCTAAAGCACGGTGCGGCTTCCGCTCAGGCAGGGGAACATGTGACATGGTGTTTGCTGTACGCCAGATGCAAGAGAAGTGCCGTGAGCAGAACAAAGAGCTCCACATGGTCTTTGTAGACCTGACTAAGGCCTTTGACACGGTGAACCGCCATGGTCTGTGGAAGATCCTCTTAAAGTTCGGCTGCCCAGAGAGCCTAATCCAGCTGGTTGCATCTTTCCGCGATGGCATGCAAGCGAGAGTACAGGAAAATACTGACATGTCGGATCCGTTCCCTGTGGTAAATGGAGTGAAGCAGGGCTGCGTCTTGGCACCCACACTGTTCTCCATTCTCTTCTCTGCCATGCTGATTGACGCCTTCCAAGACTGTGACCGGGGCATCTACATTCAATTTCGCACAGATGGCAAACTTTTCAACTTGCGGCGACTCCATGCCAGGTCCAGGGTGTTTGAGGCACTGATGAATGAGTTCCTCTTCGCTGATGACTGTGCGCTTGCTGCACACACCCATGAGGACATGCAGTTTATTATGGA
>NC_134896.1:19442673-19557673 GCF_041734735.1 Babylonia areolata | reverse complement strand
GACACATCCACCCCAGACATCACCAACAGTGACAGCTCCACGACAGAAAGCGGCAAAAGCGACACAGCAACGGAACATCCTGACATAGACATAGTAAACTTCACTGATGACCAACTGACTACAGCAGATAGCAGTAACATTGAAAACACCAGTGATGACCAACAGACTGCAGCAGACACCAGCAACATTGACAGCATCAGTGACCAACAGACTGTAGCAGATACCAACAATGACAGTGATGACCAACAGACAGTAGCAGACACCAGCAACATTGACAGCATCAGTGACCAACAGACTGTAGCAGATACCAACAATGACAGTGATGACCAACAGACAGTAGCAGATATCAACAATGACAGTGATGACCAACAGACTGTAACAGATACCAACAATGACAGTGATGACCAACAGACTGTAACAGATACCAACAATGACAGTGATGACCAACAGACTGTAGCAGACACCAACAATGACAGTGATGACCAACAGACTGTAGCAGATACCAACAATGACAGTGATGACCAACAGACTGTAGCAGATACCAACAATGACAGTGATGACCAACAGACTGTAGCAGACACCAGCAACATTGACAGCATCAGTGACCAACAGACGGTAGAAGACACTAACAATGACAGTGCCGCTATGTCTACAACCTGCAGCTGCTGTCAGGGTGACTTCATCCCCAGGGAGGAATTCCTCAGACAACAACAATCCCTGGAGGCAGAAATCTCCGCCCTGAGGTCAGCTCTACATCAGGCAAGACAGTCCTTCAAAATTGAACTAGACGCCCTGAGAACTCAAATGAAACATCAGACTACTCCCTCTGCAACCTCACCTCCAAAACAACAGAAACAACAGAAACCCAAGCCCAAAACCTCTCTTTCCAAATCCCCAAAACAACGCCCACCCCAGTCCACGGAGCCCCTTCCATCTCAGCCTGTCTACACACCTACACCTGACACACCTTCATCCATGGCAGCAGACAGTGAAAATGATGGATTAATCAACACTTCGTCCAGCAGTATACCAGGCCCCTCCCCTAAGTCACCTCTCCCCACCGCCTCCCCTCTCCAGATGACTACTGTTGCAAAGGGCGCGACAGTAGTACTTCTTGGGGATTCCACAGCCAGTCGTGTTGACCATGCACACTGCACCCCTCCCACTCCCACTGACAAACACCAGACAGTGTCTACCAAAGACATGACGGTCTCAAGCCTCACGGAGTGGCTTGCTCGGCAGACCCCGTCACCCACCGTGAAGAAATCAGTCTTTCACGTGGGTGTCAACGACTGCTACGAGCCCCAAACAGCAACAGAGGCCAAAGGTGTGACCAAGCAGCAGTGGGTGACCCTCATTGCCCAGTGTCACCGGGTATTCCCCAGGGCGGCAATACAGGCGTCATCCATCATCCCTGCCAAAGGAAGACACCCACTGAATGCCGTCATAGGTCCCAGCAACAACAGTCTAAAAGAGGCCTGCAGCGACATGAAGGTGCTGTACACTGACCATCACAACACCTTCACCACATTGAAGGGGGCCCCGAGACTGGCGCTATATTCCAGCGCTACGGAACCCAGTAAGAGGGGCGTGTTACATGTTTCCCAAAATCTTTTCCCCAAAAAACGACCTCTTTTGCCCACGCCCCCGGCCCCCTATCCATCACGTCCTCTTCTTCATGCTGGTATGCCTGACCGAGAGGACCCAACACCTAACATGGCGGCCAGATTTAATAGAGGAACCCTTTCAAAAAATACCAATAGGAATGATCCGAAGTCCACCCTCCTCCCTCCTCCCAAAAACCAGACAGAATTCCCTGACTTGCCCTCTCACCGACGTCAACTTCTCACACACACAAATGTGCTCCCTTCCACCCCCTCCCATACTCTTACCAGTCCCCCTTTCAAACCTTCCCCCACTACCATTCAAGATACTGGTCCGCACCACTGGAAGCCCATGCACCGCTCGCGAACGGCAGAGCGCCCTCCACCCTCCTCCACCACCACTCAGCCAGTCAGCCAGCCAGCGCAGCGAAGCGAGACCATGCCACCAGCATCACAGCATCTTCACCAGTCCGGCCCCTTTCCATTCCACGCTCATGACCGTGGTGTGCAACACATGCCCCCATGGTCAAACGGCCAACACCGGCCTCCGTGGTCATACGGCGGCACTGTTTACAGACCCATGGCAGCACATTTCCCTCCCCCTGTGAACCACCCTGCCTTCCCCATCCACACACCACCGCCACATATGTGGTACAACTGGCCATTCATGGTGCCACCACCTGCCTTTCCCTCTTTTGGCTGTAACTTCTAAACTGAAATCCGCGCGCGCGCGGTTGTGTGTGTGTGTGTGTGTGTGTGTGTGTGTGTGTGTGTGTTTTCATGACAAACTTTGAATCCTGTGAAGTTGCAATTAACTTTGAACCTTGAACATGGCAGTTCGCACACTAATCAACAATCTCTACAATCCTAAATCTGGTGCTAAGTTCTATGGTACTACTGTATCATAAACCGACTCTCAAGAAATTGTGTACTTTAAGAAATCAATTGACATTTCACTTTTTTTTTTCTTTGCTCTTCCTATTTGCTTTGTTGTTGTTGTTGTTGTGTGTGTGTCTGTGTGTGCATTGACTGATTTGTTGCTCTTCCCTGTATGTTTCAGTCTCTATTAGCGTTAAAAGTCCAAATTTTCACTTTTTATTTGTTACAAGACTTCTTCTTCTACTTCTTCTTCTTCTTCTTCATTTGATATTTTCGCTGTATCGTTGTTCTCCGATAATTTGTATTGGACTGTGCCGCGGTTCTCTAATTTTGCTGTGCCGTGGTTCAGTAACTGAGATTTGCCACGGTTCTTTAACTGTGCGCTGTGCAGCGGTTCCCTGACTGCGCTGTGCCGCGGTTCTTTAATTGTGTGCTGTGCCGTGGTTCTTTATTGTGTGCTGTACCGCCGTTCCTTAATTGTATGTTGTGCCGCGGTTCTCTAACTGTGTTGTGCCGCGGTTCCCTGACTGTGTTGTGCCGCGGTTCTCTGTGTTGTGCCGCGGTTCCCTGACTGTGCTGTGCCGCGGTTCTCTAACTGTGTTGTGCCGCGGTTCCCTGACTGTGTTGTGCCGCGGTTCTCTGTGTTGTGCCGCGGTTCTATAACTGTGCTGTGCCGCGGTTCTCTGTGTTGTGCCGCGGTTCTATAACTGTGCTGTGCCGCGGTTCCCTGACTGTGCTGTGCCGCGGTTTTCTAACTGTGTTGTGCCGCGGTGTTGTCAGTACTGCTCTGTCCAGCAACGGTCAAAAAACAGACAGTTGCTCGATCTACGTTAATTTTTTTGTGATTGTCTTACTTTTTTTCCCTTTATGCTTTTCCCCCACAGGTATATAGTTTTGTCAAATACTCCTTACTATTAGTCTACACTATGGGTACTAATGTGCAGCAGTCTGACTTGTCTACTAATGAGAAAGGACTACGGCTTGGACACCTGAATGTTTATCATTTGTACAATAAGCTTCACGATGTCTGCATGCTCCTGAATGATTCTCCTCCTATTCATATACTCGGGCTCAGTGAAACACGCCTTGATTTCCGATTCAGCAACGAGGCCTTATCCATACCTAACTATGATTTCATTCGCCGTGATGGAAATCAGTATGGTGAAACAGGATTAGGGATATACATTCATCAAAGTATTTCCCATTTTACAAAAAGACGACCTGACCTAGAAACCAACAATGTGGAATGTATGTGGTTACAGGTCAAACCTTCAAAGTCCACCCCTCTCCTTGTAGGCTTTCTGTATAGAAATCCCTCAGCTAGATTCCCTTGGTATGATGACTTTGTACAAATGATGGACAATGTTTATAAACATAAACAAAATGTCATTCTGCTAGGAGATTTCAACATTAACCTGTTTAAACCACAACCCGCATGGGAATCAACTACTACTCTCTTTGGATTGCATCAACTCATTCACAGTGCAACCAGAATCACGAAGACGTCATCCACCCTACTTGACCATATTTACACAAATAACAAAGATCTGGTGCACAACATAACAGTGTCCAACAAAAGCATCAGTGACCATTGTCCGGTTATCTGTACATGGTCTTGTAAACTTCCTCGGAAACAAAGCAAGGGCCACACAACGATCCAATACCGCTCTTTCAAAAAATTCAGTTCCGCTGCATTTTTTCTTGATTTGAGCTTGGCACCCTTCCAGAAAGTATTCATGACTGCAGATCCCACTCAAGCATTAACAGTATGGTATGAAACCTTTCTTGCAGTCGTTGACAGACATGCTCCTCTTCGGACGAGGAGAGTAAAACACAAAACACTTCCGAACTGGTTGACGCACGATCTCATCGTAGCTATGGCATTAAGAGATGTTTTAAAAGCTGCTGGGATGGAGACCGAATACAGAAAACAAAGAAATAAAGTGTGTGATTTAGTTAAACAAGCAAAGTCAGATCATTTTAAGAACCTTATCAACAGCAACAGAGACACAGCAACACTATGGCGTGCTGTTAATGAAATTACAGATCAGTCTAAAAAGAAACCAAATGCTGTCTCAACTATGTGGACAACAGATTCACTCAATGACCATTTTCTAAAAACAACTCAGTCAACACAGCCATCTACAAACGACCTTCCTTCAGAATGTTATATAACTCCCCAGACGTTACAAACATTTTGTCAAGAACGTCTTAAATCTGAACCATTCACTATTCCCCCACTTGCTGTTCATGAAGTTGGATCCTTAATCTCAAATCTAAAGAATAAAAAGGCAATGGGTCCAGACAGTTTAAACGCATCTGTTCTCAAACTTGCTTTGCCCTACATAGTAGACTCCCTTACATATATTTACAATTTGTGCGTTGAACAGAACAACGTTCCAGCTGCGCTAAAAACAGCAAAAGTAATCCCACTGCCAAAATCAAAAGATATTACAGATCTCAACAACTTTAGACCAATATCCCTACTGTCCGTTGTTTCCAAGCCTCTCGAAAAGCACGTTCACAAACACCTTATGAAACACATGGAGCAAAACAACCTCTTTCATCCCCTTCAGTCCGGCTTTCGCCGTTATCACTCCTGTCACACAGCCTTAACCCGACTTTGCGACACGTGGTTATCTGCAATTAATCATAACAAGATCACTGGAACAGTTTTCCTTGATTTCAAGAAGGCCTTTGATCTTGTGGATCACGAAATACTGATAAACAAATTAAATGAATATACTCAAAACCAGTCAGCTGGCTCATTCTTCCGGTCTTACCTGGAAAACAGAACGCAGCGTGTTTACTTAAATGGCACGTACTCTTCTGAAGGTCATGTAGATCGTGGTGTACCGCAAGGCTCTATTCTTGGACCTCTACTCTTTTGCATCTATATAAATGACTTGCCGATGCACATATCACCTGGCAACGTCATCTGCGATCTGTTCGCTGATGACAGTTCTCTTCATTGTAGTGACACCAACATCGCTGTTGTACAATCATCGCTACAACAGGGAATAAATGACATCTTAGACTGGTGTTACCAGAATCACATGGAACTTAACCCACATAAGACAAAAAGTATGGCACTGACATCCAGACAAAAACACCAACGTAAGCCTCTCACTCTAAAACTTGAGGTAAACAAGAACCCAGTTGAACAAGTTTGTGAACACCGCGTTCTTGGGGTAATAATTGATAAAGAACTAAACTGGCAAGCTCATATTAACCATGTCTGCAAACAGTTAGCTCGCAGTCTGTTCTTACTCAATAAACTTAGACATTATGTCGATGCTCCAACCCGAAAATTATTCTTCGGGGCACATTGTCTTTCTCATATCAATTATGCATCTACAATCTGGAGCAATGCCAGTCACAACCAGCTCAAAAAAATAAACTCATTACATAGACGAGCAGCTAAACTTATACTACCCGACCACTCACTATCAACAGATGAGAAATTAACAAAACTGGAAATATTACCACTGTACAAGCAATTTGAATACAATAGAATGGTCCTCATGTTCAAAGTACACAACCACATGTCACCACCGTACCTCAGTGAATTTGTTCAAAGAGCAACAGAGCGTTACGATTCAGATAATTATATTCTGCCTCGTGTGCGCATTGACTTGTACAAATCTAGCTTTGCATTTTTTGGACCATCTATTTGGAACTCTCTTCCTACGTTCGTCAAGACAGGCGATTCATTATCGTCCTTCAAATCAAGGGTACGAAAACTTCTGCTCCACAAACAATAGACCCCCAAACCAAATATAACCGCCCTAAACACATCATGCCCTTTGTGAAATGTATGCGCTGTCTGTTCCTATACATACACTAACGTGTTTCATCTTATTTTCAACCTTTTGTGTTTTTTATGTATTACATGCAAGCTATTGATTGGATGTTATTGCCTGCCACATCAGCGTCAGGTTTCTCATCACTGTTGTATATGTACAGTGATATAACTGTATTTCTCTGCTCTGTTTATATATTTTCATTTCAGTCGTGCCTCTTTCCTGTATTCTGTGTGGTGATTAATTTGACAGTCTTAATAATCCCTTTACTTTTTGATTTTTTTTCCCTTTCTTTTTGTTCAATATTTGCTATTGTACTACAATATGATTTGTAATGTACTACAATATGATTTGATACCTAATTATGTTTATGTATACGTATGCATACATATCTGTATGTACATGTAGACGTATGCATGCATGTGGGTATATGTGCAAATATGTATATGCATAAGGGTGTGTGTGTTTGGGGATGAGTGTGTGCATATGTGTGTGATTGGGTGAGTGTGAGTGTGTGACAGTGTTCCCTTCATTATATTTTTGTGATGATGATGGTCCGTTGATTAGTATTATAATTAGTAGTAGTAGTAGTAGTAGTAGTGGTAGTATTTACTATTGTTATTATTGTTGTGTCTTATCGTTACTGTTTTTGTTGTCACAAGGACAGATTGGAAGACTAGGCAATGCCTAAAATCTTTATCCTTGAGTAATAAAGTTTTTGAATCTTGAATCTTGAATCTTGAATCTCTCTCTCTCCCCGAAGGCTCTCTCTCTCTCCCTCTCTCTCTCTCCCCGAGGGCTCTCTCTCTCCCTCTCTCTCTCCGAGGGCTCTCTCTCTTTCTCCCTCTCTCTCTCTCTCCCCGAAGGCTCTCTCTCTCTCCCTCTCTCTCTCTCCCCGAGGGCTCTCTCTCTCTCTCCCTCTCTCTCTCTCTCCCCGAGGGCTCTCTCTCTCTCTCTCCGAGAGCTCTCTCTCTCTCTCTCTCTCTCTCTCTCTCTCTCTCTCTCTCTCTCTCCGAGGGCTCTCTCTCTCTCTCTCTCTCTCTCTCTCTCTCCCCCCCGAGGGCTCTGTCTCTCTGTATGTCTGTCTCTGTCTCTGTCTCTGTCTCTGTCTCTCTCTCTCTCTCTCTCTCTCACTCTCCCTCTCTCTGTCGGTATTTACTTGTCGTTTATGTAATCTGGGTAAGGAAGACGAGCAACATTTTGTGTTGTGTTGCCCTGCCTTGAGTGACCTCAGACAAAAACTAATCCAACCAAAATATTATAAAGATCCATCTAACTTTAGATTTAATTTGCCCATGTCGTCAAGACATGAGTCTACTCTGTGTAACTTGGCCATTTGTATATATGAGGTATTGAAGAGATTGAGAATAGTTACGACGTGAATGTTGTTGAACATCTGTGTTAGATATTTTTTGGTTGGTTTGTGTTGAAGATGCATAGTGTGTCATGTAAAATCTTATTTATCTTTCTTTAATGTCACCCCCTTCAGTAAGGGGCTTTGGCCTTTATCTGAATAAAAAATCGTTATCGTTATCCCTCTCTCTGTCTCTCATCTGCCTGTCCGTTAGTCTGCCTGTCTTTGATTACCGTGTCTGTCTGTCTGTCTCAGTGTCCCCAATTCTTTGTTAGTGACTGACAGAGACGCCTGACGATCGCCATAAGTCTTATTCCGAGTTGAGCTTCTTACCCAGGGCTCCAGCAAACTGTCAGGGACAGCTGAGTGGTTGTCTTTGCCTGAGGGTGATAAGGCCTTAACCAAACAGTTATTACCACAGTAGTACGAACTGAACCATTACTGGCCTGATAAGGACAGTTTTTATACAAGACATGGTCGCTTGTCCACTTCATCTTAATCCTGTATCAGAGTCTGACTGCCAGGTATAAAGTAACTTGTCAAATGTCGAGTAAGTCCGTCACAGTTTGATGTGACAGCTTGCTTGTTTGTTTTGCTACTTTGTTTTCCGTCGCTGTCTCATTTCAGTTGTCCATTGTGCACAAATGCTGAAGAAAACAAATTACATTTTATATGTTTTGTTGTCCAAAGTTATGAGAACTACGGTATAATTAATTTCATACACCAGAAATATCACTATCAGCCTTCTATGTTTGAACTAATTTTGTTTGTCACATGTAGGAGAAGAAGTCAGTTTCCAACTTAGTATTTCAAAGCCTTCAAAATCTCGGCCGCGGTCACTAAGTTCTACCTGATTATCAAATTTGTGTACGGTTTCCAGTTCTATTATATCGCATACAGTATACTGACGGCTAAACTTGTAATGTTTTCGAAATATTATGTGTAACTTACACACTGCACCCCTCTCTCTGTCTCTCTCTGTCTCTGTCCGTCTCTGTCTCTCTGTCTCTGTCTCTGTCCGTCTCTGTCTCTCTCTCTCTCAGGCTCTCTCTTCGGCTTCGGCTCAGTCTCTCTCTCTCTCGGAGTTCTCGGCGGTGGAGAATTCGTAGATTGGCTGAGACGAAGTTCCACAGGTATACAGCACCACTATGCACGCCCGGTGTGAAGACCACTTGATACACAAAATACAACAAACACTTGACTCAAGAAACTTAAACTGAAACAATGGCCGCCACTGAAGCAGCGGCGTGCCAGTGCGATGCATCTCAGTGTGCAATGGACAGTGCGTGCGTGTGTATGTGATGATGATGATGGTGATGTGTGTGACCGACGACGATTTTTGTTTCTTTTCTTCCTCTTTTTTTGTTTAACTGCCTGTCATTTATTGCACGAATTATTCGTTTGTTGTTATTGAATGCTAAATATATTGCCTTATCCGACGACTGTCCTTACTGAATGGGCTTCATTTAATGATGGGGTGGGTGGACACACACACACAATCACACTCAAACATCTTTTTCAGTGTCACTGAGGCACTCAGTGAAAACGAAACGCTGGGCCGAAATATTTGAAGAAAAAAAAAGTAACCTGTTATTTCCATTCAGTGGTTTTTCTTCAGTTGTTCTGATTGTATCGCAACCTTTCGACAATGTAAGCTGCAGCGGCAGCAGCAGTGGTAGTAGTTGTAATTGTATTGTGTAACGATGTCTTTGTTATTATTGTTGTGACAGAATTACTCAAGTGCCTGTGAATGGGCTTTCGAGACAAAGCAAAATCCACGTGGGAACTACATACAAGGGACATAACTCGGGGCTGGAAATTTGCCAATGTAAACTAATTTCTTTCTCTTGTCTAACAGCCGGAAGCTGGACAATTACCCCCCCAAAAGTATCAACAATACTGAAGGATTTCTGTTTCATCTGCATCGCAATATTTGATTCCAATCCATAGTATCCTGCGTTAAAATATTTAGTCTTACAAAAACGTGCAAATCAAACTGCTTCGAAGCGTTTTGACCGTGATCTTTTCCCCCCACAAACTGCGTATTTTATACAATAGATTGATGGAACAGCCCGATTGTCTTGTCTGCCTTGTTGGCGTGGTCACGTGAAAAACCTACTTCCGGCAAACAGCATCGTTCATCATTGATGTACACAGACCAACGCAAGCGTTTTCACGGGTGAGTTGTGCACTTGTGTCTACTTCAAAGAATCTCGTAATATGTTCGTATACCCAAGTTGTTTTAAACAAAATTTAAATGATGTAGTTTGTTGTCATACATACATTGTTATTAATAAACCATGTGCTTGTTGTATCGCTTTCATGTTCGCGGGAAAAGTGCGTCTCACTTCCTAGACAATCGAATGGCGGTGAGGTACTCTTCCACATAGCCATTTTGGCTCTTAGTTCCTTGGTTATTAGTATTAACTGATTATTATATCTGATTTATAAACTGTTTTAATATAAACTATTTTCAGTCGTCTGTCGTATATGTTAACCACAACGTTGATTGAAAATCTTTGTTTTGGAAATCCTGAACACAACAGAATGAGTTATTGACACACGTGACACATGGCCGATGATGGTTCAGGGTTGTGGTCCAGTCACGAACCCGACAGAGTACAAAGTATAACATTGTGTATTAGATGATGGTAACAAATTAAGCAACTGTCCAGAAAGCATCCAAATTGATAGTGGAGTAAATTAAGTTAAGGTTGGTCTTTGTTCTTGTCACATTTATTTCAAACCTCTGTGTGTGTGTGTGTGGTAACCAACGTCTTTCTATGATCTCTTACACCCCCAATGTCATGTATGGTGATGTAGTTTTGTTTTTTAGAAAATGTATTTTTCTTTATTTTTGGTATTAGCCTATTGATTACAATGTGCCTTCTCATGCAGTGCCCTGTTCAACATCTTGTTTGTTGCACACACATTAGTTGTCAGGAAAGGAAGAATGGTGGGGTTGATGAAATGGATTAATTTGCTACCATTCCAAATAGTGATTAAATAATCTCATATATATATATATATATATATATATGTCTCTATATACTAGAGTTAATGCATCTCCTGACCAGAGACTGCTAAACAAAGGGAATTTTCAATGGAACAGAAACCCCTTTTCTGTCTCTTGTTTTGTCTGTGTTACTAGTTAGTTCAAAGACATGTTGAAATATTTCTGGGACCAAATTTGATTATGTCAACACCTCCGTGTCAAGTCAGTGTCACCTAACAACAGTCACAATGTTGATAAAAAGATAAGCCAGTATGATTCATAGCAATATTATATCTCGTTCCCTGTAGTAATCATAATGCTATATCTCAGATATTTAAGTCTTAAATGCTGTCAGAAATTAATTTTAAGCCAGTGCATACAAGATTTGCAACTTTTACACTGAAAAAAAAGAGCAAATAGGATGTTGACTTACCACACAAGTTAATTCAGCCACCATTCATCTTTGCCACACATTATGCACTAAAATGCAGTGAAACATTACACAATGCTTACTATTTTTTGATCACTGTAAGTGAGTGTAACTACGAAAGCTCATCCCATGCATCCACGACAAAACCCATTTCGATGACCAAAGCTTGGTAGTTGTCAGTATTATAAAATTGTTGCATAACATGTTTAAAATATTCTAGAAAGGACAGACATCAACAGACTGATACAAATGCAACATTGAGACTGGTTTGTTGATTCTTTCATGTTCTCTCTTTGTCCTTCATCTGATTGTAAAGTTCAGGGTCAGCTTTAGCTTAATGTACGCTCTGTAGGCCCTGTCAGCTTCTGGTTCCTTGCTCTTCTTGCATCTTTCTTTACTTGAAAACTGGCATCCTGCTCTCTTTGGTTCTCAGAAGTCTGTGTCTCTGCCATTACATCTGAAAACGTGAACACAACCATTGAATGAGCATTTAGTTGTGTATGTATGTGCACGCACAGGTATGCGCATGTCTTTGTCTATCTATTTGAAACAAAATGCAATCATATTTTTTGCTTTATAAAGAAATAACACTGGCTTATTTATATATAACCTTAATATCATTGTATTTGCATATTGTGAAACTGATGTGTGCATTATTTTTACATTATTTTTGAAAATGAATACTGTTCATGTTACCTCAAGTTCTGGTTAACAAAGACCTTGAAAACTGGATTTTCTTTGATTCAACAAATAAAATTGAAAAACAGATCCGTGTAACAACTCATTTTGGGAGTTGTGCTGTTAAATCATTGTGGTGATGAGTCATTAATTAATATGACACAACAGCCGTGATTATGGACATCATTTTTACTCAACAGTGGCATGATGTAAACTCCATTGGACTTCACCTCCAAAGAAAAAGAATACATTTAAATCAACACTGTAGGATGAGAGTAGTAGCAAATACATTCAAAATAAGTTATTTGCAAATAATAATAATAATGTATCATGTAAAGAGAGTGAAAAAAAACAAAAACAAAAAAAGAACCAAAAAAAAAAAAAAAGAACTGAGCACAACTGATGATGGACATCAGTTTGATGATGGAAGATCAGTTCAGACAGAAAGTTTACAACATACATACTTTTTCACCTGTGTAGAACACTGCAGTGTAGCCTCTTTGTCGATCATTTGCAACAGGAAGTACACCTCGGAAGTCCAGAAGTACAGATGGTGTCAAAGTTTTTAAAAAGTGGATTAATAAATTTTGATGAGGTTTGATTATGGACATTGTTTACCTCCACATCAGAGCGTTCAGAAATTGCTTTTTAAAAAAACGGGAAAAAACACTTTTTAAAATCTGTCTTAATGTCCATTTTAACAAATGGTGTCAATTTCCAGTACAGTTAAAGGCCCAGCAGATGATACACCAGGAATGATGATTTTGATACAATGTTTACGTAATAAATGATGTCCATCATGAAAATTTTTATATAGGATTAAAATTCGTTTGAGATAATTTTGGTTTCTTGCTGATTGCATTATGTAATGGAATGTACTCCTAATAAACTATGATCATTTGGATTTGTACCCTAGGCAAGTTGTTGTGCAGAAACGTTGATGATCTTCCTTCGTGTGTTATTGTCCATTTTTGGCAGCCCATTTTAGGGGGCTTCGATCTCCGTCCAGATCAAATTACTGTAAAACTGACAGGGATTGGTAGGTAATATTGTCTCAGGTGTGTCCTTGGGCATTTTTCTACATTACTGCAAAGTTAAATACACACAACATAAATGGATAAGGTTTTTTTTGTCATAGAAAATATACAACCATCAATGTGCCCACCTTTTGGCAGTGAGTCATATATTAAAGTGGCATCCTCAGCCCCACACCTCTTCCATAACACCCCCCCCCCTCTTCCCCCACATCCCAGCCCCCACAAAAAGTTACTATTGAAAGTGCTGATCAGAACTTGGGTATAACTTGAAGGAGGAATTGATTTTGATAAAATAAAATTTTCAAGGCTTGACTTTTTATTGGCTTGAAATAAAATTTGGTATGCACAGGGGGTATTGATATAATCAGTTGTCAGCCACTCCACATCTGAAAATTACAACAACAAAAAACAGTGGCTGTTCATATATGCTCTCTCACCCCTCCCCCACTACCATGGCCTCTCTCTCTCTCTCTCTCTCTCTCTCTCTCTCTCTCTCTCTCTCTCTCTCTCTCTCACACACACACACACACACACACACACACACATTCACGCTAATATGCATGCACACATACCTTCACATTAAATTAATTCAAGACAATAGCAAGACCATTACAGAGCTAGTGCATCCTTGTTTTTCTAATAATCACAGAAAGGAAAGGTGGTTATTAAGTATCAGTTTCTCAGTTCACTGTGAAGAGCCAAGATGATGACCATGTCATATATTTGATTCTTGCCTTATATATATATATATATTTGCTGATGTTACATTTATTGATGTTAACATTATCAGATTAATATTCTGCTGGAGTGGCAAGAAAAATAATAGAAAATGGTGGATGGAGGAAAGGACAATTATTGTTGTCTCTATAAAAGTGACAAACCATTTCAAACAAATAAACAGTTTTCTTTCTCTGTGATTTAGACCAGCCCTTGATTTATTTCTTTTTATTTATGAAATGGACTGGAACACCATTTGTAAATAACTAATGAACTTGACACAGTACATATATTATTATTGATTCATTGTCTATCAAATTATGAAAACAGGTCAGTGTGCAGTGTGTATAAAACTGGATTTGAATTTGAACATGTAGCTGTAGATAAGCTGAAGAAAAACTTTGATTTCTAAATCTAACCAAGGCATATTTTACTTTGAAATTGTAGAGGTATGTTCAGTCAAGTTATTTGACAACTGTGAAGGGAAGGGTATGAGTTAAACTTTTGATTAGATTTCAGGGAATTAAAAACATACTTTTCAAAAATTGTATTTCCAGAACAGCTGAACGTTAAATGGAAATGTTTTAATTGTTTATTGCATCAGTATTCCCTTTAATTTTTTTCTTTAAATCAGAAATTAAACACATGTATACACTGTAAATAGTGCAATGAAAAAAAAATATTCAAGTGAGATCGTCATTAACTTCATAAGCTTAATTTCTTAAAGTCTGGTTTGTTTCAGTCTAGATCTGATAAGCAAAATATATTGAATCATTGTGCATTGGATTTCATTAACTTAAGTATTCACAAGATTCACATAACTTTGATTTTCATTGAAGTTGTCTCTAGTGCAGTTGTTTCGTTGTTCCGTTGTTCATGTGTGCAGTCATATGTGTGGTGTTAAACAGCTATTCATGGTAAATGATATTTACAACATGCTGAGAAATCAAGAAAGAACGATGTCAGCAACATGTAATTGTAACAATGTCAGATGTTTACTAACTTGACATGAGAATGAGGGGCATGCTTTGACAGCAAATATGACTTTTTGGTTATTTTAATTTACGTGGTTGACATTTTCTTAACTCCTGATATGGTGGATATTATGACTTTTCTTTCAGTTTTTGCAACATAAATGTAAAAAAAAAAAAAAAAGAAGAAATAATAAAATAAATAAATAAACCACACTAACCAGTGGATTTCACACAGGGATTGTACAATGAAAAAGTCAATACGGATCAGTTTAATCCAAGGTTTCAGTATTGATAATGTTTGTTCTTTTAGCTTAAAGTTAGTCATAATACATGTATGCAAGGGTCAGAATGACCATTCAGTGCTATTTTGTTTTCATTTGGTATTAAGATATATTTTGTGATGAGCAGAGGATAAGAATTAAGTGCTTGCAGTTGTGTCAGGACCATTCAGTGCTGTTATATTTACATTTAATATTTGAATATATTTTGTGATGAGCAGAGGAAAAGAATTATATTTATACTTACAGTGCTTGCAGTTCAGTTACTTTTTATATTATTATTTCTCTTTTATAATAGAGACATAATTACATTATATATTCATTATAGTGCAGATGATGCAATATTGAGTATTGTACTTCAAGGTTAATTCATGAACCAACAACTTTTTGTGCAGGTGGACTCACCACATGACAGCTAGAGATCTTCACTTTTCACAGTGCACTTTTGTTCATAAGTCATTTTTTCCGGGCACCCCAATTGTTATTCCCACTCACATAACAGGTGAGCTCTTTTTCATTTTGTTTTCAGAAGAAAAAAGTTTGGAATGGTCATAAAACATGAAAATATCAGGATACAGATTTCAGTAAATGTATGTTTTGTATGTGTGGATGAGTTGGTGGGTGAGTGGATAGATTCTAAGGATACATTGTAATTTCCAGTTTGTTAAGATAAATTTGTTAACTCTGTGTGCTCAAGTTATTCTTAATAACCATTGACATTTAAGAATTGAATATACAGTGTCAGTTGTAGATAAATTGTGAGAATTATGAAATATGGGACATCCATAGTTTTTGTCAGGAAGACCAGTACTTCATTGTCTTTTTTCCCATATTCATGATCATGTCATTCCTGTAAATGGGTAATTTCCTTGTCATGTGCCCTGAATACTCAGTTTCTGTCAAAATGTTATCATTTTATTTTAAACTCCTTTTGAAAAAAATGATTGAAGCAAGTTTAATGTGAAATACTTATACAAGTTTTTGATGATTTTTCAAGTTGGTTGTCAAAACTCATACTGTCATGATGGAAATATGTCATTTCATAACTATGATATGAATGATAAGTTGTGTCTCTTCATGGTCACAGCTGCCTATCTACCAGGGTTTGTTTGGAAATGCCATTTGAATGTAGGATTTATTGTTTTCTGTTCTTTTTATTTAAAGAATCTAATTACAGAAGTCTGGTATGATTCAGTTTGTGTGTGTGTGTGTGTGTGTGTGAACACAGATAGTGGCCTACTTAGACCAGTGGATAAAGAGAATGTAAAATGAGTAAACACACAGGTGTTCGTGTTATGTGTGTGCGTGTGTTTTGCATATGTGAGGACATATAATGTATGTGAATGAGTTGTGATTTTTTATTTAAAATGTTAAAAATTTAATAGAAATAAATTTAGAATAATTCAGATCATATAATTATGTGCTACTTTCAGCTGTGAATTGAGTTATACAAATGAACTTAAATGTTGGGGAAAAAAAGAACAAATGCTTTGACATCAGTTCTCTCTCTCTCTCTCTCTCTCTCTCTCTCTCTCTCTCTCTCTCTCTCTCTCTCTCTCTCTCTTCAGAATTCAAACTGACTTAGTCTTGCGCACACTCACTATTCTATGGTAGGTAGAATGTTTGGCGATTAGATATGGGTGAAATTTGGATTTGGGATTCATGCCTGCAGTAGTGTGAAGATGACTGTCTTATTGAGACATTAATACATGTAGGATGTATATTTTTAATTGTCATTTGACATGTCTTGTGTGAATGTGTAAGTCACTTGCTACAGCTAAGTGTCCATTTTGATATGTATTTTCATTTCTGTGTATTTGTATATCATGACTTCCTTTTGTGTGTGTCATGCGGAATAGAATATGAAAAATAGCTCGGGTCTGGTTAAGGGCATTCTTTGTCAGATTGTTACATTTTTTGTTCCATCAGCCAAACTAGGATTGGCATAGTTTGAGGATAAATTGCATGACTTGGGAAATTTTTATACACAGTTTAATGCAAGTAATTTCAACTCTCTCTCTCTCTCTCTCTCTCTCTCTCTGTCTGTCTGTCTGTGAACTGGTGGCATGGTGTCTCTCTCTCTGTCTGTCTGTGAACTGGTGGGATGGTGTTTGATTGCAACGGAAGGACTGTTTTCTGCGTTTTGTTGTTTTGTTTTTTGTTTTTTTGTGGTTTTTTTTTTGTTTTGTTTGTTGTTGTTTATTTTTTTGTTTGTTTGTTTGTTGTTGTTGTGTGTGTGTGTATTTCTTTCTTCTTTTTTTTTTTTTTTTTTTTTTTTTTTTTCGTTTCTTCTTCTTTCTTTTTTTTCTTTGTGTGTGTGTGTGGAATGGCTGTGAATGGTGAAATAATGGTGTGTTTTGATTGTGTTTGGATTTTTTTTTTTCTCACTTTCGCTTCTTTAGCTTTATTCCCTCTTTAGGGCAAGGACTGGATGTGAAAAAGCATGTTACTTGCTCATCTATTACCCTCGATAATAAAGATTTTGTCTTGTCTTGTCCTCTCTCTCTCTCTCTCTCTCTCTCTCTCTCTCTCTCTCTCTCTCTCTCTCTCTCTCTCTCTCTCTCTCTCTCTCTCTCGTTAGCTCACTGTTTCTCAATCTCTCGACACCACCCCTACTATCTCTTTCTTCCTTTGAAAGCCTGGCTGTCTCATGATCACTGATGCTGTCAGCAGATGCCAGTTACCTTTTACCAGGCCTAAATCGTTGCGCAGATTTAATTCAAAGTTAGTGATGCTTGAAATTAATAAATCCTTTAAAGTAATGTATATCTCTCTGTTCCCTCCCACCCTCCCTACCCTTCCCACTCTTTTTACTACCCATCTCTCGTTCATACTTCTTCGGTGTCTGTCTTCGCGAGAAGAGACTTGAGGGAGGACGATCGCGGCACATTTAGAGCGGAGTACAGTTGAAAATTGTAAACGTACAGCCCGTTAGGAGCAGTCGGGATTGCGGAAGGGGAAGGGGAATAGTGGCATATGTGATCCTCAACCTCTGACCAATTAGACAAAAAGAGGATCAGGTTTCAGAAAGTGCCGCCCACTTCCAGTCAGTTGGTAACGGCCTCTGGTGCGCTCATGGTTAGGTGGTCGTTTTGGATTGATAGAATTGATGGGCAGTATCAGTATCAGTAGCTCAAGGAGGCGTTACTGACTGCGTTCGGTCAAATCCATATATGCTACACCACATCTGTCAAGCAGATGTCTGACCAGCAGCGTAACCCAACGCGCTCAGGCCTTGAGGAAAAAAGAAAAGAAAAAAAGAAAAAATAATAGATAAATACGTAAAAATACTACTACTGGTAATAATAATGATATTAATAAGGCGCAAAATCATGATGAAGTCAACTCAAAGCGCACCAAAAACCGCGCTCTTCCGCGCCCGTTTGTCATGATTTCCGTCATGATCCCCGTTTCTTACCCAACCTGCTATTCCAGTCCCTTCAAGTTTCCTTTATTTATTTATTTATTCCTTCACTTTCTTAAAATTGTTATGGTTCAGCAGTTGCTCGTCGCCTTCTCGTTGTGAAGGTCGTTTGCCGTACGTGGGATCTAGAGAAAGAGAGGTGTAAAATACCTTGGCTTTCACTGAATCAGTCGTTTGTCCATGCGTAATGGGGGCTATCGCATAGCGACGAGGCACAGAATTGAACGCGACAGTTAAAGAAAAGCGCGAGCCTGCCAGTGTACATCGTCTGTCTGCTTGTCTCGGAAACCTACTGCCTTTCTTTCTGAGACCACCTTTGTGCGTGCGTGTGTATGTGCACCGAGTTAACTATCGACTGATAGTTGTTAACAACGCCTTTCTTTTGCTGTTAAAGACAACGCGTCCTTGCACCACTCCCACTCCTCTCCGTCTCCCCCAATCCCCTCCTCCTTCCCCATCCGTTCTGCTTGCTCTTTATTCCCTCAGCTTACCAACTGAGTAGAGGCAGCAACAGAACCCCCATCACGGTGTAGTGGCAAGTGGAACGCAAACCTTGCTCAAGACAAAGTGAAAAGGGAACCGGGGTAGGAGGACGTAGGGGGAGTGGGAAGGAAGGAAGCATTCGCGCTGGCTCGCTTGGAAATGGAGAATTAGTTGCTTGGTAACCGGACCGATGCCCTGGTAGACATGGAAACCGCCAACATAAATGGCTGCTGCTGCTGCCGCTGCTGTTGCTGCTGCCTCTCTAGGGCTGGGGGTGGGTTCGCGTTGCCGTTGTCGCTTCCATTACGCTGTCTGCGCGGGACGAGGGCAGTAGGGGAGGCGAGTATGGATTTAGAAGTAAGGCCGCCGACCTTCCACATCTCACCCACCATCCTGCAGCCCATCACGGGGTTTCTCGTGTTCTCTTCTGTTTTTCAAATGTGTTTTCATCGGAACCAAAAGAATTTGGTACATGTACAAAATAAGGTGTTTGGGTGTGAGGTCATTTTGTCTTAAAATGTGTAGGACTGGTTTGTTAGTGTTACTTTTTGATTATGGAAAGAATGTCCATAGATAACTGGTTAAAAAAAAAGTTAAAAAACAAACAAAAAAACCCATTCAGCTCATTTGTCTTTTCTGTCTCCATTTGTTCCTACCCCATCCTCCCTCCTTTGCCTACTCCCTTTCTCTGCCTGTCTGTCTGTCTTTCATCTCATTGTACATTGTTGTGGTTTTTGTCTCTGTCAGTTACTGAATTTATGTAACACATGCTTCCATACATGATTTCAAGAAGAACTGTATAATGAAAATGTGACATCTTGTAAGATGAATGTCGGCTGATGAAGATTATACTTGAAGAACATGACAAATTGATCAGCATGGTCAGGTACTGTGTTTTCACTTCACTGTGTCATAGTTGTGAGTGTGCATACATTTCCATTCAGTATTTGGAGGTGTTCTGGCATTTTACATATTTGTGTTTCATGCCTAACCACAGTGTCACTTACAGCATTTGATGTTCACAGTTACTTTATTTACAGTTTAAACAGGCTGGAGAGGGTGGTTTTTGTTTTGTTTTGTTTTGTTTTTTTGCTTTATTTATTTGGGGTGGGGGGGTTGTTTGTTTGTTTTGTTTTTGTTTTGTTGAAAGACTGGGAAGTAGATCACTTTTCAGAAAGTGAATCTGGGAAAATATTGATTGTGTTGACTGCATTGACCAATTTACCAAGTGTGTCCATGACTGCAGTGACACCATCCAAAGATGAAATAATTTATTTCTCTAATTTTCACAAATTAGCCGATGTAACCTTCGGGAAAAAAATCAAAGAGGATCAAAAGATATCTTCAGAGGGCTGTGAATTATTAATTTTGTAAATGATACAGGTCCATGCAGTACTTGTTTGAAGTTCAAATGTTTTCCATTCATATTCACTTTGAAAGAAACAGAAAAATGCTGTGTTTTATTTCTGTGAGTATATTTGAGGAGAAAGGCAGCTTTGAACACATCTTAATTGAAGACAAGCAAATGTCAATTATAGAATCTGTACCTAAATTGGAAAACCAGTGAGTTACACTTCAACAACATCCATAAATGCCTTTTAACTCTAAATCGCCAATATACTCGCAGGAATTTTTTTTATGAAAAAAGGATAAGCACCCCTCAGTGTCATTTAACTCGATCTACCAGTGCACATACAGATAACATTTAAAAAAATACCAATGCACTTACAGATAACATTAAAAATTATAATAATAAAAAAACAAAAAAAAACACACCAGAAAAACAGAAAGGAATGTAAGATGAAAGGAATATAAGATGAATGTAAATGTAAGAATAAACAGAAAAAAGGAATGAATAAAATAAAAAAATAAAAATAAAAAAGTAAATATACTCATAAAGCCAGTTTATATATTGTATACCATTAAGTAATCTTATATGTGCATGAGTAACAACAGAATTGAGCATC
Source organism: Babylonia areolata (assembly GCF_041734735.1). Lineage (NCBI taxonomy): Eukaryota > Metazoa > Mollusca > Gastropoda > Neogastropoda > Buccinidae > Babylonia > Babylonia areolata. The sequence continues at coordinate 19,537,050 of NC_134896.1, read as the reverse complement.
AAAAATGTGTTTCTGTTCAACACAGTCCTATGATACTTTTACTTTCAAGCAAAAAACAAACAAAAAATTGCGGGGCACTTTCTTCTGATTTATTGGGAACAAGTCTTTAATCCCGTCATATGCAGTCCTTTCATACTGCTGGCCTCAGAACTTTAATTTTGTTGGTCTTAGTCCTTGGGTTCAGTTTGGCATGGTCCTTGGATTCAGTTGGCCACAATCCTAACAATTCAGTTTGCATAGTCCTTGGATTGAGTTTGGCATGATCCTTGGATTCAGTTGGTCACTGTCTTTTTTATCCTTGAGCACAGTCCTCAGATCCTGCTGTTAGTCACAGGACTTTGATACCATTGGTCACAGTATATCAGAGACTGTATAACGTTTGATCAAGGTATCTTGATTGCACACATGGTCCCAGGATTTTCAGTTAGGCATTGTCACTGGATTCTGTCTGGAACAGTACTTTGATACTGTAGGTCATAGTACTTTGATACTGTTGATCACAGTACTTCATCCTGATGGGCATAGTCCTTGGATTCCGTTTGGCACAATCATTTAGTATTGTTATGCAGGTCACGGTTATTAATTTTTGGCATATCTTTGGATCCATTTATACAGTCATTTGATCCTGTTGGCCACAGTCCTGTGGTCTTGTTGGCTGCATGTGATGCATAATTAAAATTCAGCATTAACGCCAGTAGGATTTACATTTAGAAAGAAAACAAGTTGTACACAGTCTTGGCCAAGTAAATTCCTGTTACAAATTTGATTTACACACCCACAAAAAATTTGCAGACGTGTTCTAATCACTTATGGCACCAAAAGTGGTATGGAAACACAAATACCAATTTCTTAATCAAGCTTGGGAATACGCGTTGATCGATGTTGTGTAGTTTCTCATGTATACACAGGTTTAAATGTCGTAACTCAACAATACTTAAAAATCTTGTGGGTTGGAATTTGTTAAGGCAGTTATCCTTCTGTGGTTCAGTTGTAGTTTCTCCCTTTGAATGTTGATTGATATCAGTAAATGTGAACTTGCGCATTCTTTGAAATACCAGTAGTATAATGAAATCCCGATGTACGCAAATCTCCGAAATTAAAGTTATTATATGGATATTATCATTGTTATTTATGTTTCTTGATGTTTTATTGTACGTGAACTGCCATGGAAGATGGTGTGAGGGAAGGGCACAAAGTGGCCAAGAAAAATAGAAGGGAAAAAAACCCACTAAACAACCCACCAAAAACAACGAAACGGTTTAAAGAATGCCGAGATGTGCAAGCAGGGAAGCTTGTGTGTGTGTGTGTGTGGCTTTGTCGTTTCCATGGGAACGGACTCTCGCGCCAGTCGATTCTCGGGATCAGGGAGGGGGAAGGGAGGGGAAGAGTGACTTCCATGACGCCTCCGTGCGCGCGCGCGCGCGTATGTGTGTGTGTGTGTTAGGCAGGCAGGCCAACAAGAGTTGTGGGGAGACGTGTGAACTACACAACTATCGTGTTCAGTGCAACAGGTGGTCGTAGTAACGGGGCCTTTGGACAACGCGACCGTCCGCTAGCCAGCGTACACACGCGCGCACGCGTGTGTGAATATGTGTGAGCGTGTTCGTTTGCGCGCGCGCATCCTTCTGCTTTAATTGAAGAGAGAGATTCTGTGTTTGTGTGTACGCGCGCGCTCAGCCCAATGCATTTTTCCGCCCATGTTTGCGGATTGTGGAAAGGGGGAAGAAGGCGGGGAGGGGGTGGAGGGAGAGGGGTCGGGGGGAGGGGGGGGGGTAGGAAACGGCAGTTTGCCTCATCCTTGGCGATCAATGGAAAGGCCGATGTGAATAAAGTACCGAGTTGCCGTGTGACAGATACTTGCCGATCCAAATGTTGCTGTCAGCCTGCCTATAGTCATATGTCTGTCTGCCTGTCTTTCTGCATGACCGTCATATACCTTCAGGGGTCGTCAGGAACAAATGGTGGCAGATAAGCAACCATGGGTGAATGGCTGTCTATTAATTCAATAGCGATGTTGCAATCGCCATATATATATATATATATATATATATATATACATATATGTATATACATATATGTATATATGATAGATACATTACAAATCATTCATAGCGTAAGTTTTATTAAGAACACAAAAGCAACACTCGCAAACATGCTCGAAGCAACACATTCACCAGCTTGTAGCACTCAGTGTGTCAGGCCACTTCACTTGGGCACTTTGGCCTGACAAACCCATTTGGTTTATCAGTAAACTGTAATGCGAAGATAGACATCTGTCAGCTTTCTTCCAAATGGCGCCTCTTGGCTTAACATCTCTGGTGTAGCCAATGTATTGTATGGATTTTCCGCACGCAGTGAAACCATAAAGTAACTGAAACCAGGCTTGGGAGGAGGAGGGGGCGTAAAGGGTGTGTGTGTGGGTGGGGGGTGGGGGGGGGTAAGAGGGTTTCTGTGTCGAAAGACTTTATCTTTTACAGTTGTTGGAAATGGAAAGAGTGACAACTTTTGAAGTTTGATAATGTGATTTATTTGTTGTTCATGAGTGAGAGAATGGAGAGGGTGTCGGGAGGCAGGTGAGGGTGATTAAGGGACGATGTGGAAAGTGATGAGGGATATTGATGGATTCCCGATCTTTTTACTCAGATTTTATCATCAAGAGGATAGTATCATGGCTATATTGGATCTGACTTTGTGTGTCAATAACTAGGAACTGACAGTACAATCCTTTTAAAGTTTCCCCAGCATTTCAAATGTTCTGCTTTAACTTGAGTGTGCCCATAGATTCTTAATGTTTCCAGATCTGTTGACTCTATTATCTCAAGTCTTATCAGCACAAAACAAATCTATGGCCATATCATGTAATATGTAGAGCAACATGCTAGAATGAAACTGCCTGATACATTCTTTCACTCTGACTCATTTTAGGGAGAAAAATAAATGAGTTAAAGAGAGTGAGGTGACCAAGGATATTCATTTTGAAACTGGAATAATTGTTCTGTCCTGGCCCCGGGGTTTACACACATGCACCCACAAACTCATACAGTGTGAGAAAATACCATATATAACTGCAAAAGTGTATTGATTATAGAATATTAAAATAAAAAAGTAATACAGACAAGTGCAGATTTTTTTTCACTTGCCAGTGTGATGCTGACGACTCTCTCTCTCTCACTTTCTCTCTCTCTTTTTCTCTCTTTTTCTCTCTCTAAACTGTTAACAGTGTTAGAATGAAAATTTCATACAATTTATTGAACTGCTTTTCTAGACCCAGGCCAGATTTACCCTTCACTTCACCATTGCAGATCTCTCTCTCTCTCCCCATTCTCTCTCCATCCCCACCTCTCTCTCTCTCTCTCTCTCTCTCTCTCTTCATGCAACCCCGTCTCTCACAATCCCGACCTCTCTCTCTCTCTCTCTGGATTAACTAGTTTTGGTTTTCATTGAGGTAAGCGAGGAGGGGAGGACTGTTTAAAAGAACAAAAACGTCTACAACCAACAAAACCATCGACGGTGAAGGGTTGACTTTTGCTTAGGAAGCGATATTGAGCGGACAAGGAGAACGCATTACTTTTGGTTGTCTGTGGCCAGAGGAGGGGGCCGGGCCTGTCACGGGAGACAAAGTAACAGGAATCGGTTGTCAAGACGACCCGTACTGTTGTGATTCACGCGTCCTACGTACGCACACACTACTCCTCTCACCAGGCTTAGCGCTGCCGGACCGTGTGGACAAAAGATGCTTCCGAGTGGGGAGCGAGAGAGTGGTTCGGCGGTAGTTGGACAGTCGGTTTGCTAGTCAGTTGCGGGGTGTGCGTTCAAGCAGGACAACTGGGTTTCAGGGATGAGTGACGATCATCGCTCCTGCCACCCTACTGTTTCGGTTTGTTACCGGATCGGATCGTGTAGCTGATGATGTAACAGTGTCAGTCAGTCGATGTGGAAGATCATGATTGGCACTGGTGTCAGGGGGCACGTTTCCGGAGCAGCAAGTCTGTGATCAATCAGTGCTTGGTTTGGACATAGGACACAGCTTTGGGGGCATTGACTGACCGACTGACTGCATTTTATTGTAAGACTAAAGGAGAAGACATCGTGCATGGTGCATGATGGCATTGAAAGCATTTTCCAGGTGAGATTATTTGGTGATATTTGTGGCGTCTTGTATGTCAGTGACAACAACAACAACAAAAACCCAAAACTGGATTTTCAGGGGGTTTGGGGTTTTTTTTTCAAGTGCACATGCACATTCATTAGTTGATGCAACATATTCCCGCAGAAGGTCTACAGCTTGTTTGTTGATGCAGTGCATCTAGATTAATTTTGTCATTGTGTTTGATTCTGGCATACTCCAGGTGTATACTCATTTTAATCAAGATTTCATTGTCATGTATCTGTCTCTCTCTCATTTTCTCTGTCTGTCTGTCTCTCTCTGTCTCTTTTTCTTGCACTTATCGAAGTTATTCCCCTGCTCTGTTCTTTTCATCTCCTACTTCTGGTAATTTCAGTTTTTCTTTTCTCCTCTCTAATGCCCTGTTATAACAGTTTAAATCTGCATCAAAAACCTGTATTCATACCACTTTTTTTTTTCCCCTAGAGAATTGTCATTTGCTCAGGAGGAGGGGAAGAAAGAACAAAGACCATCTTGTGGGCAGTGTTGCATAAAAGGAAATAATTGAAGTTACCAGGTGGAAATGATGTGCTATTGATCAGCTGTCCTCATCTCGGTGGCTTTCACGTCAGATATTTGTGTTGAGAGAAAAAGCCCCTGTCATTTCCTAATACTGTTTACTGATCAGTCACATGGATGCTTTATGCTTCTGTAGTCTTGGGTGCAGAACATCAGACGACATCCCCATGAGTTTTCCAGTACGTCTCAAAGAATCTTATTTTGGAACAGACCGGGCACACTTCTGTCATAATCTGCCTTGTGCAGTTAGTCCAGCTTTGAGACACCATGCAGTCCTGCATCTGATGATCTTATACACAGTCTTATATCTTGCACTTTTAGCCTTTCATGTCTGACAGTTGTCTCACATTCAGCCTCCTGTGGCCTCTTTGCCGTAGCAGTTGTCAAGAGAGGAAGGGTCAGTGGGAGGGTAATAAAGATGGGATCATTGTTTTGCTAAAGAAAATGTGATGTTGATATGCACAGAATTTTGTTTTTTATCAGTGAGGCTTTAAATACACAGAATCACTTTCTTCATTTGAAAAAAAGAGAGAAAAAAGAAAATAAGATAATCTGAAGCGTAGACATGATCACTGAGGCAAAGGAAAGTTGATTTTTAAAAAAAATGATATAATGCATGGAGTTGTCTTAATCCATGGGGCACTTGATATTAATTTAACTTTGTCTTTCCTGCGAATGATTATCACTCTGTTGATTTTAATGCATTACACTGTCCCTGGTATTGTTATACTATGACTTGCGTCTTTATGTGCTATATCATGTTGATTTTGTTAAAGAATGAGATAATCGTTCATGTGACCTTGGCATTGGCATTTATGTGTCCTACCTGGACATTTGAAAACATCAGTTGAACTGAAAACAATGAGGGATGGACATTGTCGGCTGCTGGGAAAAACTACTGGGACAGGTTCAGTAGGTTAGCTTCTTTCTTTCTGTTGTTTGGCAGATTGGGTTTTTTTGTTGTTGTTTTTTTGTTTGTTTGTTTCCCCAGTGATCTGTGCATAATCATTGCTCTTTTCCCCTCTACTCTCTTAGTTGGTCATAATGCTTATTCCCCATTCAGACAGGAAAGGTTGACCTAATGTTTCTTAGTTGTCAAGCTGTTTCCATCTCTCTCTCTCTCTCTCTCTCTCTCTCTCTCTCTCTCTCTCTGTCTCTCTGTCTGTCTCTCTCTCTCTCTTTTTCTGTCTGTCTTTCACTGTCTGTCATTAGTTCTCTGAGGTTAACTTGGGGATTGGGCCAGTTGAGAGCTCAGATAGTTATCATCCTGGCTTCCAGCTCTCTGAACACAGAGACAGTGATGCCATGGATGGAAACAGCGCTCTGTAGCTGTCACACCTGATTGTCTGAGCCATCCACATTGTGGGTCATTAGGGTCAGCAGTGAGTACATCGACTGATGGCTGGGGTCACTAGATTGATCCTCTTGATGCCCATGATCATTTGGTAACCTAAACCCAGTGCTGGTAGCAGTGACAGGCAATGTTTGCTTGGGTGTTAGTGTGGGTGGTTGTGGATGGTAGCTGTCATTTGTATCAGTTGTGTGGTCTGTGTGCTGTTTTGAGCTCTAGCTCTCTCTCTCTCTCTCTCTCTCTCTCTCCACACACACACACACACACACACACACACACACACACACACACACACACACACACACACACATGATAAATTGATCCCCCTCCTACCTACCCACATAAAATCAGAGCTTAGAATATGTCACATGGACCCTTTTTTCTGAATTTTTTTTTTACTTAGAATTATTCTCTACATATACATGTTTGTGTGTGTGTGTGTGTCACTGTGTGTGTGTGTAGTGACAACAGATTTGATTTCTTGTTGATATTGATTTAGATCTTTCCTTGATTGATTGATATGTCACTTGAACAGTTGAAAGATGGTGATTTTACAGAAATTTTCCAGTATGGTATCCTACTTTAAAGGACTGTACTATACTTCTAAATCCTGATTTTGTGGATTGCTATCATCTTGATGAGTGAATGAATTGTGTGTACAAATGTTTGTACCAACTTATTACAATACACAAAGAACTGGTGGTAGCGGGACTGATGGAGTGGAAGACCAAACAAGGGTGACAGTCCATGGAATCGTGGAAGGAATGGGGGGGGGGGGGTGGGGGGGGCCTGGAGACTCATAGTTTTGTTGATCTGTTGCCATACCAACTCCGGCAGGTTATAGACTGCCAGTCAGGCTCTCTCCGGGGAGCTCTCTTGGTTGGCTGACTCAGACACGCACACTTTCTCTGTCCCTGTCCCTCCGCTCCCACAGGGATTATTCATTTATTAGTTTTTTCACACCTGTGTGTACATACACATGCACTGTAGCACACACACACATAGTGGTACATAAATGAGCATGTGAGAACATATGTTCTCACACACATATATAATATACCTATCTCTTATCTTCCTCTTCATATGTTCCTGTTCTCATCAATGTTGTTGTTACATGTATGGGTCCATGCCAGAGTTCAGCATTGTCAACTCAATTTAATTTTTAGTTGATTTGACTCTATTGACTGAACCCAGCAAATGTCTGTTCCAGTACTGGTCTATTCCAGTTCTGTTGGAGTACACTGTATTAATTTAAAAACAAAAAAAACAAACAAACAAACAAAACAAAAAAAAACTGAATTACACTCCAGTGTGGGAGTCACAGATTGTGTTTACTTTCAGTGGTGAACATTGTCAATGCAATAGTGAAGAAACTGAAAATTGAAAGTTTGGAGGTTTGGTAAGTGCAGTGCAATTTTTTTTTTCACACAGTGATACATCAGCTTTTATAAAGAGGCCTTTTACAACCCCCCACACCCCCTCTTCTGCCTCCATGCAGCCTAGCAAGGCTTTTTACAGCTACTTTTTCGTGACAGGTTACCAATACAAGTGGTTTTGATTGTTTGGGCCTTTGGGGTTATGTTATTTTTAAAGACAATAAACTTTGTGTGTGCATGTGTTTGTGTGTGTGTGAATAAGAATGGATAGTCCCATCCAGTGTAGGCAGTTTTCTAGATAGTTTTTGATAGTTTTCACAGTGTTGTGCATGTGAAGGGGGTGGTTGTGTTTAATAAAACAAAAACAAAAAAACCCATGAGATTGATAGTAAAGAACGTGACCTCTTCCAGGTTCAGTATTTCTTTATGGGCCTCTTCTTCTTGGTAGCAGAATTGAGTCAGACTTTATTAATAATAGGGAAATGGAAAAAGGTTGATTACTGGCAGATGTCACAGCACAAATGTACTGTACATTTCAGCCGTCTGCAGGGCTCACCCATTGTGATACAGTAACACCAGGTGTGGAGCATGTGTAACTGGTGGGACAGAATTTAAGAGGGTTTCCTTTTGTGTGTTTGTGTCCATGTGCAGAGAATTTGAGAGGTTTTCCTGTGTGTGTGTGTGTGTGCAGCAGGACACACCGTTTTGGATTGTTACTTAAGTCCCTGTTGGCTGGTATTTAAATGACGCCCCCTCTCCGCCCCCCCCCCCCTTCCCCCCACACACCTCTCAGTCTCTCTCATCCTGATTTCACATCAAAGATAGATATATATATATATAGAGAGAGAGAGAGAGACAGTACTGTACATTCGTCTGAAAACTTTTTTTTTTTTTTTTTTTTTTCAAATGCAGTCATGCTCAGTTACATTTAAAGTTGTCATGTTTGGCGGATCAAAATATCAATTTCAGAACGCAATTTTTACTGATCACTCTCTTTAATCTTTAGTTTACAAAGATTTAATGCAGTCTATTACACAGTATTAGTGGCTATGTGCAGTTTCCCGTGAAATCGAACTGGGTTAAAACCTCATCCGAAGCAGACCGCGCAAACTTTGCAAAGCGAATAAACAAAAAAACGTTATTACCCATTTATGTTGGTTTGAAAGTGCACGTTTTGGTGCGGCTGGGAGAATGTCCACGCAACGACTTCCCTGCAGTTTCCGGCCATGCACATGCCGTGGATTCAGTTTGCCTTGCGGTTTCCGAGTGCCTGCCAGCTTTCGGGGCAGTTTGGTCGGACTGACTTCCTTTTCTTCAGACGTCGTAGTCTCTTCTCGCTGTGTGTGCGGGCGCGCGTAAATTACTGGTTTTGACACCAACAGAAGTCATTATGCAGAGGAAAACTGGGATAGAAGGCAGAGGAAGACACGTCATCGATTTTATCCTCCCCTTTTTCTGTTCATGTGTGTGATTGCGTGTTTGTTCGCGTGTCTGCTAATGCGGCTATTCGCAAACGACTATCGGGTGAAAATCAAGAGATGATGACTGATGAGCTCTAAATTTTCTTGGGCTTCTGCTAATATATCACATCACTATGAGCTTTCCATCCCCTGTACATCATAAGCCACAGGAATGATTAAATTTCTGCCCCATCTTCATCAGCTTCTGTGAAAAGCTCATCGGGTGACGACGAGCAATCTTGACGTGTGCGATGGCTTGTCACTGAGAAAGCCAGAGCTGGATTGGAAAAAGACCCCTCTCTCTTCCACTCCCTCTGTCTCTCCCGGTCGGACTGTACCGTGTGTCTGTCTGGCCCGGACCCCGAAGAGCCCTCACAGTGATGGTGGTGCACAGTCTACGGTCTGCTCTTCCTGACGCAGGAAGTCTTCGCGGGGAAATAATGTGTACCGTTGCTATGGGAACGTGCCCTGTCAGCTGGGGGGAGGGAGGGGGGGGGGGGTCGGCGTTGGCAGATGCAGATGTGTGTGTCTGTTGAACTCGCACACACACACTGTAAGGTGGCCCGGGGGGGGGGGGGGGGGGGGGGGGGGGGGGGTACAGCTGGCCCATTGTAAGGCCTGCCCCCGAAGTCGATACTGTAAGTGTGAATTGGGTTTGTTGTCTCACGTGCTGTAACGCTGCTTTTATCTTTTCAAACCAGCAAGCAGAGAGGAGTCCATGTTTGGAGTGGCGACTTGTCACTGTTATTCCGAAGTAATGAGTTGTTCGGCCGAAAGAGGGCATGACCTAGATTGTGTGTGTGTGTGTGTGTTTGACCCACGTGAGATTGGACTCATAACTACACGTAAAATGACACGCGTGACTGTGAGCATGGAATCTGATCTCATGTTGGCAATGTCGTTCCAAGGGCAACTGAAGAAGGTCCGATCCTACTTTAGCATCCTAAATTCCTGGAGCTGAAATTAGGATTATAAAGTGGGACTTTACCCCGAAGATGGACACCCATCACTGTATTGTTTCCATTCGTTTTGAGTTCCCTTCTTCTTCTTCCCCCTTTTTTTTTGTTTGTTTGTTTGTTTGTTTTTTGTTTGTTGTTGTTTGGTTGTTGTTGTTTGTTTTGTTGTGGTTTTTTTTGTGTTTTTTTTTGGGGGGGGGGGGGGGGGGTTGGTGGTTTTGTTTTGTTTTTTTACACATGAAAAAGGGATTTGAAAAAATTTGAAGACTTACAATTTTTTAGGTATAATTTGTATGTTGTTGACCCAAAGATATGAGACGATTCTATAGAGGTTGAGAATATTAACTGAAATATTCACACATGAAAATTAATCTTGGAAAACGAGTAATGGTTAAAATAAATCTTTAATCGTTCAACAGTATACATGATTACTACACGAGCAAAGAGAAAATATAATTAACAAGCTTAAAGCTCTACTCTGCACACAAGCTGCACTATAGTTTTAACGTTATGGCTGGTGATCCATATTATCAATAATATAAAACTTAAAAGAACGAGTCCTTGAATGAACGCGCGCGCGCACGTACACACACACACACACATACACACACACACACACACACACACACACACACACACACACACACACACACACAGAAGGGTTGTAAGTTGGGCCACTTCTATTAATTTTGGCCATCTTCTCACGGGGTTTTAGATAATACTGCCGCACTACACTGTATATTTGACAACAGCCTTGCTCATCCATCCATCCATCAATACTGCTCACACCTCTGCTAACAAACTGCTGTCCAAATCCGTCGCCGCCAGGAATCCGGGAAAAGGTCACGTTCCACCAAGGGACAACTGCTTTAATTGTGACAAGGCTTTGTGCCTATCGATTTTGCTTGGGGGAAAGTGGTGGTGATAGGAGAGGGTTTGGGGGTTAGTGTCTTAGGTAGATTCTGAACGACAAACCGATCCTTGTCTCGAGGGGTTATTTTTGGTAAGATTTGTTTGATTGACCTGTGGCACATCATGTCATGTTGAACCTGTGTGGAGAGAGCGTGGGTGGGTGAGTGGGTCATAGCATTGACCCGTATTAATTTGAATGAGCGTTTAGTGGTTGGTTAAAATTCCAACCGGAGTATTTGGTTTCGTCATCACAACTTTACCTTCCTTTCACATTCTCCCTCAAACTCTCTCGCCCTGTTATCCCCACTCTCTCTTTCTCTCTCCACTTCGAAGAGTGAAAAGGACATTTTCGTTTCTCACACAGAAAAAAATGCGTATTTCATAAGCGATAACATAGAACATACACATACACATGCATTACGCACGCGGGTGCGCACACATACATTCTCTCTTCTCTCTCTCTCTCTCTCTTCCGCTCACACACACACACACACACACACACACACACACACAGAGTACGCACTTCTGCCTCACAGACCCCAAGGAAACCGTCAACGGCGTCTGTCTCCCGTTCCCCCTTTGTTCGTCTCGAAAATCATTTACCGAATCTGGTGCTGTGTTGAAGGGAAATCAACCTTGAAAGGTTTTGATGAGGGACCAGGGGGGAGAGAGGCAGAGTGAAGGGGTGGAGGTTGGAGAGGGGTGGATGGGGATGGGGCCAGCTGAAGATGTGTTGGACCGGCTGTGGACCAGAGGCCGGGGCCGAAGCAAGGCTCAATAACAGGCGGCAGGCGCCACGTACCCGCCGCCAGAAGATAGAAAAGTGAATTTCAGCCGCGAATTGCTTGCCCCGTTGTCAAGGGAACGGCTGCGTTGCATGGTCCCCATAGCGACGCGATGGCATACGGGGCCCCCGCCAGAGAGAGAGAGAAAGGGGAGAAAATAGTTGGCACTTCGAGAGAGCCAGAGCGAGCAACTTGGCATGCTTTGCCGGTTGGGGAGGGGGGTGTTGAGAGAAAGAGAGAGCGAGAGAGAGGGCCTGCAATGGAGGGTTGTTTGGGGGTTGGGAGGGGAGTAGAACGTGATGCCTTTCCCTATTCACCAGTGGGCAGTGCATACGTGTACAGACAGCTTTCCCCCTCACTTTCATCCAGTTTTTTTTATTGAAAACACATGACGATCTTCGCTTACTCACCCTCCATCCTTACAGTGTTGACTTGTGATTTGATTCCCCCACCCCCTTACCTGTCCTTCCCCTTGTGTCGGTCATTGATTCAGTCAACAAAGGTATCTCTCCCGACCCCGTAGACATGACGTGCAAAACTAGTCGTCTTTTTATATTAAATTTTTTTTTCTGTCTCCCCCCCCCCCCCCCCCCACCTCTTCCTGGATGCGACCTGTACGGTTATTGACGTTACGTCACTCGCGCGTCTGTGTGGTCAGATCGCCTGTGAGCTGAACCCGCTGTGAGACTCGCGAGGAAGTCAGTCCCCACCCAAACCCACCCCTCTCACTCTCTCCATTCGCCATTCTTTCCTTTCGCTTACTCACACCAAAACGCCACCCTCTTCACCCCCCCCCCTTCTTCCCGCGTCCCATTTATCCGTTTGGTTTGTGCAAATGGTGATATAAAATTTGGGGTGATAGGGTGGGAGAGGGGACAGATAGAAGGTGGTGGGGAGGTGTTCCCGCGCGTTGACATTTTAAAACACATTTACATTGCATCACACAACTCTGGGCTGTATGATATGATAAACAGTTATGTGCAGTTAAATCGAAAGTGAAACTGTAGTTGTTCATTCACTTGACCAAGACATCTGTCATCTCACCTTGTTACCGTGATAAGTTCATTTTTTTCCCCAACCGTGATAAGTTCAGCCCCCCACCCCCGTCCGGTCTCCCTCTGGACAGTCTTAATTGAATACAAGGCGTGTCCAAAGACCCCCAGCTCCCACCACCCTGCGACACCAGATAATTTCATATTAGGCAATGATCGTGGGATTGTGTCTGAGTAGTGACAGACGCTCACGGCGGGGACGTAAACTTTGACACCGTTGTCTTTTTTCTCATGTGTCTCGAAGAGATGATGCCGATATTGGATGATGATAACAGCACTGATACGACGACACGTCGCATCGCTGTCCCACAGTTCATCCCAAATCATTTGCACTGTCCTGTTATTGATCGGTAGAACGTTGGTTAAAGGCTGCGAAAATCAATCACCACGACGTGGATGAAGGTGGGAGTGGATTAATGGGTTGGGGGAGGGAAACGGGGGAGAGGGGTGCTTTCATTAAATAAAGAGCCGAGTGAGGTTGAGGGTGCTGATTGTCTAACCCTCCATTGTGTGTAAATACTGAATCGGTTTGTGAGGTGTGTGTGTGTGTACGCGCGCGCTCTCTCGTTCGCCAATGAGGATACCTGTACGGTTACACGCATTGTCGCATGTGTGTGCATTTGTGTTTGACTCTCCACAGTTCAATTTACAAGAAGAAAAAAACCCTCGTGGTAGCTAAAAACAACAACAAACTTAATGATTGCTATCTTACTGGACAGTGAAAATGCCTGACAGTCGCACATAGTGTGGATCTAACCGTGTTAATGTGCTGTGAAACCTAAGGCGTCCTTTCTCCGAGAGCCAGAGGCAGTTTGTGTTGAGTGTGTAGCGCGCAGGGGTCGTTTTTGTTAGCGTGTCACATCCCGAGTTGGGGAAGTCTCGCACACACACACACACACACAAGCAACCCTCAGTCATTACGGCTCGCACAGTAGAGCCGGGCGATAGAGAGAGTGGTTGAATGTCATAGGACTCATCGTGCTCCGTGTGTGTGTTCGAGGGAGTTCGTGTGTGCCTTGTCGGTGAATCTCGGTGTCAGTTTTCCCACCAGCCTTCATCTTTGTTGCCAGCGTTTTCCACGGTCAACCTAAGCTTCAGGTTTAGTGTCAGTGTTCACCAGTGAGGAGTGGGCTCAGTCCTTCATCTTTTGGAAGAGGTTGTACCGCAACGGCCTACCAGGTTCGGGGAGATGAGGATGAGGAAACGTGTTCGTGTTCAGACTACGTGACGCAGTGGTGGAAAGGTCGTATTGTTGGGATTAGCAGCGGGACAGCGGCGGTGTTGAGCAGTGACCATCGAAGTTTTTCGCCAGTCCACGAGGAGAGATAGCAACAGGTAGGGGGAGAGAGCGAGAGGCAGACACAGAGCTGGCGTAATGCCTGTGTACGTGCAAATCAGCCTGGGAAGAGTGGATGGTTTACCTGCATTATCGCAGTTAATTTATTTTGAAGGCTCGTTTAGTCTGGATGTATAAACCTTTTCAAGCGTTGAAGTGAAGCAAGTTCATAAGTTTTACCCCAATTGAAAATCGTGTTGGTTCAGTTTGCAATATCATCCTTCATGAGTAGAGCTTTGACAGTGAATTATTGGATACTTTGCAAGTTGATGATAGGAAGGGAAAGTAAATGTGTGAAGTGATCTTAAGTTTGTGACACATGAATTGTGTAATGTCGTCTTTGGAGAATGGTGCACTACAGTTCAGAATGTATGTGGTCACTGAGATTGTGACATGGCACATGGAACTTGAGGTCTTCCTATGCCATCACTATAAACCAGTACTAAGTGGCGCTGTTCTTTTCTGGTGTGCTGCATCATCTTTTCATAGTTTTCAAATTCATGCTCTAACATTCTGTTGTGAATATTTTGATGCTTTCACAGTTTTGTCATCCAAACAGAGGGTTTAAAAAAAGCTATGAAGCTAAAACTGAACCAAACAACTGCATGGACTATTTGGGACCTTGGTCTTCATCCCTCTCCCTGTCCCGCCTATCTTTCTCACCCCTTTCTATTCCTTTCTCATTTCTTTCTGTGTCTCAGTCTCTGTCTCTGTCACACACACACACACACACACACACACACACACACACACAGAGAGAGAATTATGTTATCAAGGGGTGTTACCAATTAGTTGCCATTGTCATCAGATGTAGTTAGGGATTCTATCCACTCAGGACAGGCATGTGGCAGGAGGAGAATATGTGTAGAAATAAAAATCTATATGTATCATTGTAAGATTACACAGGACAGTATCAGAATATGTGGTTGACAGTGCAATGGAAATTATGTGATAGGCACAACAATAGGAACACTTCCAGTTCACATTGTCATTGTGGAGTAAATTATTTGTTTGTAGCCTTGCCCACTTTATACTGAATTGTGTTTCCATTTTATACTGCCATGCTATTGTTGTCATTGTTCTAGTTAAAGATTTCTTGATTAATGTGTCTGCAAAACATGCCACAGATCGGTTAACGAATGATTTGAAAAAAAAAAGGGGGGGGGGGGGCACTTAATTGGAGCGGGGAACAAAAGGAAGGTTTCTGTTATATGTTATTCAGTATAACAAACACTAGAACAGCATTGATACAATGAGAAATGAAACGGTCGTCTTTGAGCATGATGGACAGTTGAACAAAAAACACTAGCAACTTGGGAAAACATGGAAACAGGCATAGCAGTGTTTTTGTCTCATCATTATCTCCTAATAACAGTAATAGATAGTTCTGCATGTGTCTGTTTGTTTGTACTGTAGAAGATATCTGTGATTTTCTTTAAATGCTGCTAAATTGCTGCAGACATCTCAAGAAAGACTATGTATTGCCTACAATGTGTTTTCTGTGTTGCTGTTAACTGTAGCTTTCATTCACTGTCATGCATATGATGTCACCGCTGACGTGTGTGTCTCGCATGACAGAGCATGATTATTAAGATACCTTTTGCTAAATGCAGGTTGCAGACACTGCATTCCATTGCTTTCTACTTCTAGGAATGTTGCCAACAGGTAGTGTCAAAATTTTTGCATGACAAGGAAGTTGACAAGTTTATTTTGACGGCATACTTTAAAAGTCTGAAAAGGAGAAATTAAGTGAAGTGCTTCCCTTTTTTCCCCCTCTTTTGGGTTTCCCTTTCTTTCTCCATCTCTCTCCCCACCCCTTAGACTGTCCATGTCTGCTGTTTCATCTGGCGCAACTTCGGTGCTTTATTAAATAAATGCACAAATTAACTGATTTTTAAAAAATATTTTTGGTGTGGCCAACTAGTTCTGGTGTCACAGGGACCATTATTGTCTTATTGAACAGTTGTGATGCACTGTAAACTATTGAAGACATCTTTCAAATGTTTTATGAAACATGTTCTTTACTTGTGTGTTTGTGTTTTGTTCATATGTTCATCAACTTCATGTATTGATAATACCCATGCTCTGTTTTTCTGTACCAATTCGTAGTGAGCTGCACGTTCAGTGCTGTTGTTTCGATGAGCATAGTGAAGATCAGTTCCTCCAATAAGACAGACAAACACTTGAGGGACTGGAGCAGGCAGAGAAAAGAGACCAGATAAGATGGAATGAGGTGGGACCCAAGCATCTGGTGCATTTGTCTCAGCCATGTTTAGCCCCTGTGTTTCAGATAACAACACTTTGCTCAGTCAACCATTGTGCCAAAGAATTTGTGTTTTATCATATGAAAAGTGACCATGTATTTTGTTCACCTGTTACAGGATTACTGCAGTCCTGACACAAGATGCATGTCAAAGAAAACACTGCTTTGAGCTCCACGGGGGATGTGGAGATGAAGGAAGTAGTTGATGAATCCGGCATCACTGCGACCTCTGTCATTTCACAAACTAGTACGTCATCATCATCTTTCACCTCCAGTGCCACTGACAACAGCCAGACAGAACAAGCATCAGAGCCTGACTCTGTCAGTGTAGCACTTGGTGTCACAGATAGTGTCAGCACAGCACCAAGTGACACAGACTCTGTCAGTTTGACACAGAGTGTCACAGACTGCGTCAGCTTGACACACAGTGTTTCAGATTCTGTTAGCTTGACCCAGAGTGTCTCAGAATGTGTCAGTGTATCACAAAGATTATTGCGAACAACTGTAGAATCTGACAGTCTGGTACAAAGTAACAGCCCAACACAAAGTGTTACAGAGTCTGTCAGCTCAACTCGGAGTGTTGCAGAATTAGTCAAATCTACACAGAGTGTCACTGATATTGTCAGGTTTTGCAAAAGTGCAGCAACTGCTAGTAATGGTGCTTCCATGCCAACCCTGGACACATCTATAGATGGTGTTATTGCCAGTGACTCTGCAGTGGAGACGGATGATTCCTGTCACGATGACATGGTGATTGATGCCAAGGACATCAAACAGGAGTTGGACAGTGAGGGGGAGGACGTTGTGGACGGTCACATGCTGGGTCGTCTGCGAGAGATTGATCTGAAGGTGGAGCCAGACAGCAACAGCAACAGCAGCAGCTCCTTCAATCACAAGTTTTGGAATGGGGAAAGTGATGCCTCCATGCGCAAGAGGCTCTTGAACAGTTTGAGCCAGAGTTTTCCAGGCAGTGCCCTGTCTCGAGTCCTTCACTCCATGGATACCGAGGCCATCGAGTCGGACGATGAAGACCTTGTCCCCTCTGCGGACAGGCTGAGCTCCAGTTGTTTCGGGTCCATCCGCCTTGACAAGGAAGATGATGATGATCTGACATCCCTTTCCTGGTTGCAGGATTCTGATCTATTAAAAAACATCAATGCTGACCTTGATCCAATCAGTGAGGAACAAAAAGAAAATGCAGAGGGTCAGAAGAATGGTGACAGTGGGGGAGGGAGCTTTGTGCCCCAGACCCATCCTTGCCATGTACCCTACAACCCCTTGAAACATGTGAACTCCAAACCCCCATATTCCTTCAGCTGCCTCATTTTCATGGCCGTGGAGGCAGCCCCCGGGAAGAAGCTGCCTGTAAAAGACATCTACAACTGGATCCTTACCAACTTCCCCTACTTCCAGAATGCACCCACAGGATGGAAGAACTCGGTCAGGCACAACCTCTCCCTCAACAAGTGCTTCAAGAAAGTGGACAAGGACAAAGGAGCTGTGAGTTCATTTTTGTCTCTGTGTTTGTCTTGTTTCTTGTCTTTGTCACTCCTTCAAACTCTCTCTCTCTCTTTGTCTCTGTTGTGGTTATGTGATTTGTTGAAGTAATTTTTTTTTTCTGTCTCTTTTTTGCTTATTTTATTTAATATTTGATTTTGAGTTTAAGACTTAAAGTGTTTCTCCTCCCTCCTAGCCCAACTCCGTTTTTCATGACTCTCACTGTCTCAGTCAATTTGATCTGTCATATTATTCAAACATTAACTATGATCACAAATTTAAATAGAACTAACAAAAGTGAAAAAGAAAAAGAAGAGCACTAAGGTTGAAGAAAGAACGTGATTTTGCCTGAACCTGACGGCGCCTTTTGTCAGTTTTGAAGTTTATTATCTTGTGTGTAATACCATAACTTGGCATAAGGAGTGCAAGAGGGGTTAAGACAAAGAACCCTGCTGTGTGTCCTCAAGTGGGAAAGCCATTGTTACAAGTGACCACATGGGTAGTGTTACATCTCAGGGCAGATACTGTTCATATCATTGATATAATGATAACCCCATTCTTTCCTGTGAGGGATTTCACATGCCTTTGCTATCTGGTTGCAAAGATCAATTGCTTTAATCATCCTCTTGAGACGAGCAGTAACATGTTTAGTGCCATCAGCTGTCAGAATTAGAAGTAGTGTTGAGTGGACACAGCAGGACAGAATAATTCTATAGGCTTCTGCTTCAAATTCAGCACATCTGCTACTGGTGTTAGTATTTTTTCTATGGTTTACATATCGGATGTCCTTTAAGTTGAACTACTAGTTCAGTTGTTGTAACTTGTCACTTGTATTTTAATTGTTGTTGTCTTGTAGACACTGTATGGCAAACTGGTATTGCTTTTTGTAGATTCTGTTTAATGTGTATGTTGTTGGTGTTCAGTGTTTGATCAAGATCTTACTATTTTCTGGGGTTTTTTGTTGTTGTTTTTTAAGAGAATTTCATGTGTAAAAATTAGATTTTCTTGTGTTGTAAAACTTGTATTCGTATAATTTTTAATTTTTGATGAATTAAAAAACATAAGTTTGTAAAGTTGATTTAAAAACAGATGTGGCCAGATGCATGGCATTGACTGAAAGAGGTTTGGATGCTGTCACTATTTTTTTTCTTTTTTTCTTCCTTTTTTTTTCTTCTACTTGCTTTCTTTCTTTTAATTTGAGTGAAAGATACATTGACAAAAAGGGGGGAAAAGTACATATGACAAGCCAAGATTAATATTCATCAGTTTGGGTGAGGTTCAGCATCGAGATACTTTCCTTATTTAGTTGTTAAAATGGTGTAGAATTAGAAAAGAAAAAAAAAGAAGAAAAGTTGGAAGCCATTTCATGCTCTTCTGTGTGTTCACTCAGACGTTAACCTATGAAATGAAACTGATGGTCTTCTGGAGTGCTTCCACTGGCCCATGCAGCATGTTTATCCTAATTGCAGGATTGTGGGTGTATTAAGTGGGTTTTTTGTTGTTTTTCTTAACTATCTTAACTCTACCAATTCATTGTACAGTTCAGAAACCTGGTATAGACGATTCTTCCAGGTTATTGAACACATGAATGATGAAGTGATGAATTATATATATATATATGGCTATGCTTGTGTAAACTTGTTCCAAATTACCACTAAACAAGAAGTTGAGATCTGGATACTAAGATCTTTAATGTGTGTAACTTGGGATCTCTTGTATACTAAATATACTTGATCTTCTTCGTACAGAATACTTATTTTTAATCATTTACACTGTGTTCATACTGTGAATTAGTGGTTGATGAAAGTAGTGTTTCTACTTGTAAAAGGAACCACCATGAACATGGTACAAATTACAACTTTTGACCCGGGAAAAAGGAAAATCTCTCCAGGTACTTTCAGGATTTGAACCACAGATACCAAGACTAGTAATAACTTAGTAAAAGAAAGGTTTGCAAGACCGAGGTGAAATCAACTCTGAACACTCTCAGGTCAGTCAGTGAACTTTTAGTTATTGATATCCACTAGAATGGATCACTGATCTAGAAATGTATTCATGCTTAAGACTTCATTTCCACACTGATAATTTTCACTCATCCAGAGTCCTGAAATCTTTAAATGTATTTGCTTTCTTCTGATCAGTGAGGAAATTCTCAGGTTGATCAATAAGAACAGGGTTTTCAGTTTTATTCAGTGGTAAACTGTTTGTGCCCAGGAAAGGAATACTCAACATGTATGCAAATCCCAGTGTTTAGATGTTCAATTCCAAGATTGAAGTAAATCAGAGGGAGTCGTTATGACAATGGAGCACCTTTAGATTTCATACAACCAGGTAAAAAGGGATGAGAAGGAAGGAAGAGGACCTTCTGCAACCCATAATCTGTGAGTGTGACAAAGAACATCCTCTTCGATATTTCCCAGACATGGAATTCCATTAAAATGGGATGGAGATGAAAAGACACACGCACACAATACTTACGTATCACCATTCCTCCTGGACTGAAATGATGAGAGATTGTGGTGACCTGTTTTATTTGTTTTTCTTCCTTCATTCTCTTCTGTTACACACTTCAAAAGAGGTGACAAGTGTTTAGAGATGCATGTAATTTGTAAAGTTGGTGTCTGCATGGGCATTGCAGAACATTGGCAAGGGTTCACTATGGTGCATCGACCCCGAGTTCCGGCCCAACCTGCTGCAGGCCTTGCGGAAGACCCCCTACCACCCCTACCAGCAGCTTCAGATGATGTCCTCCATGGTGCCACAGCAGCAAGTTCACCATGTGCAAGGATTGCCCAGGTCAGTCTTCTCTTTCCTTCCATTCTGCCCCTCTTTCTCCTCCTGCATGTGTATGAGCCTGCCCCTTCTCAATTTCATTGAAGTCTTTCACTCAGATCTCTTTTTCTCTGTAAAGATACTCTTTCATTCTCTCAACGGTATTCCCCTGTTTATTCACTCAATAGTGCTATCTCTTCTTTGTTCAAGAAATATCCTCAGAAAGACTGGCTTGGCCATCAGTAAGATTGCAGGGTCTCCTCTCACAAGGCCTTATTATATGTCATTGTTAATTCGAAGTGGGCAACAGGGACTGTGACAAAAACAAACCAAGCAATGGTTGTGTATGAATGTCTGAATTTGTGTGGTGTAGTGGTCTGTCTCTGTTGATGCACTTGAGTGAGAGAGAGAGAGAGTGTGTGTGTACACTCTGTGTGTGTGTGTGAATTACGCCATGCAAGATTAAGAGTAATGAATTTGAAAATCAACTCCAGTGCAACCCACAGAATCACCAGAGGAAGGAATGTGAATAATCAGTTATTCCTCAGGAAAGCTGTTCTGTTTTTGTTTTTTGTTTTGTTTTTTGTTCTCTAGGGGTTATTACGCTTTCTGACCTCTAGGTTGTGCAGGAAAACTGAAGAGTTCACCACCACGATTTCTTCTTTCTTTTGCGAGTGTAAATGGTCACAAATGGAACACTTTATCGTCTGTTCCGTTTATCGTGTCCAAAACTATCGTGTATTGTATTTTCTGAACAAAAGTCGATTGCAGACCGATGATTTTGACAGATGTTGGTAAGAGGTTGTTTTTTTTTTGCACAGCAACATTTACTCATTGCTGTACGATCGTAGTTCAACATAACATCACAGTTTTTGCGCAGTCACTTCATGTTGGAATATGCCATATTTACTGTTAAGTTGGTTTTGACTACTGCACAAGCAGACGCGCATGCCATTTTAAAAAAGAAATTTCATTGAAAAAAATAAACCAGAAAAAGGGGCGGGGGGGGGGCGGAAGGATTTCTGATTTATCCACGCAAGCAGGAAACAGTCGAAATGGGAGAGCGCTTGCTCGCACGCATGCATGCATGCAAAGAGACGGCAATAATTTTCAGCTGGGGTCCGACCACAACATGTGACACAACAGTCACCACCACCACCCTTCATCCCCGTCCGTCTCTGTCTGTCTCTCTCCTCTCCGTGTTCGCCCCGCGTGCTGCTGTTTTCTCCCTGCCTCAAGTGCTGACGACATTAGACACGGACTCCCCTTCCCCCTCTCTCCTTCTCTCCCCCCCCCCACTCCCCCTCCCCCTGTTATGCGCGGCGAACGTGTGTTAAACTTGACACACCAAGCAGCCACACCACAGGCCCCGCAAGGTTTTACACAGATAAAGACTACAGCTGCTGCCGAAAATTTCGGGGTCATCCTAATGCATGCTGGGATGGCTGTCATGGCAACGGCCACATAGGCGGCGGTGGGCGGTGTGTGGGGCTGTCTGTGTGCGTAGCTGTGTTAGCAACAGCTTTTACTGGCGCGCTACACAGAGAAGAGGGAATTTGAGGCCCCTCAGGCTTTGGCTCGGGCTGGACAGGACCTTTTGAGAGGGGGGGGGCGGGGGGGTCGTTTTCTCCCACGTGTTTTATTGGAGCTTTTGGGGTTTACAGTGTGTGAAGGGAGAGTTTCCCTGCCGTTTATTTAGGTCTGGGATGAACAGCATTCAGTTTGGAAGGACCTTATCCCCTACCTCCACACCTCCCCAACAAGCTGCTTGTTGAAAACAAATGATTGCATGAAGTATTTTAAAGATCCATAAAGGGAGCACATCACAACAGTAGGATGAGCCTATGAAATGAGGTTTCAAGTTTAACACACACATCACAGTTACTGATAAAAACAGGATTATATAATTTTGAAAATACCAAAGGCTTACACTTACAGATGTAAAAGTGTGACTTTTCTTTTTACCCCTCTCCATCCTAGGAACCTTGCTCCCAATTCCCCTCCCACCTTCCACATGCAAGACACCACATGTCATCTCACCCTCACCCCCTTCTCTGTTTCTGTCTGTATCTCGCTCTCTCTCTCTCTGTCTCTCTCTCTCTCTCTCTCTCTCTCTCTCTCAAATAGGTTGGACTACAAAATTTACAAACTGATTAGTTACTCATAAGAATTAAAGAAAAAAAGTAAATAAAGAGTGCTGATATAATTAATTGCAATATTTCTACCACCTTGGCTGTTTTACTGTCATGCTATTTCCTTTTTTTGTTTCCTGGTGTGTTACTGGGGAAATGGGGGTGTATGGGCAGTGTGTGCACACAGGCACTTGCACATGGCAAAGATAGTCTTCTTTTTCACAGTGTGCTTTTGTTATATAATTACACACCAGCACTTTTTTCACATTTGACCTTTGTTGCATGATCTCTGTGTGTGTGTGTGTCTCTCTCGCACGCACGCACACACACACACACACACACACACACACACACACACACACACACACACACACACACACACACGCTCTCTCTCTCTCTCTCTCTCTCTCTCTCTCTCTCTCTCTCTCTCTCTCTCTCTCTCTCTCTCTCTCTCTCTCACTGTCTATATCAAGTGTATTACCTTCAAAATTATCACTCGTTACAAATATTTACACAAGTGGCATTTAAAGTGTGATGTTGTCAATTTGATATAAAATTCAGAAGCAATACTTTTCATTGATTTGTGGCCCAAAAATATTAGTCTTGTTATTCAGTTATAGTGAAATACAGTGAATGTTCGTAATTTCTTAAAGTTCAAGCAAGAATTTTCCTCTGTTTAATTTTAAAAGAAGGCTCAAAGATGTGTCGTCTTTCTGGATTGATTGATTGGTTGGTTTTATTTGTTGTAAGAAAAGTTGATTGTAACCCTTGTGGCATGTTTCAGTGCTTTCCGAGCAATGCCACTTACTCAGCGGCCAGTACCCAACACAGTGTCTCCACGTAAGTGAAACCCTTTCATAGTTAGCATTTGTTTCATTTCTACATTTTCTCTTCTGGTTTTTCTCCCTCCCCCCTCCCCTCTCCATTTCCCCATTCTCTCTTATTGTTGACTGTCACAACATGCCCTCAGAGGTTGTTTATCAACCTCTTCCTTTTTTGTATGTGTGTGTGTTGATAGATTTTTTCTCCTTTTTTAATTTTGTTTTATTTTATTTTTTAACATTTCTTTCTGTCTTTGTTCCGTTTTCTTGTCTTTTTTATGTCAGTTTTGTCTCTTGTTCTTTTGATACTGATACTATTGTTTTTTTGTCTCTGTGTGTGTGTTACATGTCTGTGAAACAGTGAAGGCAAAGAAAGTCAGTGTATAACCATACTTTTTCCACAGTAGTTCATTTTGTTTATGGTTGTTGTGCACAGTGCATAGGTGTTGTCATTCATATAAAAACAACTTCACATGTGTCATAAGCTTGATTAGGTTAACAAACATTTATTTGTTCCTGTTTTACTTTTACAGATCTGTTTCCATTCTTAAGTCGGAGGCTGGCCCAAAGTAATGTTGGTGAGTGTTCTTTTCCTGTTTATGGAAAATCTACATTTTCTAATTCTTTTCTGTTTTTTCCTCCCATTATTTTTTTCTAGTTTTCGTGTACAGTCCCACTCCTCCCTCAACTCTCCCACCTCCACCCCCTTCAAAGGTCTCTCTGTTGTCTCTCTCTCCATTTCATCCACTATCATTTGTTGTTTTCTGTTGTTCAGTTTGTGTCAGTTACGTGTTTGAAGCTCAGAAAAATGAGAAACCCTAGTCTGGTTTGTGTGTGTGTGTGGAGGGGGTGGAAAGAAGGATGAGGGAGGGAGAGGGGGAATCCAGGTGAACAGATAGCCTATTTAAGTTAGGTCTGACAACTCCAGCTATTGACTGTGACCTAGTCTGCAAAAATTATTCCACCAGTGAACACCACACAACCATCTATCAGTTGTCTAGGCGTGGCTCCCAAGCACCCATGAGGCTTGTTCTCTGAGAAGTCTGGTTGGCAGATTGTGTACCTGTTACCAAAGCAACAGGCTGCCATGTTGTCACGCTGCCATAGCAACTGTTCTGTGCAGGTGTGGCAGGATCGGTAACTGTTGCGTGCTGGCTGCACGGAGAGAGAGCCAGGGGATGAGTGTAATGCGGGTGACGCGTCTATAATCGTTAGGTGTCACGTTTCCCTCTCACGATATTCGTCTGATTTTTTCCCACCATCATATGTGTTTGTGTTCTGTCTTTGTAAGTTATCCAAGATAATCTTGATTATTAAGCTGGAGGATTACAGTAGATTAAACCAAAGAAAAAATGTGCTAGGGGGGTGCTGTTATTAGAACTACCTGTGAAAAACGGTGTGTACCTTTTGAAAGGGGTGTATAGGTGTATAATTTTTGTGTGTGGGTGTGTGTTTGAGAGAAAGACAGAAAGAGAGCAACTCAGGAAATTCATTTACTCAAAAGCAGTTTACTTGTTAGCTGATAAAAAGGTAATGTTATACAAGTATTATTTAAGAATCATTAGCGGGAGGGAAGGGGGGTGAGGGGAGATGGTGGTTTGCACTACTGAAATAAAGTTCAGAATAGCAAACAAACAAGAAATTTTTAAGTTGATGAAAAAAACTTTTCACTCTAAGCTTCTGAAATTTATTGATGGCACCAGGCCAGGTTCTGATCAGTTTGCCAGTATTTGGCCCATGTAGTTGCTGTTTGTATAATGTCCTGCAGCATAGATTTAGAGAAGGCCGCTATGTGACATTTTCTAGCTGAACTAAAGGCCAGGGATTGTAATTCAAACTGCACACAGGCACATTACAAGGTTTGGTCTCTTCATGTCCCTGTGTGTGTTCAGAGGCACTGTGTTTGTACTGTCATTATTAATGCTGATCTGTGTAACAGTCTGTCTGTAACTGGATCGTAAATCAGGAAGCATTTTATGGGTTGGCTTATCCATTATATGGCCTGCTATTCAACAGGAGATGGGTGTTGAAAATCTGTTATCACAGATCCAAGTTTTGCTTTCTCTTACTTTTTTTTTTCTCTCATGGGTTCATAGCCGTTGCATACCCCCCCCCCCCCCCCCAACTCCACCCCCTGCCCTACCCCATGTGGGCCCCTCACACACACAAACACTGTGTGTGTGTGTGTCTCTGTCTCTCCTCTGTCCCTACTTCTTGATTTTCTTTTTTTTATAGTATATCTATTTGTATGAATTATAAAGATGAGGATACCTGAGAGTGAAAGATAGTGAAAAGGGATGGAGTTTGTTGTGGAACATGGAAAAAGCTTGTCAAGTATTGATCAGGCTGTTGTGTGCATTGATTTGACACTAAGACAGGTAGGGAGATGAGGGGCTTTATCCTTCCTCTTCTGTTCACAGGAGATCCAGTCTCTTGTGTTTAAGTTGGTTTGTGGCCTTTTTTCTTTTTTTTTAACAAGGTTCATTTCACCATGATTAACTTGGCAGCAATTCACTTTAATCATATGTTCTGCTCCTACACAATTTCTGCTCCCCATCTCGCCCCTGCAAAACATTTTCTTTCCACCCCACACCCTTCTTTTTGTCTCCCTTTTTCTTGTTTTTCAATATTAATCATCTGAGATAAGTTTAGGCCAGGTATTGATTTCCAGTTCATTTCTCTCTTATTGCCATTCAACAAAAATCCTGGTCACTTTAATGTCTTTAGTAGTGATGTAAAAGTGACATGATACTTGTATACTGAGCGCTCAGCCAGTTCACTGTGTCTGTCATGTTCCCAGTTTTTGTTGTTCATTGCAGTTTGAGTGTTTGAGGAAAATACCAGCTCAAAGAAGGAAGGGTTTTGTTAGGGGCAACAACACTGAACAAGTAGAAGACTGAGGAGGTCCATGGAAAGACCAATTGTCTGAAATGCAGGTCACCCCTGTAGATAGGGACTGGTGAAAATTTTCCAGTGCTTGTTGATTCTGTTCTTATACTTGCAGCAGTAGTTATATTAACACAAATGACAATGATATAACCATATGAACCTTTTATACTCAGGATGACAGATGATTATGGTTTGTAGTGTGGACAGTTTTGATTGGGGAGTTGAGAATAATAATAATAACCCAGAAATAAGCTCACAATGTGCATAATAAACACATCAGTACACACATTTCTGGAAACTGTTCATGTATCAAGTTACATGTATAGATACACATGTATATATACAGAGATTGAGAGAGAGGGAGACTTTGATGGACCTTGTGGGGACATGTGTGTGTGTGTGTGCATATTGTACCAAACTAATGCTGCAGTTGTAGCACATTAACATCAAAATGTAAAGTTATGGATATGTTTACTACAGTTTTAACTTGGCAGTATTTTTGCAATTTCTTTTTTTTTTTTTATATATATATATATATGTTGTGTGTTCTTGTATGATTATCAGTTCCACAACTGTTGTGTCATTGATGCAACAGTGAAGAGATTGGTAGGGTGACAACCTAATGGAGTAATGTTGGATTGTGTTGTTTTGTATTTTGCAGATAGAGAAATGCAAGATGTGGCCAATGTTTTGGTGTCCTTGAGCAGCAAAAGTAAGTTGAGCTTTTGTTATCTTTACCTCTTTGATTCTTTAGTTTTTATTATGTATTTTTAAGGAAGACTGACTTAGTTGTGTTATGCTTGTATGTAGACTATTTAAAAATTAGTGTCTGGGGATTCATGCAGTGTTGCCGGAGATGGGGAACACATAGAACTGTCATCCCAGGTTCTTGGTATGTGAAAGACTCAGAGATATTTAGTCATTCTCAAGTTGTCTGGGGTTTTTTTGTTGTTAATGGGAGGACTGCAAAGAGAAAAATGATTGAACTTGGAGCAGTACCTGCTTTTCTTTCCTTTTGCTGGACAAACATCACTGAGTCTGTGTGCACGACCACATTTCCAACATAAAGGAGCTGGAGTAAGAAAGACCTCCAAATCCTCTTCTGCTGCCTTGGCCTTGACTGGCTCTGAGAACAATTACCTCCCCTGCCCCCATGAAGTTACTGCCCCAATGACCAACACCTTTGTGTGTGACGGCATTGATACGTTTTTATGACTAGACTTTTTTCTCTTTACTGGAGAAGCAAAACATCAGTCTGTGCAGTGAAGAAAACAATACTTTTGGGGTGCATTCTCAAGTGGTAACTGTCTATTGACAACCATAGATTTGGGAGGTCAAAAAGTCATGTTCAAGATTGACACTGGAGCAGATGTTTCTGTCATGCCATTTTCTGAATTGCATCCTTCCATTTCCAAACTCACAAGTCCTGGGGCTCACTTACAGTGTGAAGGTCAGGTCATTTTGACATAGATGTTACACTGCAAAGTGCATCAACTGGAAGACTAAGATTGTACTTAACATAGAGGCAGCAGTCAGAATGTAGCAGAGGTTTTAGACAGACTGGACCTGTGGTTGTCCACAGAAGGCCCTTAAAAGTCAAACAGCAGTTGACTCCATCTCCAACTCTTAGTCTGATGTAACGAAGCCTCCAGTGATGAGTACAGATGTCAGCTCCCATGGGATTGGAGGTGCTTTTCAAAAACAAGAAAAAAATTGAAACATGTATATTGTTCACTCATTTTAAACCTCAACTGAGCTCAGCTTTCAGATGGAATGCCCAGCTTCAGTACGGGCATATGAATGCTTTGAATAATATCTGGTTGGACTGACATTCTACGGCAAACCACAAGTCTGTCATAAAGACAAAAGATATTCAAGACACCAGGACAATGCCAACCATGTTACTCAGCTCACTCAAGTCCAGTCCCTTGCCCTGTTCCCTGACCTTAGTATCACAGGACAGCAGACCAGAAGAGGGCTACAGTTCAGCACCAGTCAGACGACCATCCACTGACTACCCATGCTGTACTAGTTATAGGCAGTGTTGTCAGCGTCTTTAGTAAAGTCTTCAGCCAGGGCAGCTTGTTCCAGTTAGGGGTGAAGCTGTCCGGCCTGTGTTGATCACAGCCCTGCAGCACCAACACCACAGCCTGCAAGGGGCAACAACAACAGTAGTCGTGTCAGGATTACTCGCTGATGCCACACGCGTCAGATTCACAGACTGAATGTTTATTTTCCATAAGTGTATTTTCCATCTCCTTTAAGGAGAACAAAATTTTGAGGTAAAGCAGTCATTTTAATTCAATTAAGAGTGAAAGTTTATCAGTATTAGGTGTTGAAAAAACAACAGCTGTTTACTGATTGTATGTCAAAAGGTGATAAATGTTGAATTGTCTGTGGACCACCTGTGTTAACTCTTAACTTGGGTGTTTTAAACTGTTGAAAACACTGATGAATGGGCATTTCTTCTTCCCTCTGGTAATGTGAAACTAACAAGCCTGTTTGAATTTGCTTGATTTCTCCTTCTCAGAAAAGGGGAGGTGTTGTATGCTGGATTGTGAATTATGTCAAAGACATGGAGATTTGCATGGAAAAAATCAGAATGGTCATCATAGGACTTGGACATCTGAAATACTTGAGGAGACATTCAGTCATTCTCAAGTTGTTGTTATATTGTCTATTTGTTAATGATTGGATAAGCATCATCCAGTCTCGTAATTGTGTGTTATTTCTGCATAATTTTAAACTGAACTTTCATCAACATATTTCATGCGATTTTTTTTGTTTGTTTTTTTGTGTGGGTTTTTTTTTGTTTGTTTGGGGTTTTTTGTTTAGGGGTTTTTTGTTGTAAATATTCAGTTGTTAGAGATGATGATATGCATGATTTTGTATCAGTTCTTTTTGTTAATAAGTGGACAGCACAGGTTCATCTCATTATTCTGTGTTATTTCTGCTTAAACTTGAGTTTTGCTTGCATATTTTATGACTTTTGCCTGTTTTGCTTATTTTGATATCAAGATGATGATGATGATGAGATGCATGATTGTGTATCGGTATGTGGCCTGTGTGAAATGGTGCTCAGCCACAAGCCCAACTGTGGATACTCCATGTGGTATAAGTCAGTATTCTGACCAGTGGAAACAAAATTGACAGTTGTTGGATTCAAATTATCAGTGTTGTTCAGTATTGCTTCACTGAACATCCAAACCATTGGCTTTGATAGACATGTTTTCCAATCACAATGGTTCTTTTATTTCAGTGATACTTTTAATACTTTCTTTTTACTTGAAATATTTTCTGTTGTTTATTTATTTATCCATGATACAATTCCAGAGTAACTAAGAAACATGAACATATTTTTCATGAGTTGGTGTTTTTTTGTTTCTGAACAACTTGCAGTTTTGGAGAGAGAGACTAAAGTACCAGGTTTGTGTGAAGCAAATCACAGCTTAAGAACCAGTAATGAAGCAAATCGCAAGGTACCAGGTATGTATCAAACAAATGACCACAGTTGTGCTGGAAATGTGTAAAGTAAAACAATACAGTAGTATCAGGTTTTTATAAGCATTGCAATTTGGATTATAAAGCATGAGGGAAAAGAACAACAAAAGTGTATGGTTGCAGTCACATTTCAGGGTCAGTTGACAAAACCTCATGTCAGTCACATGCATTGTGACTGCCAGGTTGTCAGTCTGACATGCCAGGGTGTCTCACCTGCCTTTCCTGGCTCCCTGTCCATTCAGTGATGTGATGTGTTTGATAAACACTGCAAAACAGGAGGCACACAGTGGGGTTTAAGTGTATGGGTGTTTCGTTTTTCAGCTGTTTTGCTCTTCATATGACTTGAAGCTTCGGTTCTGAAGTTGACTGGCTTTCTGCTCTGTGTCACCTTGGCACTTTTTTCAAGGGGCTGTGGTATCCAGGTTTTTTTTCAAAACTGTTTTGAAAGTGTCCACAAGGTTGTGATGAATTGGCTGATCTGGCTTCGTGCTGATTTACACCATTCAGGTTCAACTGATAAAAACTGGTTATTCCATAACTAGTTTTACAGCAACATAGTTGAAGAATTTGTTGCTAAACGGGTTAAGAGAGATTGAGTGGTTGGGAAAAGTAATTGGCTAAAATGAGGTGGGTAATGGGAGGGAGTGAAGTGGAATTGAGCTCTGAGAACAAAATGAAAATTACTGATTATCTTAAAAGATGGTTTACATTTTGCCTGAAAGTTTTCTATCTGTAGATTTGTGTTCATTTTATTTCCATTATTTCCATTATATTTTTGTTTATGTATTTATATTATTTCGTGTTTTCTTATTGTTAGAATCTGTTGTGTTCATTTTATTTCCATTATTTCCATTATATTTTTGTTTATGTATTTATATTATTTTGTGTTTTCTTATTGTTTGAATCTGTGCATATGTTGTTTGTTTTTTTGTTTGTTTTTTTTTTTAATGAAATGCTTGTTGTTTTTGGTTTTGGTTTTTTAATAGCATTAATGTTTTTGTGTCTGTTTATAGAGATACCTTACCTAATTATAGTATAAAGAAAAAAAGACTAGCATGTCAGAGTCATCAAGAATGAAGGAAAAAAAGACTAGCATGTCAGAGTCGTTCCTGTCATGGCAAGTATATGTTCAGCATTTCTGCCCAGCAGTTCAGTTTCACTTTGATTGGTCTGCTGTCTGTTTGCTGTCAGGATTTACACTGAAAACTGAGGATGAGCTTTCCTGAAATATTGTGGGAAGTGTTGGTTTTGGGCGGAGGATGAGCTGGTTAGAATTTGATGGTGATCCAGAATGGTGTCTGGGTGTGGAGAAGGTTGAAAGGTTTCTGACAGCTTGGAGATGGGTCAGCAGCATGATGTCCAAGAAAACATTGGTTGGATTTCCACGAAAC
The DNA here is from genome assembly GCF_041734735.1 of Babylonia areolata. Classification (NCBI taxonomy): domain Eukaryota; kingdom Metazoa; phylum Mollusca; class Gastropoda; order Neogastropoda; family Buccinidae; genus Babylonia; species Babylonia areolata. The sequence goes on along the minus strand of NC_134896.1, from coordinate 19,505,872 downwards.
TAAATGAGATCGGGGATAGATCTGAAGAGATTTGATGGTGATCCTTATCTGCTTATGGATTCAGGAATTTAAAAATAATTGTTCACTTTTTGGAAGCAGGAGGAGGGCAGGGAGGAATCAAAATATCACTGAAGAAGGCATCGCGAGGGCAAACGGCTTGTGTTTTTTTTGGGGGGGGGTAAAAAAAAAAAAATGCAAGATTACTTCTAAAAAGACACAATTTGTCAATATTTCATTACACTTAAATTCTTTTTATGGTATGGAATTTCTGCAGGGGAAACATTAAATCCAAACAGCATCCTTTGCTCCTGAAAATTATTTTTGAGAAAAAGAGAGTGCTATAGTCATCGTGGATGGGTACAGGAACACAAACATGGGTTATGTTATTGCATTCTAAACAGTACCAAGACAAGAGACGAAACTGGAAGCTGATGCGGGCGAGCATGTCACATCTTCTGGCAAACAGTATAATCAAGAGCACAGAGAAACAACCCCACACCATTCTTTGTTACAGATTCTTCAGGAATGTCATCTGATGCTTCAGACGCCAGTGGCCCAGTCAGTCCCAGATCAAGAATGAAACGGAAGATCTATGGGTGAGTATCTGGTTTGTCTGGTGGTTTGAAACGTTCCTGCTTGCTGACAGTAATTACTCTATACCTGTTTTTGGCCAGTTATGTAGTGTTCAGGAAGGTATGTGAGAACAGTGAAGAGGACAGATGAAGAGCACAGTGTCTTTCCCGAGGTGTGAGGTGAAGTAAAAATGATTATGATGGGGTTTCTTTTTAGAGAGTCAACAGCAAACAGTAAACTTGGCCAGCTAACGTACTGAAGCATTTGTGAAATATGTGTAGGATTTACAGGGGTAAAAAAAAGGCAGACAGGGTCTACACTTGAGAGAGCAAAGTGTATAAATTATTTGATATTCAGGCATGGATTCATCATGAAACAGTGTTCATACTGGAATTGGCATGTTTGAAGCGACATGTTTCAAGACCTATAAGAGAAACAAACGACAGGTGTATAATAGTACTGATGTAGGAGAGACGAGCACCAGAAGCTGATGTGAGCAAGAACATACCCCTGACATGATGTACAGAAATAAATCTGGAATGGGAACATGAGTAGAATTCTCCCTACCCATGACCAACACAAGTACATGAACAAGAAGATCATACCAAAACAACATTTAAAAAATAACGAAAACATTATAGCATTGGTATCAGTGATGTTATAACTTCTTTTTGTTACAGATCTGATATCTTTATTGCATGTTATGTAGAACATAATAATTCGTTCTGGTAGCATGAAAGTTGTAATGATTGCTTGCTAATTGTTTTGTTTGTTTTGCTTTATGTCAGACCTCCGAAGCGCCAGGGTCCCTTCATCATCACCCCTGCCCCCTGCCCAGAGCACAACTACTCCTCTCCCAAAGTCCTGGAAGAAGATGCTGCCTCTGGAACATCCTCGATTGACAACGAATATGACTTTGGTGACAATGACGATATTTCTGAGCCGTCAGACTACCCCTCTGACTGGGATGACACATCAGGGGATGAGGTGGACGGTGACCTCCCAGAACAGCCACCAAGGAAACGTCTCAAGATGGATATGAAGAAAGATGAAGAGAGTAAGGTGGATGAGGGGGCAAAGCTCCTAATGAGCTTTGCGGGTTGGGCTACGTACAGCGATGAGGAGGAGAAGCAGAGTCCGGTCAAGTCATCATCCTCATCGTCGTGCACCAAGGCGCGGTCATTCTCGACCAAGTCTCATCCAAGATCATCTTCAGCGTCACCACTGGCCAAAAGACGCACATCCACTGCTGCCTCCAAATCATCAAGTTCATTGTCGTCTTCTCAATCATCGACATCCTCATCTCGTTCCTCAACAACAAAATCGACAACAAAGCCTGTGTCTCGGTCAGCTTTAAAATTAAAGTCAAAACTGTTGAGAAAGACGCCAGCCAAATCTTCTTCAGCTTCCAAGTCTTCAGGTAGTGCACCATCAAAGACCTCTTCATCATCAAAACCTACAGCTGTGTCGGTGTCCAAGTCACCAACTGGTGCTTCACCCCAGTCCTTAAAGAAGCCTGACTCCACTACGCCTCCCTTGGCAAAACCATTATCAACACCAGAATCATCTGCCAAGTCTTCAAGCACCTCCACTCCTTCCAGCATCAAATCTTCTATCATCATGACAAGGCGTGGGAAAGCTGCAGCAGCAGCTGAAGCAGCAAAGACTGAAGCAGCGAAAACAGCTGCTCTGGCAACGAAGACGACAGCGTCAGTCGTCCACAGCATGCGCACCCGTGGCAAAAAGCTGCACTTCTCTTGAAAGAACACATACCTTCAGTATTCTGCTCATCTTTGTGTGCGTGTCTCTCTACCTGTCTTGTCTCTCATTCTCTTCTCTGTCCCTGTCTTCCTCCACCCCCCCATCCCTGCCGTCTCTTCAGTTGACCCACACATCTCTTAGTCTTGATCCCTGTCTCTGCTTCTCAGTCTGTCTCTTTCCCCCTGAAACTCCCTCTTGCCTCCTCCCCATCCTCGCCCATTTTAACCTCTCTCCCTACACCTCCCCTAACCCCTCCCTTCTCTCTGTCCGGAACGGAAGTCTGAAGATTTGTCAAAACAGTGTAAAATATCCTGATCGTTGGATTGTGGATGGTGACGGTGATACAGAATGACAGATTACTACCTATTGAATGAAGGTGCAATCCCTGTTTGCCGGAATGAGATTTTTTTTTTTCTTTTGTTGGTTGGCTTTTTTTTTTTTTTTAGTGTGTTCAGCGGTTTCTGGCTTTGGTCAGTGTGTAATATCTGACTGTGCATTGCTGAAGGACTTTCGAATTTGGTCATTGTGTAATACGGAACTGTGCATTGCTAAAGGTCGGAGGTTGTAAGGAGAGATGCTTGGTTTCAGGATTAGTTTTGGACAGGACGGGGACTGTTTCATTTGGTGGTGCTCTGTGTGTAACTAGTTTAGAAGTGCACAAAAAATAAACTGTGTTCATTGAGTCTTCCAGGTTCATTTTATGCTGATTTAGTCCATTATGCATTCTCTGTATTCTGTCTGGAGAAACCTGTGTACCCACTTGTGTTAGTATTTTACTGATATTGTGATGCACGGGGCTTGTGATTTTGGGGTGGGGGTGGGGGGTAGTTGTTAGGTTTACCTGGAAAATGACGCAAAACATGTTTTGTATAGTTAGGATTTCTTTGTTGTTATTTTGTGTTTGTGTCAACCATTGATGGTGCTTTATCTGTGCAATGATGATGCATTTGGGGAAGTTACAATATCTTAACCCATTCAACCATGGGGACTTTACAGGCTCAGCATGCTTCCATGTCATATTGATGAGGGAAATGTACTCTTTTTTTCTTTTCTTTTTTTTTCTTTTTTTTCCAAATTACATGTGGACACATTGGGAAATACTGTAGAAGTTAGTTCCCTTCCTTTGTGATTAATGCTTATGTAAGAACTTGAAAACTGTAATGAAACAGAATTAAATGCCAGAGCAGTGCTTGGGCGCAAGAGTAATTGAGTTAGGTCTGAAAAGTTTCAAAAGTGGATTTCTTACACACAAAGATATGCCCTTCAGACCTGCCAAATGCTGTGTTTTTCACGCTGTGTGCTGCACTGAGCTTCAGAATGCTACAATTATACGCACAAAATGGAAATGTCATCAAGTAGCAACAATCAAGTAGTCATGTAAAATCATAAACCATGAAAATATAGATTTGATAGTGCCAGTGAACTGCAATGCAAGGGGGATAATTGACCTGGAGCACACAGTTACCAACCAATGAAAGTTTTTGTTAGCTTGAGCTTTAAACATGCGATAGTCGGCAAGGGGTGGGGGGGTTGAAACATTAATCATTTCAATCAGAAAAGTTGCCTGCACATTAAAATAGCGCAGTGCTGATTCATTAGGACAAAACATTTATCAATGTAATCATAAAGGTTGCCTGCACATTAACCCTTTCAGCCCTTTGAGGTCTTCTGCCTGTGCAATCCTCCCAGCCTAGCATGTTTTGGCTTGTCAGCATCAACGGGAAGGGGTGCTTCATTTCAGGCACAAATTTATAGCAACCACTTAACCAATAGCTACCAAACTTCACCTAATGACTGAAATGTAATTTTGGCACAAATTGCTGAAGTTGCAAGATGAGGAATGCAATAGTTTACTTATAACTTTTAATCAAAAACAGAAATAGTAAAATGTCAGCTTCTGTCGATGTTGAAGATTGAAGGTTGCTAACTTCATCTCCTTCACTTTCCCAAGAAATATTGGATGAATTGTAAGACAAACTCATCATTTTGGTGTCATATACTGTACCATGTCAAACTGATGCAAACTAGGCTTATCGGTTTGCTCTGCTTGGCCAAATTTCGCGCAGCTAACAGTGAAAAGACCAGCAGTTGTTAACCCGGGTCCCCACTCGGAGACGGCCCTCACAGGCCCCATTGTTGTTCCCCCTCCTCCCTTCTCTGTCGACCCCCCTCCCCCACCTCCTTTTGGGGGGGGGGGGGGGGGGGATTTGTGAACAAAGCGGGGGGGAGCGCACTCGGCAGACCTCTCCCTGCGGACTGAGGCTCTCCTCCGTTGGTGCCACAGCAAGGGCATTGCACTTTCAGCGAGACACTTAGCAGGAAAAGCCAGCATCTTGGCAGATGCTCTCAGCAGGTCCAAGAGTGTCATATACACAGAGTGGACCCTGGACAAGGACACCCTTCAGGGGGTGTGGGAACGGTGGTTTCGGCCAATGGTGGACCTTTTTGCCACAAAGTTCAACAAGAGACTTCCCACTTATGTCTCTCCGGTCGCCGACCCAGAAGCGTGGGCAGTGGATGCTCTCTCTCTAGACTGGAGCAGTCTGATTGCCTCCGCGTTTCCTCCCTTTCCAATTCTGTCCAAGGTGATACGGAAAGACAGATTGGAACGCCCGCAGCTGATCCTCATTGCACCGAAATGGCCAGCCCAGCCCTGGTTTCCGGACCTTCAGTCCGTGACACATGTTCCACCCCTGGAACTCGAAACCAAATCTTATCTGCTGAGGCAGCCTCGCTCGGGCACTCCTCATTCCAATCCTCAATGGCTCCACCTGCACGCATGGCTGCTGTGTGGTCGGAACTGTCAGCATCACCATTGAAGTCTTCGACCCCTCGGTCGGCCTCTGTGTCGGCGGCGCTGACCCAGTGGTGTGCCTCCTCTGACCTCCTCTCCATAGTCACCAGAGCAAGGAGGCAGGGAACGGAGACTTTGTATGACTTTCGCTGGAAGAAATGGTTGCGGTGGTGTACTAACCCTACGAGCATGCAGCTGGCCAACTTTCTGGCTCACTGCTCCTCGGTTCTCATCCTTTCTGCTAGTTCTGTGCGAGGGTACAGGTCTGCCATCTGTACCACAATCAAACAGCTAGGTGGTCCCGCCTTTGAAGCGGATTTCCTGCTCAGAGAGGTGGCTAGGGGTGCCCCTCTGAAGGAAGCTAGAAACCCCAGAAGAGTGCCCCTCTGGGACTTGTTCCTGGTGCTGGATTTCATTCAAAAACAGCCCTTCGAGCCATTGGGGACTATTCCTTTTGACTTGCTCACCCTCAAGACCACTTTCCTTCTGTTGCTGGCCACAGGCCATCGTAGAAGCGAGATTCATGGTCTTAGTGGAATGCCACAAGATCTGGCCTTCCACAGAGATGGTTCCATCACTATTCGTTTCCTTCCAGAGTTTCTGGCTAAGAACCAAGACCCTGAGGTTCCTTCCCCCTCTCTGAGGGTCAGACCTTTGTCTGATATTCTTGCCCAAGATGATGAGGATAGGCATCTCTGCCCTGTTCGGTGTCTCAAATACTATTGGGATAGGTCTCGCCATAGGCGTTCTTCTCAGAGGCGTCTGCTCATCTCCCTCAATGAGAATTACAAGAAAGACATCGCTGCAGGCACCATTTCCCGCTGGGTTTCCCAAGTCATTCGTAGAGCCTACTCTCATGCACACAGGGATATCAGCTGTCTTCATCCCAGAGCACACAAAGTGCGGGCCATAGCTACTTCGGCTGCTTTCCAGCACTCAGTGCCACCGCAGCATGTCTTGGAGGCAGCCTTCTGCCAGTCTGAGAATCCCCACTGTTCGAAGGGGATTTCCGTTGTCGCGGCTAACACTGCCGTCTCAGTTACGAGGGCTCCCCATACAAACCAGTAGGCGTTGCCCTCCTCCATTTGCTTTAAATTCTGCATCAGTTTGACATGGTACAGTATATGACACCAAAAGGAGGAGTTTGTATTATACTCCATGTTTGGTGTTACATATACTTACCATGTCAGACTCGAATGCCCGCCTGTCCGTCCCCGCGTCTCCGCCGTGGTTCTCATGGGGCGTTTTCTTCGATGGCCACGGAATGATTCAGCACTTATAGATTTTAGAGGCGTTTGATTGGCTGAGAGCGGGCCGGGCCAGGACTGCTCGTCTTTTCACTGTTAGCCGCGTGAAATTTGGCCAAGCAGAGCAAACCGATAGGCCTAGTTTGCATCAGTTTGACATGGTAAGTATATGTAACACCAAACATGGAGTATAACACAAAATCCTCCTTTTTGGGTCGAATTCGCTGCAAGATCCATCATAATTTCACTGAGCACTTACTGCACAGTAAGTCAGTGATGTTTTTCCATATCGGTGTGGAAAACTGGATAAAAAAAACAACAAACACACACACACACTAATCATTCGATTTTTGGAGTGAAATTTTGCATGTAAATGAGGAAGGAAGTTAAGTTGGAGTTACTTCCCTTACATAGCAGTTTTGTGCATAATACTTAGCTGACAAACTAGTTTAAATAAATGGGTTTCTTTGTCCGCCTGTCAGGTGGAGAACGGTGATCAGTGGCACACACCTCTCAAAATATTTGTAACTATAAAAATTTGTCATCTTGTTAAATCAGTAACATGCTGATGGATGTTAGCTACCTTGAGCGGAAACATTTGCATTCTTGCACACAAAGGTTCAGCAACAACAAAAAATGGGTATGGTGCTGAGCAGTTGATAATTTGAGTCGATTGATATAGTTTACCCGTTTGGGGAATGAGGGGTGAAAAAAAAACACCTATTCGTGAATCATTGTTTTTAATAAACTGAGTGGGGGTTGTGGGGGTGGGGGGTGAACGAGGAGACAAGTTGATTTAATTCTTTCAAAACCATCAGACATTTATGGTCTATGTTCTTTTTCCAATCATTCTTCAGTAAGGGTGATTTCTGTTGTTTTATTCTGTACTGCTTGATTGTCTTATCATGTGTTTTTGATTATTTGGAGTGACTGCATGGACCAACACATTGGATAATAAATGATTACTGCTTAACCCTGTGAAGAAAGGAAAACTGGCTTTCTGTTTGGTATTTGAAATGTGTGTTTGTAGTTGTTCATGTATGTGTATTTGTCATTGTTTGCGTGCAAATGCTGCCGAAAGAGAGAAATGTGAACTTGTTTTCCAGGTCATGTAGATCGCACCATTAAAACTGCTGCTGGTTTGTGTGTGTGTTATTTTTGGGGGAGTGGAAAAAAGTGTTCAGAAAGGCATGTGCTTCTATCGAAATCAAATACATTGTGTACCTCTGAAGTGTTCATCAGATGTTATTGTTAAGCTTAGTTTAGCTTACATGAAAATGATAACTAATAAAATAAATAAAAACATACTCTGTAATGCCTAGTTGTTTTTTTGTGTCGTGTTTTTGTTTTATTTTTTACTTTACAAAAATGTTTTTTTCGACAACAGTGCATTTAACATTGAAGAGGCAGAAGTGGTGGTTTTTTGTGTGCTAATTATGTAACTGTTAACATGATTGAAAGAATCAAGTAGTACTGATACATGATATCCAATTTTACATAAATTTAGGGTTGCTGCACAAAAGAACATATTATGGAGACAACCACACAAAATGACATTTTCTAGATACGGTTCATTTGCTTGCGTAAAACTTACAGACAGCGGTTCAAATTGTCCTTGTTGTTTGAAGCAAAAGTACCTCAGAAATGTTGACAGGTCCCCCACTCCCCTTTCCACACACCCTTTCACCCAGATCCTTGAAGGTATTGACCAAAAAGAGCAGTTTGTGTGTGTTTCAATCACATCATTTGCATATTCCAACATAAATCACAAAACTGTCACAAAAATGGTGTCTTCTTTTTTATTTTATTTTTTTTAGGATTTGACAAAAACAGTGACATGGTCGCTTGTTATTTGTAATTGCTGACATTTTGATACTGGTTCATGATGTGTGTGTGTATGACTTTGATTTTAGAATTGGTTTGGAATTTGGCATGGATTAATCATTAGCGCTGCAGAGATAAACATGCATAAGTTTTTGTTCATCTCTTTGTATCACACTTTCTGTTGTCACTGTAGAGAGCAGTGTGTGGATGACAATCTAGTTGCTGTCCTGAGTGCCATTGATTTCATGCTGTCAGCATGTTTGTCGGACACGTGGGTTTCATGGATTGCAAACTTGCATTCTGATTTTCTGTTACCTTGTTCTTGGAACCATTCTGATCTCATGCTGTGGAAGAAAGGAGTGGAGTTAGGGGGTCCCTATGGAAAACTTACGTGATGGGTCGGTCAGATGTGTATATATTCCTGTTGAGGACCCATCACAGACATTTAGAGAAAGTTTGATGTTTGTGTGTGTGCATGCATTGTTCTCTGCCCACACCACACACACCCTTCTCCCCCACCTCACCCCTCCCATTGAAGTGAAACTTATAAAGGAGTTGGTGTGTATGAGAGATACAAACATCCTCATGGTTTTTTTTGTGTGTGGTGTTACAGTGTCAATGACCTGCCCTCTGCAGTTTGTAGAACAATTTTACTTTATTTTGATCAAGAATATCCTTCGGTGTATAGGCCCTCAGTTTTGAACTGAATTAAAAAAGAATCAAGATGAGTGAACAAAAGATAGGTGAAAATTAACGTTTCCAAGAAAGGACCATGTTTGGTGTGCAGTCAAGTGATGTATAGTGACAGTGTTTGTATTGCTATATCATCCCACAAAAAAATTGTTGTTGTTTTTAATGACACTGTTATCACACAACAGTAATTTCGCTTCTCTCTCTTATTAGCATGAAATTGTTCCTTACATATTCTGTTTCTATGACAGATAGGTAGACGTACATACCAGAAATAATCTGACTTCATGTCACTCTGAATTAGTATTGCTTGCATTCCCTAAGCTCCAACTGCCCTCTGTCCAGGGACAAGCATACAAGGGGGAAACCACTCTTGAAAAACAGTTTAGATGTTGCGACCAAGTCTGAGAGTGAATGCACTTCTATCTAATCCTCAATATTTTGTTTCCGAAATGTTAACCCATCTCTTTCTGTTGTTCTGATCATTGGAGCAGTGGATTGAAAGACAGGTGTGTCCAGTTTCACTGTGTAGAAAGGATCATTGTGTCGCAAGAACATTCAAAATTGTATGCTGGTTGGTATATAACAGGAGTGAAATGGCCTTTGCTGTCAAATAAGCTTTTAACAAGAAGATTGAAATGCTTAAACAGAAACGAACAAGTCCTCAGCATGTATGTGTGTTTGTTGCTTACTTAAAGGTGAGAGAAGTTTTACACAAGTATTTGAATACCTTATGTGTTTTGTTTTCATTTTAGTGAGAAGGGTGTTGGTATGTTTGTGTCTCTGCATATGCACATTTTGTTGCTGGGCGTGTGTACATTGTGACCATGAGGCAGCATTGCATCCTGCATTATTTCTATGATCATATGATGTGTGTTACATGCCTCAGAGGATTTTGCAACCTAATCGTGTTGTTTGTCAGTGGCATTTTCCTATATGCCTGACCATCTCCCTCATCCCAGCTGTACAACAGTCTTCCAGACATTCGGGAGGTTTGAGTGAAAAATGAGAAAAAGAAGAAAATTGAAATTGTGCCACAATCAATCACAATTAAATGCCCATCCCCCCTCAACCCCTCCCCGGCCCATAAGTTGTGTTTGGGAGAGGTGAATACAAATGGAGGAGAGTGTTAGAGAAGAGCATAGGGGATGACAGGACAAATTAGGAAGCCAAAAGTTTTGAGACTCAGTTTGACTGTGAGGGTTATCGGGAATCTGTTAAGTCCACAGACCCCTTCTTCCTCTCTTTATCTCTTTTCTCCCAAACTGCTGACGGTGGTTGTGTTTTTTAAGGTTTTGAGTTGCGAAAATTGTCTTGTACAGTGCACAAGGCTTCAGGAGCAGGCCCAGTAGTTCATGTATCACTGTCAGAGAGATAGATGCATTGATATATTCCTGTGAAATAAGCAGGATAGATAAATGCATTGATATATTCCTGTGAAATAAGCAGGATAAGACTGAGCAGGATGAAAGCACCAACTTCCTATGAAGAAAGGGGGAAAGGTGTAGCAGTGTTAACGGAGTTGAGTTAAAGTTTACACAAGTAGATGGAGGGGTGCATATCACCAAGACATACAGTTGCACATCATTTTTAGATCACCTTTTGACCGATGCTGTGGCCGAATTGTTAAAGCACTGGATTCTCACCCAAGTTAGCTGAGTTAGATTTCTAGTTTAGATATGTGGATTAAGGGGGAAGATTTTTCTTATCTCCCAGGTCAATGTATGTGTAGACCTGCTAGTGCCTGAAAGCCTTTCATGTGATATGCATGCAGAAGATCAAATGCACACGTTAAAGATCCTGTAATCCGTGTCAGCATTTGGTGGGTAATGGAAACCAGAACATACCCAACATGCACACACTCCAAAACAAGAGTATGGCTACCTACATGACACTTTTTTTTTAGAGTAAAAACTTATACATGTGCACATAAAAGCTCCCTTGTATACAATTGAACATGTGAGCTGCAGCTTAAAACGCTAAGGAAGATCAATCATTCTGTGTTAATTTATCTTAATTGCCTATAGTAATAGAAACTGTGTGACTGGTAGAGAAAATCATACAGCAAAACTGCATGTGTAGCTTTTATGCAAACAGAGAAATACTTTTATTAAATCCATTTTTATATGTTAAAACTTAAACAGTTTTTATGCTGATTTAGTCTATTGTGCATGTATTTTTAGTCACAAATTTCTTTCTTTTTTTTTCTGTTCAAACAAACCCTGGAGTCATGGTTCAGGTGTTCTTTTAGTGAGGACAGTGAACTGTTCCATGTGCGGCATGCACTTGATGGCCAAAAAAGAACTGTCGGCAATAAAAGTAGACCCTTGCAAAGTTGTATAGAAAAATCCATATAGACACATAGAGCTTACACACAGGGTACAATTTGGGGTTTCACTGACCTAATCTTTTAAGCCCTGCATAAATAAAGCAAAAGAGACATTACAATAAATCAGTTGAGTTATTCATGCAGTATCAGTAGCTCAAGGAGGCGTCACTGCGTTCGGTCAAATCCATATACGCTACACCACATCTGCCAAGCAGATGCCTGACCAGCATCATTACCCTTGAGGAAAAAAAAATCAAATAAAATATGTGACTGGCAATTGTTCCCTTAATAGTTTGAAAGAAAAAAAAGTTTTGCAAGGAACCTTTGGCTGTGTTCATTTCTGACTTGGAAATGTTGGTGTTTTTGCGGTGTTTGATAATTTGTTTACTTCTCAAATCTGTCCGTCTGACTCCCCATCCCTCACCACCTCCCCATTAAATTGTCTTCAGAAAAAAGATGGACTGAAACCATTGCAGAATGAACAGGGAAACCAACAGAGCTGGAGGAATTTAGTTGACAATTCTTCATAATGGTGTCACATTGACTCTTCACAGAGCCAAGCCACAAGGGTGTAGAATATTTCTCTTTATTGCACTTTGCTAATTTTGTATATCTTTGTTTCTGTTTGTTGATTGAGATAATCACATGTCTGACAGTGACTAACTTAGTAAATTTTTTACCCATGGTCAATAAATACATACTGATTGTGGTCTTTTTTCCCTTTCTATAATTTATGTCCTCAAAGAGTCGCATGTTAGTTGAGTCAGTTGAGAGACATTAGGAGAAAACCTGACAGCCTCATTTCTTGTGTGATACACTTTGAAAGTGAGACGGACAGAGTAGACAAATGCTCATGAATTCTCCACACTGTGTGTCTTTTCTTTTGCTGTCATACACGCTGTTATAGTATTCCAGCAAATCACTGTGATGCTATGCCAGGATGTGTCGTCATGCGTTTGTCTGGAATGTGTTGACAGAACCTATTAAATGCTCTGACCTAGAGAACATGTGTTTTTCTAGCGCTGTTTAGTCTTTGTTGGGGTGTGTTTTTAGCATGGTTTGGTTTGTCTATGTCTGTACATATTTGTTAGAATAGCTTTACAGCAGTTCACCAGGAGAATGACATAGTATGACCATTATGATGGAGCTTGATTGTCCTCTTTTTTTTTTCTTCTTTTTTTTTCTTCTTTTTTTTTTACACCTCCTTTTGACAGCTGCCATATAACTGATGTATAAATGGTAAATGATGTGTATGGACAGGGGAATCCTTTTCTGGGGGCAGCCACATGTGTTTTGTTCTGCTGAGACTTTGGGTCAGCTGAACATATTGTGTCTCTGTTTTTTCCACATACCAGATACTTTCAAGCCTGTCAGTTAGTGGGAGAGGTTTGGAAGTGGAAATGTTGACATGGAATTTGTGTTGTACACACTTCTTTTCCAGTATTTTTATTTCCCAAGTGCATGTGCGTGGATTTTGTGACTGGTTAGTTGTCAGTCATGTGATTCTCTAAAGGGATATGCACTGATAAGAATGATCCCAGACTTTCATTGTAGTGTTACATTGCAAACTGGACTGACAATGTATGCACCAGTGTATCAGTATTCATGAAATTGTTCGTTTTGTTGGCTGAATAATCTTTAATTGTTACAGACTGACATTAATGAGATTTGAGTGCTGTTTCCTGTTGATTATAGAAGGAACGGAGAATAACATTACTGTGATATTTGTACAGATAGGTGTGTACCTTTGAATTTGGGAGGAATGCTATAAAAACCATCTGTACACATCATCAACTGTGTGGTAACTGAAACCAGATAGTCGGTAATTTCAATAGAAGGAATTGGTAAAGGAAAAGGTGTGTTTAAAAAAAGAATTATTTACTACTTAGTCAGATGAAATTGATATTGTTGAGAAGCTGCCATTGACAGCTCCAACATGAAAAGTCAGAACTGAACAGTCATTTTATTTTGACTTTGTCATTCCTTGTGTAATTTACATGTGTGCATAGCACACAATCTAAACAGAAATAAAAGCCACAAATTCCAAAGTATTGAGGGATTATTATTAATGGAGATTATAAAGAATGAAAATTAATTGAGTCCCAGTATCTGCACAAAAAAAATATAAACCATTCAGATATGACAAGCCATTGAAGTTTGCATCAAGAGCATGTTATTTAGTTGTGACTTTGTAATTGAAATTGGTCTGGGATTTTTTTTTTTTTTTTTTTTTTTTTTTTTTTTTTTTTTTTTACTGTGTCTGATAGTTGTAGATTTCCACCAGCCAGTATGTAAGTTTTTTTAGATTGTCATTTGAGTATGTGCATGCAAAACGTGTGAGTGTGTGTATGCATGAGTGTGTGTGTGTGTGTCAAAATGACTTCCAGTGCCTGCTTTCTCATGCAGTGTTCTGTGCCATTCTGATCCATTTTCATTAGCTGCAAGCATGATGACAAAAATGTCTTCCTTGTCATTACAGCAGGCAGGGGATTAATTAATCACACACCCCTGAAATCGGAGTATGACTGCCTATGTAGCATGGGTAAACACGGTCATGCACATGAAAGCCAACTTGTGCATACATGTGAGCATGGGAGTTGTAGTCCATGAGACAAAAAAGAGGAATTAATCGCATTGTATCTTTATAAAAAGATGTCTTTTTGTCATTCTAGGTGTTTCTATACTTCCATTTCCAGGCATTTCATTCAGTGTCATGGCTGTCTGGAAAAGTCTTTGAAAAATGAGAAAACTGTATCCAGGACTGGAGAAGCCATAGCAAATCCTGTTTTGCCCTTCATGGTCTGGAAAAGTCTGAATTTTGAAAAAGAACCTTTAACCAGTATCATTCAACAGAGTTTAATACATCTGAAGAAAAAGGGGGAAAAAATGGTGAAAATTAATCCAGGTATCTGCAAATCACTTTTGTTAGCAGTGTAGCAGACAATTTTTTTAGTCATTATGCTTTGTGTTTGGTATGGAAAACTTTCAGTCTGATCTGGAAAAGAGTTGGAATAGGAAAAGAGTTGAAAAAAGTATGGAATTCTGTTTGCTCACATGTGTGGGAACCCTGACCTAAAAATGTACAAAATTGAAGAGGCATTTCACAAAGCTGACTGATAGCTTGAACAGCAGCTGCTGTGTGCTCGTATCAGTGGCAGTGTTCCCTGTCAAATGAAACATCAAATCAGGCGGTTAATCACTCTCTGATCTCCCACTATGTTTTCACTGGATAAAAGATTACACAATTTACACATGCATTGCAAACACAAGGTGGGTATCTTCCATGTCATGCTGTATTGGGATGAGGGGAAAAAAGCCTTGAATGCTTCCTAAGTGCTCCAGGCTTGAATATTTCTGTAAACCAAATATTAATTGAAAATGGGCTTCCATTTAATTATAGATTGGTGTTTCTTTTCATTTCAGGTGTTACCTTTGAGATCATTTTCTAAACAGCTTTAAAAAGTGAATACTTTCCCACCCCCACAGCCTCCTGTTAAAGTTGCATTTGCTCATATATTTTATCTTGTGTTCAGTATGTTTAATTGCACAGATATATATTGCTATGTACATACATACATGTCTACTACAAAGTGTAATAAATGGGTTTTTCAAGTTAGGTTGTCATTTCTTTTTCTTGTTGTTAAATTGTGCAATTTATTGCTTGCTTTTGCACATTGCTCCCCATTCATTATCCTTATGGTGCATCACAGTTTTGTAAAGTTTATCCAAAGCTGATTTTTACTGCTTGAAGATCCTGTGCATTGCCATCACAAAGAGTGAAGTTCGGGAGAAAGTTGGGTCGTGTTCTTTTTCATGTATGTTGTTAAGAAACAAGTGTGCTCGAGTTTTGTTGAAACACGTATGTTCGGCTTTTGGTGGTGAGTTGAAAGTTCAACCCTATTGAAGAAAGAATGTTGTTTTGATTCTTATGGGAATTCTGTATGTGTAGCTGAATAATGGCCCATGGTGTATTAAAATCAGTATAAGCAGGCATTGTACAGACAGTAGGTAAAACGTAGTGTTTTTGTATAGTGCCTGGTTGTAAAGAAAACATCCCATTCCCAGATCTTCTGTGGCCGAGTGTGAGAATTATTTGCATATGTGGTGTTGGGCATGTTGGGAAGGACCAGAAAGTTGTGTGATCTGTAGTTGTTCCTATGTCTGAACATACCAGTCTTCCTTCTTTCTTTCTTTTTTTATAGTTTTTTTTTACCCTTTTTAAAGTTATGTCAATGCCTTCCATATTTAGGATATTAGGTCATCTCTGTAATTTCTTTTGAATCAGTTTTATATAACCAAAATGGAATTCACTCCACAAATATTTGCACATGTATCTAGTCAGATGGTTTAATTTTTGCACCTTTCAGATCACACTGTGTTCATGTGTCACTCTTTACAAGTAAATGCAGACCAGTTTTATGTAAATGCTAATCAGTTTTATAGTATTAGATCTCAAGTGAGTGTGTATGACAAGTGAGCCTAAAGGTCCTGAAATAAAACCGTAACAGTGGTAAAAATGTAAAGACAATTTTGTTAGGATGTTTCAAAGAGGCTATGGCATATTCATTTTCCTTTTTCTATTTTTTCTTTTCTTTTCTTTTTAGAAATAATTTATGAGCTGGTAAGCTTATTGGCAGCATTCTCTGATTCTTTCTGTTCACTATTAAAAATATTCTTTGTAATGTCATCACTCGCCAATTGAATACCATTCTGTGAAAATTTTAAGTTGTACACCCATTCAGACACATTTCACATTAATGCACATCTGCGTATGTGTGCATGCACGCATGCATGAATGCGCGCGCGCGCGTATACACACACACACACACACATGCTTGTGTTAAAAGCTAAGGTACTTGTTTTGAGTGTTACAGCAAAGTCTGTGACGCAGCACACGAAAACTGGGCTAGAGTCGCAGCCAGGTATTCATAGCTATGCACAAAAACACATCATTAGGGTCAAAATAATGAAAATCAAGATTTTTACAGATGTCACATCTTTGAAGTATTATCTTTGTTGTTGGTAAGTATTTTAGCTTAAAACTGCCTGAAACTGAAGTATTTTTAATGTTTTCAGGTGTGTGCGATGTTGGTACTGCTGCACACATTCATCACTTAAGTTGTAATGCTCAGTGCATTTGACTCCAGGCTTTTCTGATTTACTTAATTCTGAAATATTGACACCAGGTGATCAAGCTAATTTTTGTTCTGAAATTTCAAGCAGGCAATTTTTTTTTTTTTTTTTTTTTTTTTTAATGAGTCTATTTCTCCACTTGGAGTTTTCACGTGCTATTAGAAAGTGGTGGTGGTGGTGATGTGTATTACAAAGACTTCATACTTCAGGGCTGCCTTTTTTGTGTGTGTGTGTGTGAGAGGTTGCAGGGGGTTATAATTATCATCATCATTCCATCTTGAGTGGAGGTAAAATGACCGCAGTGCAAACACCCAGGAAGTGTTCAAAGGTATAATGCATTCATTTTTTTGTCATAGAAATGTTCGAAGTTTTCATCCTATATAATTATTTTGTTCCTCATGTTCAAGTTGGTGGCGGGAGAGAAGACACTTGAGCTCACAAGAGTCTTTTCTATTTCTGATGAATCTGTGGTGGTGCTGTAGATATTCAGTTTTGTTCAGAATTGGTGTTTAAAAGTCTAGAGTGTAGTTTGATTATTCTCTATCAGTGGCAAAAATATTTGGGGAATGCCAAATAGTTACATCAGTGAAGAAAAAATTCCAGCAGTGAGGATACTTGTTCATGATACAGGACAAAAAATTCATGACATTGTGTGGTTTTTGTATATCCATTCTTGGATGTCTTGTGCTGGAAAACAAATAAATACAATGAGGGGTTTTTTTTATCAGCAAAAGTATCAGCAGTGCGGAGTGTTTTAACTACTTGAAACAATTTTTTTGTGACATTCTTGTGCATTACGTTTAATCTACCTGTTAATTTTCTGTTACCGTAATTTTAGACACAGCAATCATGATACTCATTTGAATAATAAAACAAATCCTGTCATACAGCAGCAAGGATTCTAGACTTAGTACAAGACAACAGTATACAAATTTGGCTTTCCAGCACATTGTGTTCAGAAACTGTGCAATATTACAATGTCATTGGGTTGGGTGCACTTTGGTGTCATTATCTTCATGACACAGATGCTTGTAATTAACTATAGGGAATTTTCTCATTACCTGCCTGCCTTTGTGTGTAGGGCTGTCATTTTCCATGCACATGTGCTGTTACGATGACCACTTACTATGTATAGAAAGGGACAGCTTTGTTTACATCATGGTAATGGATTTTTGTAGCATAACGTTATAGCATTGCAGCTCTCTCATTGAAAATAATTGCCTGTTTTTAACTTTGTGGTTAGAGGCATGTCAGGGGACAAGGACTGTTGTATCTGCATCATACTTTTGTAATTACATGTATACTGTACAGACACTTGGCCATTGGCACTTTGTATATTTCTGTATATAGAACCATCAGAATAAACTTCGAAATTTGCGTTTGGAATTGGTTTTGATCTTCATGGAGAGTGAATGAGTGGAGCTGGTTTATTATTATTGTTGTCATAATTATTGTAATTGTTGCTTGCAGCCAAGCAGACTTCACAAGGTCATATATTAACACTGTTGATGTTATTCCATAGATCCTGGGGGGGGGGGGGGGGGAATCTGGAAAATAAAATTTGGCACAATTGTTGTCACATTCTTGTACATAAATCTAGGACATGCCTCTGAGTTAACCTTTTTTTTTTCTTTTTTTTTTACCAGAATGTTAAAAGTTAAAAAAGAAAAAAGTAACCAGAACACACAAAAATTCAGATAATACTCAAGATTGTTAATAAACACAGGCATACAAAAAGAAAAAGAAACAGCAACTCAAAATGTTTTTTGCGCAATATAGTAAGAATGCCCAGTTTTAAGTCCACAAAAAGACAACATTTAGATTTTCACAAAAATAAAAGAGAACTCACTAGACCAGATATTAGGAGAAGATACAACAGAAAGAAAAGGAGAAAGCCACAAACATGGAGACGGGTGGTCTTGTACATATTTTCCAGGTGGGAATACCGTGTATAGGTAGCTGAAAGAAACCCTGACATCCCAACAGAGAAAATGTAATGTGGAGCAGGTGGGGAGGAGTGTCAGCGTGCCATGTTGTCTTCATTTACTTGCATCTCTTGTATACTGAATGAAAACAGTAAATGACTATGCATTCTTTCTTTTGTAACATTTAATCAGATGAAACCATAAAATACAAAAGGGCCTGGTCGAAAGACGAATGAATTCAGTATCAAGGTAGCTTTCCTTTTTTTTTTTCTTTCCTGTTTCTATCGTAACAAATTATTATGGCAATGCAGCGGGCAAGATCCCCATAAGCGGCAATTACTACATCCCATCTATGCCTTGTGGATTGGCTGAATCTGAAAGCACCAAAACTTACAATGTAGGCTCAATAGATACAGGGCAGCGATGCATGCTGGGAGATCGGACACCCAATGACACAGGCTGGACATTGGTCACTCGGTCTGCAGTACAGCGTGAGCGGCGATCCTCGCTCGTAGGCAGCCTATTGTGAGGTTTTCCCTTGTTATAGAAAGCTTGATGGAAGAGAGAGTATTGCAAATACCCATATGTGTAAGCCATTGCACTCAAATGGTGCAGAAATTATAAGTTTATGTCGTTACACTTTAAATTTTTTCAATTTGACGACTTAGGGATTTCTGGGGAAAGATGGGATCTTTGCTGGGGGAAGTTCCTGCAGTCTCTGGTGGACGAGGGCGCTGCTGCAGGCGAGGTTTGAGCACGACACAGACGCGTTCTGGCCCACAGACACTAAAGCACTGTCTCCACTTGCCTGTCAGGCTGTGAGCTATTATTTTTATCATTGCAATGCGATTGCTTTGCAGTCATCAACTAACTTGATAAGACATTGCAAATTGACAAATCTACATCTCCCGAAACATGGAAAGTAGTAGGCGAACCACAGCCGTCCATGTTGACTGTAAGACGAAAGTTCGTTGAAAATATTCAGGTCGATGTTTATCACCCACAATGTATCACTTGGATTGCCTTGGGGGTCCACTTCTGTAACTCTACCTTTTAACGCGAAGCCGTGGCAGACGGAGGCAAATCACCATGCCAACAAATGCAAACCGCGTTCAATCGAAACTAGTCGCCATGCCAACCGACGCGAATCGAAGTACACAAGTTTTTATCCACACGTTCTCTGCAAACATGGCAGCGAGGTGTGATGACACCATGGCGGAAAATACGTGCCCGCTCGGTTTTATCATCTTTGTTTTTTCCGTCTTTTTCGTTGTCATACATTTTACTGACACCAACATACTTGCGTACTCTCTCTCTCTCCCTCTCTCTCTCTCTCTCTCTCTCTCTCGCTGACTCGATTCATACTAAAACTGATAAATTCAAGAGGTGACTCGTGAACCCATTGACACTACCCCTCCTAAATCCCACCTCTCCTTCGCACACTGACACGCACACGCGCGCGCGCGCGCGCGCACACACACACACACACACACATACACACACATCGATATCTTTAACGGTACCTGCCACCCTCTCTTGCTCCTCAAAACACACAAGAGGCCAATCCCAAATCATCGCACAAACACAGAATCGGTGATAAACTACTTGCACACAGCTTCATCCATTTCACTATCTCAAAGCACTCTCTCTCGCGCGCGCGTGCTCACACACACACACGGCGCGCGCGCGCGCACACACACACACACACACACACACACACAACGAAAAACCAAGGAAGCAATAAATCAGTCTTGAAACATAACCATATCCAGCTCAAGAACCTTGCAATATACTGCTGAGTCAGTCTGTTTGAAGTCTTCCATGCGGTCACTTCTGGCGGAACTTGATCCTTTCCACATTAGAAGACAAGAATTCTGTTGGTGGGTCGGAAACTGCGGGACAAAAGAAGAAGACGGGGGATGGAGGGTGATGGGGAGAAGTGTGGAAGTAAAAAAAAAAAGAGAGAGAGATGGAGTGGGGCATGAACAGATGAGCTAATGAATACGTCTTTCTCTCCTGATGAAGCTGTATGGGCGAGAGTGAAAGGGAAAAGGGAGAACGAAGTCATTTCCTCAGGGTTTGCGGCTCATTCTGTTGCCCTCATCCGAGGATGTACGCTATTTGAAAGTGTGTGTGTGTGTGTGTGTGTGTGTGTGTGTGTGTGTGTGTGTGTGTGTGTGTGTGTGTGTGTGTGTGACACAGAGAAAGTGAGAGCCAGAGATTATGAAATGGGGGTAGTTCATATGTCATCAAATAACAGAGTTGTGCGAATAACCGCTGTGCACAAATCAGAGCTACACGTGGCAAATCAAAGGGAGTTAAATGCAACTTTTTCAGTGAAATCACTTTCATTCATCCATCATTGTTGTCGCTACTGAGCGGGCGAGAGAGGGGTGTGGGGGTATAGAGGAGAGGACAGAGGCAAAGACTGAGACACTGACAGGGATAAATGAAACTTGCTGATGAAAGTTTTTGTTTGTCATTTTCGGAAGGAGTTGGGTGGCAACTGACTTAGTATTCACATGGACGCATATAGTATACTCTACTCTCACCGAGTCAGTACAAATAGACATAACAACTGAAAACAAGAAAGCAAATAAGAGCTAATGCTTTGATGTTTTTTGACGAGGAAACAAAAGTAATGTGCTTTATAGTTACAGACTCAAGAAATCTCAAAATAGTTCTTCACATAGATTGAAGACAGAAAAAAAAAAACAAGAAACTTGAACGATGACACACATACATTTAGCACATAATCATATACTTTCACGCCAGCATAGACATTTGAGAGAGAGAGAGTTGGAGAGGCGCGAAGACAGGCGCATCTGAACAGAACAGGATCCGGAGGGTGTTGCGAGGAAATATTTCTTTGGCAAACGTACGGCAAAACAATGAACGGGTAACAACATTACTAAACAATACGAGCATTATATATGAAACGGTATGCCACTGGATGGGATTGGTGATATTTTGAAGATCATGGTTGGGCAAACGGTATTATTCAGTTGTTTCTTGGTGTGAGTTTCACAGAGTGGCGCCAGAGTGAACCGCCAAATTTTATTCAAACACCCCGTATATACATATCCTAAGGATAGACCCGCCACAGTATACTCCTTTCCAGACTTGAACATGTTTCGGGGATTCATTCAACAGTTCTGAATTGGTTTTCTTCATACCTATCCAACGCTTTCATATTGTCTCTGTTAACAACTTTAAGTCTGATCCAACCCTGCCGGATCTCCTATGGTGTGTCGCAAGGCTCTGTCCTGGGCCCCGTTCTGTTCGTTCTGTTTGCTGTTCCTCTTTCTGATGTCATTTCTTCCGGGTCGTTCTGTTCTTCACCGCTCTTTCAGTTGCTGATGATACTCAGCTACAAAAGTCTGCACGGCAGAACCAAACCAAGTACACACTCTGATTCCGTCAATGCAGCCGGGTTGCATTCTCTATGTTAAATGCTTGATGACATTCAACTGTGACAAACTAAAGTTAGTGATGATAAAACTGAAGCTATGATTATTTCCTCTGTGAGAATATCTACGTCTACTTCTCTTCCTGCCTCTATTGTGGTTGGTGATGCCACAGTTCAGTTAGTCTAAATCAGCAAGGACTGAACCTTCAGTGGAGTCATTCTTGACTCAAACCTCAGTATGCACGCCCAGGAAGTAAATCTGATACGCCTAGTAATCTGTGAACTTCGTTGGATCAACACTATCCGTCAGTACCTTTCTGTTGAAACTACTAAAACTCTTATTTTTGCTTTTGTGCTGTCTCGAATCGACTACTGCAATTCTCTTCTCCATCAGTAGGCTGTCAATATAATCTTCTTCAGCGAACAGTTAAAAAAAAACCTTCAAAACTGAGTCCCACGTACTGTACTAATTACATTTCTCCCCACTTCCACACACTATTGTTTCCCATTGAAGCAAGAATCATAGTGAATATAAACTCAGTTGTGTGTTTCTGCTATTCTGCCTTCCACTCCGCAGGACCTACATGATTATCTTTCTGACCTTATCAGTGTTTACACTCCCTCTGAAGAAATCCCCGCTCTTCCTCTGACGGACTGTTACCTCAGTTTGAAACTTCCTCGTATCAATACAAGATGGTCAGTGAACGTTCTTTCTTCCGTTTGCAGCTCCTCACATCTGGAACAACCTTTCTCATCACTATATCCGTCAGTGCATTCGATTCTATCTCAGCTTTTCGCTCATCACTAAAAACTCATCTTTTTGAAACCCATCTATAAGCACTTTCAACTTCAGGGAGAAAAATGACCTTTTTCTCCAACACTGAAGGCATCCATGTCAGTTCACTTTGGACGGATGCATGAAGAGCTGCGTGGGACTGAGAGAGAGAGTGGGGAGAGGGAGGGGTTTTGAGAAAGAGTGGTCATGAATGATTTATGTAATTTGTAATAGTCTCTATCGTGTAAAGCGCCATAAGCTCTCAGAGAGAAAGGGCGCTATACAAATGTCACAGTATATTATCATTATTATCATTCTTACGGGGGGGGGGGGGGGGGGGGGGGGGTTATTAATGTTGGTCTGTTGCTGCATCATTTTCTATCATAACCGTGTGTATTGTTTCACACAGAGAAATAAGTTAATTGTGACAAAAAGAGTACAGTTGTGATTCCTTTGTTGCGGACTCTACCCTATGGGTCCGTGGGAGAATATTCGCTTGTTCAGTTTTTTAAGAAGTACCAGCTTGAGTTCCCATTTAAAAAATTCGAATATGACTGAACATGTGCACAAATGGCGTTCGTGGGCTCGCACACGTGCTTGTGTATGTGATAAACCACGCTGTGGCAGACAGCAAAATTATGTTTGAGGTTTTCATGTATTTGAAATTACGGATCGAAACCATTACTGATCCGGAAGACACTGAGTGTTGTCAGCCTCGTGAGCATGCGCAAGTAAGTGTGATCCACGTCTGATTGTTTTGATGTGTAGTTCTTTTTTAAAGCACGGGTTGGTAATAACATTGACATAAACAGTGTCATTCTGCAAGACAGGCAAGTTATTGTTCATTGAACACTAAGTCCATTAAGTCTATCAGTTATTTAGCAGGCAAAATGTATCACAGTTACAAATCGAAAGACGGTTCCTCCAGTTGCAACCAATCTTAGTTCGTCTGCTATTTTCCATTGGGGTTAGATTTCTGGCAACAATCCTGGTATAAAATTCAGAAGGAAAAAAGATTAAACGCTGAACAAGTGAAAAGAAGAGGGACCATATTATACAGTCAAAAGCCCCAAGAAAGACCCGGTCAATACATGCTCTTCTTACCTGGTATGTGGTATCAGATCTCATCAGGCCTTGCTCCTTTGCCCGTAGTTTCCTGTGTGTCTGGTCGAGTGGTCTCGAATGTAAGTACTACTTCCCGTTTTTGTATATAAAATTTCTGGGTGTGATTTAAATGCATTAGATATAATTTTGATTGACAGGACGTCAACATAGGTGAGGGAAAAATATTAATTTTTGTTTGTGCATTGCATAAACAAAAAGTGAACAAAACGATCCCATCTGTACTCAAAATAACCGTCATAATTCAGGTTACTAAAAGTGAAAAAAATAGCTAATAACACTCAGATAATTTTCTGGCAGATGTAACAAACGGCCTCACAGGAACTGAAGAGGGCTTTCAATATGACACAGTATAATGTGACGACATACACCTTTTGGACCAAATTATAGCCTTTCCCAACAAGCATTTTCTTTTCCTATGAGTTTTCACCATTTGGTGTGAAGCAGGAACATTGAAATGATTGAAAGGTGTCTGGTGTATGTTTAAGTCAAGAGAGGGGCTTGACCACATGTTGGGTTCAGGGAGTGGTCACTGACTGACCAAGGTTGCAGTTGGGATGCATGAGGGTGGTATTCTAGTAAACTCAAGTTCTTATGACAACTTCAGTGAGATAAGTTGGGATTTGTGATTTTTCAAAATTTTGAAATAAAACAATTGAAGATAGTAAGAGTGCGTTAAGTTAGAAATCAATGGTTTCTCTGGTCTGAGCCGCTGTTTGCTGAGTAATGCTCACAACACGCTGTCATACCAAGCTGGACACAGTCAGAAAGTGTGATCTGTGGTACTCTGTTATCTCAGTAATCACAATGTTGATTTTCATCACTCTTTTGCATATTGAATGAAAAAAAGCTCTAAAAAAAAGCAAAACCACTAGTTGAATCACTTGAATGGAAAACAAGCTGTGATTTTTACTGATACTGAGTCACGGACAGAATTATCAGTTAATGGAAGATGCAGATTGTCAGTACTGCAGTTTTATGAGACTCATATACATGTCTTAGTTCCAGATTGGCAAGTAGTTGAATTAGTCATTTAAAAATGCATTAATCTGGCAGTATCAGTGTTTATATAAACTATTGTAATAAAGTCACATGCACTGTCATCGCTGAGTACACAGACCCTGTCATTGTCGGGTCCCGATGGACTACCAAGAAAGCCAGTAATATAACATATCCTGTCCTATTACTGATTTAGTGATTATCAGTTTGTCTTATTACTGACATTGTCTAGGCATCTGTGACCTTTTTAGATCAACCCAAAGAAGCAGCAGTGACTATATTAACATTACAGTGAACACAACAGATGAACAGTATATATATATATATATATATATATATTATATATATATAATATGGGTAAGTTTTTGTTGAATGTTTGCAGGCTGGGCTGTGACTAGATTGGCAGCAGTAACAGCAGGATGTCCTGGCTGACAGCTGTGACGGGGAGGGCAGAGGACCTCCTCAACAAACTGGACAAATCCGCTGCAGATGCCTTTCACATGGGGGAGGAGACCGATGGCAGTACCACCAAACAGCCAGCCTCGGGAAAAACACCTGTCACATCATCAAGACCTTCCCAGTCTGGTGGAAAACCCCTGTCGTCTTCATCCTCTTCTTCCAACATTCCTGCCCAGGTGTCTGACCCAGCCAGACTTGGGTCATCCTCAGCCACGTCCACTCCCAAACCAGGATCCAAACCTTCAGTGGCTGTGGTCAGCAAACCAGCCAGTGGGAAGAAGAAAGATTCAGATGAAGCACTTTTTGATTTTCTGAATAGCAAAGAGCCATCAGAAGGGAGCAAAAAGAGAGTGACACCGATTAGCAGCCGGCACCATTCCAGACAGTCCAGCACTTCATCGATGCGGGGGAAGGAAGGAGAAGAATCGGCAGGGGGAGGTGACACTGGAGGTGGGGCTGTTGGTGCAGAAACTGCCGCTGTGCAACCTTCAGCTAGTTCATCTGCTGGTGAGTATGTGCACAAACATTTATGTACATTATGCAAATACTGAGATGAAATGACACAGTCGACAGATGTACCACGCAGTTTAATAATAATAATTATAATGGACATTTGTTTAGCACATTTCTCCAGAAATACTGCTTAAAGCGCTTTACATTTCGTTCCCCACTCCCTGCCGCCCCATCAATAGTTCTATCCACCCCCACACCCCACACACACTCATGCACATGAAAGCACATGTCAACCCACGCCCCACCCCCCCAAAAAAAAACACTCACACAACTGAACATCGGAAACCATCCACCCACCTATGATGCCCTCCAGAAAACGCACCCCTGCAACACACACTCAGGCACACAAATGCACAGACACTCACCAGCACCCCGCCACACACACATGGCAAACAGCTTCTCCACAATAAAACATGCACCCAAAACCAGATCACACCAAGATCTAAAAACAAAAAACAAAACAAAAAAACCCCTACTGTTACTGCTGTTAGAAAAGATGTTTTTTCAGAGCAGGCTTAAAAGATTTCAGCCAGACAGAATGACGCAAATTTTCTGGTAAATTGTTCCGCAATGACGGAGCCTGGAAAGAAAAAGATCTTTGACCCTGTTGCTTCTTTTTTACAATTTGGAGTTTTAAAAGCCTGGTATCAGAAGCAGAACGAAGGTGACGAGTTGGAATGTACACTTCATGGAGGTCAGAGAGGTAGCGAGGACCAGAGCTTGAGAGGGCAGAAAACGTCGGAGCAGAAAGCTTGTATTCAGTTCTTTTTTAAACTGGTAGCCAGTGAAGGGAGTGGAAGAGAGTAGTAACATATCTTGTTCAAATTTGGAGGATCTGAAAATAAGTCAAGCAGCATTGTTCTGAACTCTTTGAAGTTTATTAAGTGATGTTTTTGGAGTGCTGACAAGAACAGAGTTGCAGTAACCAATCCAAAACAAAACAAACACACAGACTGATGTTTTGGTTGTTTCCATAGACAGGTAATGTTGAATAGAACTAATTCTTCGTAACTAAAAAAAAGCTGATTTGCAAATGTTTGAAATGTGCTGCTGAAAATGACAGATTATGGTCAAGACTGACACCGAGGCTCTGCACTGACTGGGAGACAGGAATGACTGTGTTGTTTACCAGAAGAGAATGAGGGAGAGATGGATGGTTCGTAATTTTCTTAGGGCAAGCAAGCAACAGTTCAGTCTTTTCATCATTTACTGATTTAGCTGTAATTTTTTTAAGGTCATCCAAGACTTCAAGTCTGTTATACACTTTTGCATTTGTGTCATCAGTTTATCAGTTTCAGCAGAAGAAGCCGACTGATTGAGTTAGTGTCGTCAAACAAATGTTATTCAAACAGAATGGTTTTCTGCTACAGACTACATCATGAACATGCATCATAACATCCATGTATAAAGATCTTTACAAAAGTTATATTAGAGAATGATATACTACACTATGTTACATGAATCATCTGTACAGTTTAGGTGCATTGTATACACTGACAATATAAATTCTGTCACTGATTCAAAACAGACTACCAAAATCCTGCATTAACATTTTGTATATAGTATACTGTATAGCTTCTGACAAAACCAACAGACTGCTGTTTAAAGTGTTAAAATGTTTATGATTATTTATAAATCAATGAAATGAAAAAAATGGTATCAGTACTAAGTAAGAATATGTATTGTTGATTTTATAGCAGTTATATTTGTCTTATATATATATATATATATATATATATATATATATATATATATATCTTGATAAATAGATAGATAGATCTATATGGTATGCAATAATGCATGTATGTTTTTAACATTCTAAAACTTTCTGTGATATTGATGAAAATGCTGAGACTTTATTCCTGGAGACAATCAGTTTGTGTTATGGTTGTTGCGCATTTACACTGCATACACAGACTGTTTACGTTGCAGCTTGTATGAGAGTCTGTTCACATTGTTGTTTGTACATACAGAGACTATTCACATTGCTGTTAGCTTGTATGAGAGTCTGTTCACATTGTTGTTTGTACATACAGAGACTATTCACATTGCTGTTTATACATGTTCAGTGACTCTGTCTGCCTGTCTTTTCCCCGACCTTCTCTGGATCTCTCTGTCTCTTTCCTGCCCCTGTAAGAGATCAGGTATTATGGATCATTCAGAAAAGAGATATCAGGTACCAGAAACTTCCCATTTGCAGAGGAGAGCTGAACTGGAAATCACTGTATGGTTGGAAGGGATGCAAAGTCTCTCTCTCTCTCTGTGTCTCTCTCACTGTCTCTCTCTCTCTCTCTCTCTCTCTCTCTCTCTCTCTCTCTCTCTCTCTTTCAGTCTCAGACAGGCAGACACACTCACACAAAGACCAGCATGCCCTCCTCCTCCACCACCACAAAAAAAAAAAGAAAAAGGGAAAAAAGATGGAACCATTTGTATTATTCACAGTCATTATCCATACATAACACAATAAAGTATACATTCGTGTTTGTCTTTCAAAATACAGTCATGTTCATCAAAACTCGGTCATGGTCATCAAAACACAGTCATTGTTTTCTGTGAAGTCTAACTGTCTCCACACAGAAACAGAGCAGCAGGCAAGCAGCCAGCGTGACAGCCCAACCAACTCCAACGAATCGGCAGACATCGAAGAACTGGCAGATGCCATGAAAGAAAGTCCCACAACCAGTGAACACAGCGTTCCAGAAACAGACCTCCAAGAGGCTGGAGACACTCGCTTGTCAGCGCTGGAACTTGAGAATCGGTTGCTGAAGAGTGAGGTGGCTTCTCTGAACCAGGAGATTGCAGCCATCATTGGGCGTGCCAAAAAATCACAAACAGGTGAGAGGCCTGTGCTGTCATTGTAGAAGTGTGGGTGTAAGTGATGTATGAATTATTGCAGGACTGTTTGTGGCAGAAAGTGTTATCTTCCATTCTATTCAGAAGTAAAACCAGAACTTAGCTTGTGATTTTCACAGCTTTAGTCTGATTTTGAATGCTGGAGTTAGTGAAAAAAGATTTTTTTTCAAGGAAGTTATTTTTCTTTTTTGCTATGGAGAAGAGAAATGTCTGGATGCCAGAAGAGATGTTGTCTTCATTATAGATAAGATGACAACACACTTTTTTAGACTATTGTGAAATTCCTTGAAGTTTGTTATTTGTTCATAGATGTAATAACTTGGATAATTTTATGGAAACAAAGGAAACATAATTTATATCTATATCTATATCTTGGCGTATTGTCCTTATACTTCTGCATTCACAAGGTTTGATGTAATAACTTGGATAATTTTATGGAAACAAAGGAAACATAATTTATATCTATATCTATATCTTGGTGTATTGTCCTTATACTTCTGCATTCACAAAGTTTGTTTTATGCAATGGCTGACTGATAACTTTCAGGAATTAGAGATTATGGAGGAAACAGACAAAATGCATACAAATTCTGAATATATGTATGTTACCAGCCAGTTTTTTGTGGCGGTTTCAGTTTGTATCATGTAAAGTACATGTTTTGAGGCCTCAGTTTTTTTGTTTTGATTTAGTACAGAGTAGAGCCAAAGCAGAATTATTTCTGGTAAAAAATGTGCGCACACAAACATACACATGTATGAACATACATTTGGTGTCATATACTGTACCATGTCAAACTGTATTTTATAAAGTCATTTTGATTTGTATTGTTATTTTTGTTATTCACTGCTTTTTAATGATGATTGTGACATTGTCATTGTTCAACAGAACTGGACAGGGTCCAGCAGAAAATGGCAGAGTACACAAACAATACTTCCTTACAAGACCAGTTGCTACGGGAACTGCAGTCAAGAGAAATGGACCTTCAAGAAGCCCTGAACGCCAAAGACTCACAGTTGGCGGTCATGCGTGTCCAGCTGGAGGAAGCTGACCGCAAGGCCAGTGGTCAGAAGAAAGAGTTGGAGAGTTTGCAGACAGAAAGAGAAAGGTAAGGAGAGTTTACACCCAGAAAGAATGGCGAGGAGAGTTTGCACAAAAAGAGAAAAGTGAGCACAGTTTACACAGAAAGAAAAGTAAGAGTTTACACACAGAGAGAGACAGGTAGGGAGAGTTTGCAGATAGAAAGAGAAAGGTAAGGAGAGTTTACACAGAAAGAGAAGACAAGGAGAATTTACACAGAAAGAGAAAAGTGGAGATTTTACATAGAAAAAGTAAGGATAGCTTACACACAGAAAGAAAGGTAAGGAAAGTTTACACTTAGAAAAAGAAAGGCAAGGAGAGTTTACACTCAGAAAGAGAAAGGCGAGGAGAGTTTACACAGAAACAGAAAAGTGAGCACAGTTTACACAGAAAGAGTAAAGTAAGAGTTTACAGAGGGAGAGAGAGACAGGTAAGGAGAGTTTGCAGACAGAAAGAGAAAGGTAAGGAGAGTTTACACAGAAAGAGAAGAGTAGAGATTTACATAGAAAAAGTGAGGATAGCTTACACACAGAAAGAAAGGTAAGGAGAGTTTACACTCAGAAAGAGAAAGGCAAGGAGAGTTCACACAGAAAAGGAAAAGCGGAGAGTTTACATGGAAAAAGTAAGGATAGCTTACACACAGAAAGAAAGGTGAGGATAGTTTACGGACAGAGAGTGAAAGGTGAGGAAAGTGTACACCAAGAAAGAGTAAGGCGAGGTGAGTTTACACAGAAAGAGAAAAGTGGGGAGAGTTTACACAGAAAGAGAAAAGTAAGGATAATCTACATTCAGAAAGATAAAGGTGAGGAGAGTTTAGACAGAACGAAAAAAAAGTAAGGAGAGTCTACACACAGAAAGATAAAGGTGAGGAGAGTTTAGACAGAACGAAAAAAAAGTAAGGAGAGTCTACACACAGAAAGATAAAGGTGAGGAGAGAAAGGGAAGCCAGAGGAGGGGATATACAGGATCTGTGAAAGCTTTCCTTGTGCATCTTGAGGTGCATGGGAACTAAATGGATGTGGTTTCATTCTCAGTCATATCAGATTTTGAAATTTACCTTTTGCAGTATTTCCATGCAGACTTCACTTCAAAAGACTTTGTTTTTTGCTTTAAAGCAATTAAAACAGAATTGAATTAAAAATTAATTCATAACAAGTATGTATGTATGTATGTATCTATCTATTAATCTGATAACTGTCTGTCTATCCTTCTATGTATATATCTATTATCTGTTTATCTATCTGTCTTATATATGATATATGCATATCTATATATTATATGTGTATATCATACATCATATGCATATCCATATATCTATACATCTCTCTCTATCTCTGTTATACATATATGTATATTTATCTCACTCTCTCTCTCTCTCTGTTTGTGTGTACTGTTCAGGATTCTCCAGGATCAGTCCAGTGCCAGTGGCATGCACAGTCAAGCTCTGGACACCATGCGACACAAACTGACAGAGATGGAAGGAACTCTGCAGAGAGAGCAACAAGCACACAAACGCTACCAGGTTGGTGTTGCCTTTGTACTTCTCTGTTATGTATGATTCCAGGGATGTGCATGACTGTAAATGCGTGTGAATTTGTGAATACCCAGTGAATCATTTAGAAGAAAAAAAGAAGGAAATTTCAAGCTCACTGGTAAGTGGATAAGTGAGGTTACAGTTTTCTTCACATCACTGTGGTGACTGAAAAAAAAGAGCTATTAACACATTCAACCCTTGATTGTTTACCAGCCTTTCCCACCTTGCAGGCTTTGGCTGATCTGCATTTACGGAAGGGGTACCCCCGTTAAACTCAAATAAAAAAAAAAACCCCAACAACTATTTAACAGAGAAGCAAAGAAATTTGCAGAGTTAATGAAATATGATTTTTGTTCCACACACAAAAATTCATGTGATACAATTCACTTTCATGCTTTTGATGCTTCAGCATAGCCAAACAAGGATTATGACCATGCCTTATGGAACTGGATTGCACACATGTTGATCTTTAAGACTGCAGACACATGCTTGTCAGTGTCAGCATTGCTTCCATCATCAGCATCAAGATAATTTTCTAATGAATCATGAGTAGAATCATCACATTGTGGATCAAAATCACTTCCAGAATCCATTCGGAACTTGTCTATAGCCTTCTTTATTACAGGCGGTCTCTCACTTTTGGTCATATCGATGTAAGAAATTGCAGAAAAAAACATTGTAATATGTTGAATTATTCAGCGAAATTGATGTGTTGAATCAACAGGAAATTCAGTTAAAATCATTTCCCTTCGCTAGAGGCATGTGTGAGCTTAAATAGTAATTTGATGAAACAAGTTTGAATGCTCAAGCATTTCTTGGATGCATATTTGTAATGCAGCTTAGAGGCAGAAAGTATTAAAGACAGTGTTTACTTCAGACTGGTTGAAAATGAAAGCTGATAACATGAATGGAGATTTAAAAAAAAATTTTTAAGTTCAGATAAAAATGATAATTGATTGTACTGCAAAAGGTGTTATCTTCCATTTTATTTAAGAAATGAAATCCAGACTTAACCTGTGATTTTCACAGCTTTGGGTTGATTTTGAAATGAATGTTAATATTTAGTAGATACCAATTGGTACAGGAGTGCTAACAGAACTTAGCTTTAGCCTTTAGGTTATGTTGATCTGGGGTTTTTCTGTCCCCACTAGCTTTCATCATTTCTGGATTACACATTGCACGGAAACCTGTCGGTGAAGAGAAATAACCAAATTTCTGCACAGAATAATCACATTCTCTTTGTTTTGCACTTGTGTTTATTATTTATTTTTGCCACAATATATCTCTCTGTGGGAAATTCTTCTTCTTCGTTTGTGGGCTGCAGCTCCCACGTTCATCCGTGTACATGTACACGAGCGGGCTTTTATGTGCATGACCGTTTTTACCCCGCCATGTAGGCAGCCATACTCTGTTTTCGGGGATGTGCATGCTGGGTATGTTCTTGTTTCCATAACCCATCAAACGCTGACATGGATTACAGGATCTTTAACGTGTGTATTTGATATTTTGCTTGCGCATACACATGAAGGGGGTTCAGGCACTAGCAGGTCTCCACATAATAATGTTGCCATTACCGAGATTCGAACCCGGGACCCTCAGATTGAAAGTCCAATGCTTTAACCACTCGGCTATTGCGCCCGTCTGTGGGAAATTAGGATTGCTTTCTCCAGGAAGAGCATGTTTTCTTTTCTCTGTCTGCAAGTGTGTTTAAGAAAACGGATTTTTCCACAGAATTTTGCCAGGGACAATCTTTTACTTACCACAGGTTCTTTTACTTGTGCTGAGAGCATGCTGCATGCAGGACCTCAGTTTATCCTACCATCCAAAAGACTAGCACCTAGACCACCACTCAAGGTAAAGTTAAGGCAGGAGTAAAAATTACATGGGACTCAAACCTGTGGACACTCACTTCCTAGTCAGGCACATTACCTGTGTAAGGCCACATACATAAAGTGGTACATATTTCCTGTGCTGCAGCAAGAGGCCTCGGAGCGACAGAGCCGGCTGGAACAGGAGCAGAAGGCTCTGGCTGACGCTCTTACCAATGCAGAGAAGAGGGTCTCAGAGGAAAAGGGTCAGTACAGCCAGTGTCTTATGTCTGTTTGGGTACTACTAACTTGGAGACATATTGCGTTAGTTTGTTTTTGTCTTAGTGTTTACCAAACATACAGAGATTTGTTGCATCAGTCTTAATTTTTATCTGTTTATGTTGCAGATATGCGGAGATATATTGTGTCAGTCTGTTTTATATGTTTATGTAGGAGATATAGATATTTATTGTATCAGTCTGTTTTGTATTTTGTTTACCAAACAGACATAAGTTCATTGCTTAGTCTTATTTGATATTTTTATGGAACTGATATACAGAAATATATTGCACTAGTGTATTATATCTGTGTATGTACCGAACATTCAGAGATTTATTGCTGCAGTCTGTTTTATCATTGTATGTAACAAATACACCAGTCTGTTTTATTTGTTGTTGTAGCAGATGCACATAGATATGTTGCATCAGTCTATTTTATCTGTATATGTAACAGATATACAGAGGTTTTGCTCAGGAGGACATTCCTTTCAGAGGCTTACCTTAGTATCAGTGCATGGTAGCTTTTTATGTAATAATGATAATAATTTCAGCAAAATTTACTTGCTTAGGCATGTTTGAAATTAGAAATAAGAGGTGCTTAGTGATTGCATCAATTTTTTGTTTAATTGTGTATATCCATTTTTTTTTCTGTTTAGGTTTTTGTTATTTTTCCTTTACATAAACTATTGTAAGTCCTGCATGGTCTTTTTGACTTAAGATCAGATGAAGTGTGTTTTGTCTCAGTGTGTGTGACATTAGCATTTGTATTCATTATTTTGTTTTTGTTTGCTGACAGCAAAGGCAGCTGAAGCATATGGCCAGCTAAAGACTGTCAAAGCAACTTTAGAATCTGCTCGTCATGAGATGGTGGAATACAAGGAGAAAGCTTCACGTATCTTACAGGTAAATTGGATGCTTGTCATTTCTGGGAGGGAGGGAGGAGAAAGAAAGAGATAAAAAAAAAGAGAGAGTAAGTGAGTGTGCCAGTGAGTGAGTGAGTGTGTGTGTGTGTGTGTGTGTGTGTGTGTGTGTACAATAAATTAAACAAGAAAAAAAAAGTGGCAGTACATTATTGGTGACCGAGCCAAACTATCTGGGTGTGCACAGTGAAACTTACTAGATGCCCTTGTCATTTACACATAACGAATAACAATGCAGATCATTATAACTTGCAATGTATATTGCACAGTATACTTTAACCATAAATTTAACGCCTCAGTATAATGACGCCTTCCTGAAAATGGAAGGGATGTGCAGCGCTTAAGTGGAACCAGATCAGTATTCAAATAATGAATTAGTTGACCTCTCTTCACATTAAAATAAAAGCTGATTTTGATTTCTTAGAATGAGCAGGGTAGTATTTTGCATAAGACTGGAAATAGATTCCTGTCAAGAGTCATGTGGGTAAGTATTTTAGATTAAACGTAATCTTTGAGAAAAAAACACACTTTTTCTTTGTGTTTTTGTGTACGTATACATGATGGTATGTGAATACTGCTGAGTTCACTACTTTTACAACAAGCATTACAACTTGTGTGTTCAGTCCAAAGAGCGATTGATACAAAGTCTGCGTGAGGAATCGGGAGCAGCAGGGAGCGCAGAAGGAGTGTCGAGCTTGGAGTATGACTCTGTGAGACAGGAGCGCGACATGCTGCGAGAAGAAATTCAGAGGAGCAAGATGACCGCTGACAACCTGCGCATGGAGCTACAGGTAGGGACTGCTCATGAACAGCTGTACTTTGAGTGGATTGAACATTTTGTACCCAAAGTACTGATATCATAACATCCATTTGCTTCCCTGGACGGATATTTCCATTCTACAGCAGGAACATTTAGTTTCACTTTCTTGATCAGTTGTATTCTCACTTGGTGCATTTAGCTTGTTGACTTTAGTCACTGCATTGTTTGTTGGTGGTTTCAGGGGGATGGACTTGTTGTTGATAACATTGTGTACATTTTGTGAAATGAAGTATGGCTTCAACAGTGCACTCAGCTGTTGTGGGGCTGGTCCACAGAAACTGCAGTGCATCTGCACTGAAGTGGTACAAGGTGTAAAAAATGGTTCTGACCAACATGTGACATCCAACCTTTGATGTTCAGATTGGAAACATGTCTGCTGTTGTAGGTTTTTCTTTTTGTCATTTGTTGCTGTCTTGTTTTTCTCTCTTCTGTACTTTTCCTTCTGTCTCCTTTTACCCTCCAGTGTTTTCTTCTGTGTGTTAAAGCTAACTTTCTAGGTCCTTTCTTCTGTTAAGAAATTTATTTTTGGCCCTATGATTTGATCTTGATATTAATTGTCTGTTTACATGCACATTTTGTTTTTACTACATGCATTTCATTTTTCAGTGGAGAACTTACATAAACACTCACACATGTACACCCACATACGTGCCCACACAATACTCACATACACGCCCACACATAACTCACTCATGAAAAAACATGCATGCGCATGCACAACTCACACACACACACACACATACATAAACACACACGCACACACACATGCCTATCCTCCCCCCAGCCTCACCCACCCAACTTCCCCCCCCCCCACACACACACACATGAACACACATACACACATGAACACACACACAATAAAGGACTATGGTGACAGGACCTGGAGGTACAACTACAACAGGAGAGCAGCACAGCCCAGGACAACATTCAGTCACACACACACACACACACACACACACTGAAGGACTGTTTTTGTAGGACCTGGAGGTACAGCTACAACAGGAGAGCAGCACGGCCCAGGACCACATTCAGTCACACACACACACACACACACACACTGAAGGACTGTTGTTGTAGGACCTGGAGGTACAGCTACAACAGGAGAGCAGCACAGCCCAGGACCACATTCAGTCTCTGGAGGACAGTCTGAGTGAGGAAAAACACCGCAGGGAGGATGCGGAGCAGGAACTACTCAAACAGAAACAGGTGTGTGTGTGTGTGTGTGTGTGCGTGTGTGCGTGTGTGTGTGCATGTGTGCAAGCGAAAGCCATCAATTTACCTTTGCCTTTTCCAGCAACACAGGATTTGCTGTTTGTTGACATCTATCACCATGTGTATGGTGAAATGATTATTGTTGTATTTGAAACATTGTACTTGTAGGTGTGTTGCTCATAATACTATTTTTTGACAGAAGTTAGTGTTGTGAGCAGAATATGTCTTCTGTATATGTGTGGATAATGCTCAGCCTTAAACTTTAAGCGATGTCATTGAAACTCTGATGTTTTTTTCAGGAGTTACAGTATGCCATTGATGAACTCCACAAGCAGAAAGTCAACTATCAGACACGCATCACTGACAGAGAGACAGAAATTGAGAAACTCAGGAATCAGGTTAGCCCTGAGTGTGTGTGTGAGTGAGTTGAATTTGTGTGTGTGTGTGTGTGTGTTTAAGTGCATCTGTTTCAGTGTGTGTCTGTAATATGTGTGTGTATGTGTAGGTACATATATGTGTGTATAGTTTTTTTCCATGTCCTCTTTTTTTTATATTTCATTATTAATCACAAATAACTGTATGAATATGTGACAGGTGAGTTACAGTACAGAATTGTTCGAATTATATAGGGTAATAATTAGGAGCTAAGTCCTTTTACATTTTCATCTAATCTCCTGGTTCTTTGAAAACTTTATAGGAGTAGTGTTTTTGCACAAATAAATAAGCCAAAAAGATTTTTTTAAAGGATATTGATGTATACACATATTTCTTTTTCTCATTTTGTAATGTTTGCAACTATTTTCTACATGTGCATGCATATATACCATTCCATATTCATCGAAATGTTATTTTTGACATGTACCCCCAAAGTTCTGATTTATGCATAGCACCCAGTTACTTGCCTAGGAATGAAAGAGTATGACTGTTTCTGCACTGCAGTGGACATGTTCATTTTCACTTTCTCAATCAGTTGCATTCTCACTTGGTGCTTTATTGTTGGCTTTAGCCTCTAAGTTGGTTGCCAGTGTTTTCAATGGGATTCAGCATGTTTTTCACCATGTGGCGTATGTTTTGTGTATGAAGTATGGCTTCGACAGTGCACTAAGTAGGGCTAGTCCACAGAAACGACAGTGCAGCTGCTGATGGGGTACAAAATTTTAAAACAGTTTATCCTTTTCAGTAGGTTTGGTCACATATAGGGATTCACATGACTCACTGTGACAAACACAGTGTTAAACCTGTTTATCCTTTCCCATAGGTTTGGTCACATATCTTGAGGATTCACTTGACTTTTGGTGACAAGCACAGTGTTAAATCTGTTTATCCTTTTCAGTAGGTTTGATCATATATCCTGGGATTCACTTGACTTACGGTGACAAACCCATGACGGTCATTCTGACAATCACATGATGATGGCAGCGACAAACAAATGTGTGATTGCGATGTCCAGCTGACAACGAAGAGCATCAGCAGCACGTCGGAGAGTGAGCTGGAGTCGCGGGTGAGGTCGCTGACGGAGAGCCTGATCCAGAAACAGACCATGCTGGAGGCCCTCAGCACGGAGAAAAACTCCCTCACTCTGCAGCTGGAGAGACTGGGGGTGAGGCAAAGAGGAGGGGAGAGAGTCGGGAGGGTATCTGGGGATGAAGGTGTGGGTGGGAGGAAGAGGATGAGGGAGGGTATCTTGGGTGAAGGTGGGGGTGGGGAGGAGAGGAGGCGGGGGGGATCAGGAAGGTATCTGAAGGTGTGGAGGGGAAGAAGAGGGGGAGGATTGTGAGGGTATCTGGGTGGTGGGGGGGGGGGGTATCTTGGGGTGAGATATGGGAGAGGAGAGGAGTGTATCTGAGAGTGAGAGTATGGGGGGGGGGGAGAGGAGGGATACAGTCAGGAAAGTATCTTGGGGTTGAAGGTTTTGGGGAGGAGAAGAGGAGGGGGAGCATTGGAATGGTACTTGTGGGGAAGGTATGGGGGAAAGAGGAGGGAAAAGAATTCCCGCACCCTGCTTCAGGAGAGACTGGAGGGTGAGGGTGGGGACAGTTTGGGAAGTTGGGGTGTGGTGGGGATGAGGTGTTGAGGGAGAGGTTCAGGGAGGAGGGGATATGTGTGGAAAGACCGAGTGTAAAGGCTAGCTGGACTGGGAACTTGGAGATCACAGTTGGGGGGAGAGGGGTTGGGGGGTGGAGCAGGGGAGGTATAGAGTTGTGGCGATTTGTGGTGATTTCAGACAGGATGTGTGTGCTGACATCAAAGAAGGCGATGGTGAAACATAGGGTGGTTGCGGTATTAGGTGGTATGTCAAGGGTGTTGGTAATCACTTGTGTTTCTGCACAATCTGTGGATTCATGTGGTCTGGAATGTGGTGTGCTTAACCCTTTTACTGCTGAATATTGGTGAAATAAGATCAGTTTGGCATGATTTTGAAGTGCAAAACTGCTCTTTGTCTACTTTGAAGCGGTTTCTGATTTAATGAATGAAAGTAATACAGTCCCAAGAGGAAGAGGTCCAAATAAGGGATGGTGACTAACATCCAGACCTCTAACTTTAATCTTATCTCAGATGGGTAACAGCCTTTCGCTGACCAGCATACCTGTCAGCAGCAGTTGAGTGATTAAATTTTGAAAGGATAAAGAAATCGAGAAATGTGAAATACAGGTATACTGTGTTGGTTTTTGTTTCACTCACTCCCTCTCTGTCATCGTCTGCCTGTCTTACCCTTCAAGTGTATTTCTCACTCTCTTCCTCCTTTTCACTGTCCCTCTCTCTCTGTGTTTCAGTGGGTTTCTCAGTCTCTACCCCCCATCTCTTTCTCTTCCCCCTGTCTCTTACTCTTTTACATTTCTTTCTCCATGTCTTCCCCTGAGATTGTGTGTCTTTCTGGCCTTATCTTTTTCACTTGATATTTCAGACATAGTGTTGCCAGCATGCCAGTCTGACACATGCACAATGACCTGTGTAACATCAGTGGTGATGTCTGCAGGTGTTTTTCCTTGTCGTCATGGTCCATTAATATTTCAGTGTTTGTTGTTTACAGCAACAGTATCGTGATGTGGAAAACTCACTGATGAGGTCAGCAGCAACTTCCGTTAATGTCGGAGACAGCGAAGATGACTGTAAGTCTTGTGCTTCTTGTTACATAGACTCTTCTTTTGTTAAAAAGTCCTGTTATTCTCTAATTAGTTGCACTTGACTGAAAGGAAATAAAAGTTAAGTTCAGATTTAAGATTTACTGTTTTTTAGTCTTGAGGTCAGTGACATGCTTGATCAAAAAAATTAACAAAAGTGAGGACTGCCTGAGTAATTGTTGTGACAAACCAGCAGCTATATATATGTGTCTGTATCTTTTTTTGTGTGTGTGGCAATATATTGATAATACAATTTCTTTAATGAGCCTCAGGGCCTGCTAAACATTATTACTAGACATATAGATATATGTCATTAGAAATAATTGAACAATTCATCTCAAAGGATGGCGATTTTTTCTAATCTTCCAGGATAATGTGCATGCAGACCTGCTAGTGTCCTTAGTCATCTTCGTGTTAGCTTGTATGCAGAATGTACATCATAAAGATGGTATGGAAAGGCAAACACACTCAGCATGCACACACCTTAGGCATTGAGTACAACTGCCTACATGGTAAAAGTGACCCGCAGCAAGTATGCTTTGAACTGATGAACCTTTGTTGGCATGTAGTATGTCTCCAAGATCTTGACACCAATGCATAGTAATTGAAGATGTGTATGTTATTGTTGGTTCAGTGCGACAGAGGTTACCAACATTCATGAAGGAGGGGGTGGCAGACACAGAGGTCACCAGGAGAGTCAAACGCTATGTCAACACCATTGATAAGTTCAGGTGAGGTGGTGGGTAAAAACTGAAAAAAATCTGTGTGTGTGTTTGTGTGTGTGTGTGTGTGTCCTGTGTCTGTCTGTGTCTGTGTTTGTCTATGTGGCTGTCTGTTCCGTGTCTGTGTCTGTGCATGTGTGACTGCATGTTACTCTTAAGATCTGCAGACTTTCTGAAAAATCCTGTTTGTCCACCTCCTCTCCCGACTGAACAGATGTCCTGTGTGTGATTTCAGTATCAGGCTGGGTGTGTTCCTGAGGCGTTACCCCATTGCCAGGATATTCGTCATCATCTACATGGTGAGTGGGTAACCAGCAAGTTTGCATGGGCTTCTCACTAACACTGTCAGCCACTCAAACTTTTCTTTTTCTTTTTTTTAAACAACTATTTTAAAACGTTTTATGAAGACATTTCTTTCTCCAAAGTAGTTACTTTAAATAGTGTCTGGTTTAGATTTGTTGCATAATAGTATTAATTGGACGGCTCACATCTTGCAGCAAATTTTGTGTTGAGTTCGGGTCATTTCTTCATGCCCTTTCTCCCTTGGATCAGGCTTGAGTTTGAAACCCCTATGTTCTTCTTACCTCCTGTGAGTAACCTTTGCAAACTGATAAAGCGTTCAAACAGTTGTGCTCCTTGTGACTGATAAGTTTAAATATTGCACTAGACTTTCACATGACTCAAGTGAAATAGCTTCAGAAAAGGATAGTACTGTACTGTATTCTCATGATTGATGGAGGCGGTGAGTCACACGCAACACAAGACGGGACAAGGAAGTGATGCGTTTCAGTCTAGGTGGCTCTGGAGTTCTTATTGGACACAAAAGCCAGAATTTCACACAGAGAAGTCTGATGTGATTGGAAAACAGTACAATACTATACAAGTCTTCATGTGATGTGTGTATTTATGGCTGGTTGTTCTGTGTGTGTGTGTGTGTGTGTGTGCGTGCATGTTTATGCGCGTATTCTGTGCGCATGCATGCGATGGTGGCATATTTTATGTTTATTATGATGTTTTATATTTGCAGTGTGTATTATTGTCTTATGTGTGTGTAGGTTGGTTTGTTTTTTTTTGTCATATGTCATGATGTGCTGTTGTATGTCCTTTAATACTATTGTATTTATATTGTTTCATGTGAGGCTTTTAGAGCCCACTGTTTGTGGAGTTTGCACCATTAGGTACAAAATGTTATTACTATTGTTACAAAACAAAACGTAACAATGCAACACAGCGCAACAACAAAATGCAATACAGCTCAGCACAAAATGCTTTTTTTTTTTTTTATTAAGCTGGAGTTGTTCAACCTGTTGACTTCTGAACCAGTTTGAAACCAGATCTTTATGGCAGGGAACTAAGGACTAGGGACAGCAAGTTTGTTGTTTCCTCTGTTTTTGCCTCTTGTGAATATACAGTGAGTTACTTTGATACTGTGCACATTTGACTGGTTCCAGAGAAGATTGAACATATCTGATCCGTCCCATCAGTCAATCATATTTTTCCCCAGAGAACTTGATTTTTGTCCAGAGTGATTATCATGTATATACTGTAAAGTTCGGTCTGTAAGCCGCGACTTTTTACTCCAGCTTTAGCCTCTGCAGCTTATACAATGATGTGGCTTATTTGCGAATTTTAACGATCCCGGGAGTGTCACGTTCTCGTCTATTCTTAGCTGCCCTTCAACGCACCAAAATCATGATTTCTGTCCATGAATTTTTGGATGAGCTTCAGGATAGAGTGCTAACTGTTCACGTTTTATAAATCAAATCCGCACACATTAAAGCCTTCAGATCAGCATTCAGTTCTACTCTGCTCAAGCGTACACCCTCATCATGCCGAAAACATGACGTTATGCCTATGATGCAGCCTTCAAATTGAAGGTGATTGAACTAGCAGACGACAGTGCAAGCGACGAACCAGCAGTGACCTCCACCTTCATGTTCATGAAGTGAAAGCGAGGCTGAAGTCAGTGACAAGATGGTGGAGGAAGTTGTGCTGGTTCTCTTCAACTCGGACACTGAAGACGAAGATTTTAGTGGATTTAGTGAGCAGGATGACGTTGAATAAATGTGACTATCCCTAAATTATGGCTCTTATTTTCGTTGTGTTTATTTTATTTTATTTTTTTGTGGCACTAGCAGTATTTTCATTTGCTTTTCTTTGTGTTGTTCCCGCTTGTGTTTATTTCATAACCTACACTATCGACAGCTTTTCTGTTGTATCAGTATGTGTTCCATTACCGGAAATAAGTGTGGCTTATAAACCGGTGCGGCTTATGTATGTATAAAGTTCAATTTTTTCCAAAATTTAGTGGGTGTGGCTTATATACCAGTGCGCTCAATAGACTGAACTTTACGGGAAATAGGAGTTTTTCTTACCTTTTATTGAAGCTGAAAAGTTGTAATGAAGACATGGAAAGTTTGAAACTTTAAAAGAACTAGATTATGATTGAGAAACAATGTAGTGCCGATCAGTGTGGGCTGCTTAAGATGGAATTGTTACATTTCCAGAACACAGCTTTTGGTTCTACACTGGTTTCTGATGGTGATAAAAAATATTTTGATCAATGTATGTAAGCACTTGTAACAACCCCTACTCCCATCCCGCCGGTTTTGTTGTTGTTCATAAGAATAACATGAGCTATGAAGGCTTTGGTGCTTGTGTGGGTGTGTGTGTGTGTGTTTTAATGTACCACTTTCACCTGTGTGTTCAGGCCATGTTGCACCTGTGGGTGATGGTGGTGCTGATGACCTATCAGCCTGAGATCCATGGCAAGGACTACCTGCCCTCAGAACATGTCCCCTCACCTTAGCTCTTGGGGCCTTTGACAACACATGGACCTTGATGGGGGAACGATCACTGGAGATCTCTCACACACTTCTCTCTCTGCATCTCTCTGTCTCTCTTTTCTTCATTTGTCTTCATTCTAGGTTGAAATATTCTCAAATACTTTTTTGTGAAAATGTAGTGTTTCTTGGGTGGGTTGACTGGGTTTTTTTGTTTTGTTTTTGTTGGTGTGTGAGTAAAACGTTTTGTGCATCATGGCAGCATACATTGAAGTAATTGATGTAAAAACATTGAAGAAATTGATTTAAAAACAAACTTGAACTTAATGAATGTGATTCAGATTTTGTTGGTATTTATATATTCATTTATTTATTTGTATTATGAGGATTTAAAGTTTATAAGATGTGTATTATTTACTAGACAAATGGTGGTGTTTTTTGTGGGGTTTTTTTTTCCAAACATCTCAGAACGTCATGTACTTACATTGGCCTGTGCAAAAACCCTGTTAGACAGTGAACGCATCAGATCTGCATAATATATGAGCTGACTTTGATATGTTTTTCTTCTATTATTTATTACTTTTAACAATTAGTTAATATCTTTTGATTATTGTTTTAGTGAAAGATTGTTGATATTATTTTTTATTTTTCATTTTTAGAAATACACATGTTGAATTTTGATGTTGTTTTTGAGCCACTGAAAGTTGTGAAAAATCAAATTTTCACCCCATCTCTCTCTCTTTTTAAAATTTTTTATCTAGTCTGTGGGAGATCACAGTTTATCTTACAGTCGTTATTCTGAATATTCCATGGATAGGGAGTGATAGAGAGTCTGGCTTGTAGACCTAGTGAGGTGATTTTTAATTGGTATTTAAGGAGTGATAGTTGCACTGTGATACAATCAGCTTCGGGAGTCTAGTTGTAGTAACTTACTTTGGAATCTTGCCCTGTGTCAGGTTTATCTTCCAGTGGTATGAATCTATATAGGGAAACCCCTGACCTTTCTGCTTTTACTCAGTTGGAGATGCTTGGAAGAACTTGTCACAGAAATACCAAAGTTCTTTGTGCTGCCATGCTCAGTGAGAAAGGATCAAAAACCAACAAAAGGGCAATTATTTTCTCATGATTCAAGATCTTAATCCCCTTCACCCTTTGTGTGGTATGAACTTATGAAAGATTACAAACAAAACACAGTAACATAATTAAGATGTAGAACAACTCATAAATACGTTGTGACACATGCATCAAGTGCTAAGTATAAGTTCTATAAGTAATGTGACAGTATTCCCCCCCCCCCTCTCACCTCCCAAAATGCGTACACTTGTTCATAGCTTATGAAAATTATCCACAATATTGCTTGAGACTGTTATGAGGAAATGAACAGTAAAGCTGTCTCTTACATTTGTGTTCTGTTTGACTGTGTAGTACAGTGAAGCAAGACTGAACATACAAAGTTACAACATTTTTGAAGTCATAGTTTGCTGCCCTTAGTGCTGTTTCATTGGCATTTCTCACACACAGCTCATTCAGAAGCCCTCATGTACAGGCACTCTCTTAGTCTCAGGTTGGTCAGCTGTAGCCCCTCAGTGGCGATTTATTTTGCAGGAAGTTCGCTGCACAGTGCACAGGCTCTTTCTGCATTTTACCATGGGCATTTCAAGTATGACATGCTGGACTCTGATGTAGCTTTGGCATGGGCTTTGCTTCAAATTTGTTTAGTCTTGGGAAACACGTTTCCATTGTGA
Organism: Babylonia areolata; assembly: GCF_041734735.1. Classification (NCBI taxonomy): domain Eukaryota; kingdom Metazoa; phylum Mollusca; class Gastropoda; order Neogastropoda; family Buccinidae; genus Babylonia; species Babylonia areolata. The sequence continues at coordinate 19,461,445 of NC_134896.1, read as the reverse complement.
ACATTGTTGTGTGGTGTTGACAATGTAAAGATTCTCAAGTTATGAAGCTTTCCAAGGTGAAGAAAATTGGTATGCCTTGGAAAAGAAAAGTATAATGATTTTGACACAGCCACAGCTCATGGACGCAGAATTTCAAAATCTGTTGCATTTGAATAAATGCATTATAACTCAGCAAGGCAGTGATGGCTTTGATAAGAGATGGCACATCCACTTGGTTCATGATGCATAAACTATAAACCTATGACCAGACCAGGATAAAAGATCTTGCCGTTAGACACTTGGCACAGTAGTAATAAAGTGTTGTTTTCAATATGGCTGTGAACAAAGACTAAGGCCTAAGAACTGGGAAGGCATTTATATTGTATGGTTTAATGGCATTATTTGTGTTGAGAAGTCAGTATGGTAAGTCTTGTGATGTACAAGGGGTTTAACTGTAGAGAAATGGACACATAGTGCATTTCCTTGCCCACTGTCCTCAGTTCATGTACATATATGTGAAACTGAAATATGTGATATATTTACCACAGTGGTCTCTGTTCAGTAGATTTGACAGCTTTTGATTCTTAACACACACACACAATGTTTTGTGCTTAATTCATCTTACAAACTGAGGGTTATCTTGTGTAAAATGTTGGTTTTGATTGCTGATTATTCGGACATATCAGTTGGAATGTGGTTTGTGGAAGACAGATAAGCAAAGCTGTGTTGCTTCCATGGGGTTGTGTTTCTTGACTGCCAAACACAAAATAGAAAATAAAACAAATCTTGTGTACACTGTTCCAGTACATAGATGGTGAGAATTTTAAATTTTAACAAACTGCGCAGGAAACAATTTCATGTCTTTTTTTGCGTTGTCTTATTCCAAGGACTGATTCCTATTACATTACTGCTGTCCTTTATCTTCGTCTTTAGTGTGGGAGAAGGTTCGTAATGATGCAAAGCACAATTGTGTGTGTTTATGTGTGTGTGCGTGTGCGTGTAAGTGCGCAAATATAGTGATAATAACACAATATGTTGATAAAACAGAAAGTGTTGGTAAGCATTTCTGCATTTATTGTGGATATGTTACCTCTTACTGTCACTTTATAAAATTTCACCCCTCCTTTGAACTTACTTTTTTTTAAACATTGTTAGTTTCTCTGTGAGTTGAAGGTAACTTGGATTATAAGTACGTCAGGTAACTGCAAGTGATTTAATTGTGCCAGACTGATAGCACACATTCTAAATAAAACTTCACCATGTCATTATGTGTGATTACCAGTTCACCCCATCAGTGTTAAACGTATGAAATTGCGGTTTTCTCTGTTTTGTGCTTTTGGAAGAGATTTTTAAAGACTATTATGTACTTTATTTTTGGAATATTCAGACTGGGACTGTTTCAAATATTTGTTCTAAAAGAATCACTTAATATCAGTGTAAGACAATATTTTAAATCATCATTATTTTCAGGGAAAACACGTTTCAACAGAAATGACAGTCAGTTCTTAATAACTGCCAAAATCATTAGTAAAACAATTAATAAACATGTTTATGTGTGCAATGTGTGCATGTAAGAGAGAAATGTGGAGAAATCAGCTAGCCTAAATAAAAGGCTGGAACAAAATGAACTGGAATAACTGTTGGATCAGGCATTGCTTATTCGCACCATTGATACTTTGAACACTTTGCATTAGCATCGTCTGGCAACAATTGTCATGGTGTCAAACATTTTTCTCTGATGTCTTCCGTTTGGAGGATAGTTTCACTCTGCATTGTACATACACTTTTTGATGTACTGGGGAAAAAAAGAGAGCGAGTGGTTATTCATGTGTGTGTGATCTTTTGGGTTGCATTTTGATTTTTGTTAAGCATTCAGAAAAGACATAAGGAGTAATTTTGTGTACGAGTGCCTCTGAATATATGTACAGTTACCTCTTTGAGAGAAAGAAAGAGAGAAAGTTGAGAAAACAAGCAAAAAAAAAACAAACAAAAAACAAAAACCCCAAAAGCCACAGCTTGAATGTGTACGCATGTTTCTTTATGAGAGAAATGTTTATTGATGTTTGTAACGAATCTCTCCAGGTCTTTCTGTTTTTGTTTTTTTATTATTGTTTTTCAAACGTGACCAGGTGATTCGCAATGCCTGTGATGGTTCAGTTATTTGTGTAAATAGAAATTATTACAATGCAATATCAGTTGATAAATGCCATGTGCACAGTTCTCTGTTCAGCTTCATGGTGTCCTCCGTACAGTGAAACAAGTGTACTTGTTTATCTCCATCTATCATGCTGCTTCTATGTGGAATCAAAGTGGGAATATTAAACTACAGAAAAAATTCCAGTTGTGTTTTTTGTTTCTGTTCAGTAGTACTTGAACAGAGATTTGTTCTGATTAATTATGCACTTAACTTCTCAACACAGACTTAATCATACACAACTTTTCAACACAGACTTAATCATATGTCATAATAACTTTCATCTTGTATCACACTCAAAGAATACATGTTTTACTTATAATTATCATGCATTGTGTTCCAAGCATCAGAATACCCAAGAGTCCAATCCTCTGCAGGAGGCAGGTGTCCAGGGGCCGCCCATGCCCCAGTGAGGTAAAGGGGCAACGATACTGGTATAGTGCTGACACTTGCTTGCAGGAAATGCGCAAAAACAGAAGGAGCCAATTAAGAATACTATGCATGCCCCAAAAACAGAACAAGCCATTTAAGAATACCATTTGAGAATAACACTGCGCTCAATAAAAAAATTGGATCCGCAGCTACCTGAGCCGAAACCACGGTCGCAGTCCCCCAATCCTCTGAAATTAGCATATCCTCAGACAATTCTGATGCCTGATATCTAAATATGTTTTTTTTTTTATCATCTGTCATTATTATACACTCTATTTTTCCATATCCTATCCCATTCTTTTTTCCTGACCGGCACACACAATACATTCCAAATAGCTTCTTTCCAATGACATTGCAAGCAAAATATTGAATCTATTTTATCATGACAATCTATACACAACTGAAACAGCATTCACTCATGAAAACCACCTTTCTTCAGGTAGATGTATTTCATATTATAAACAAATTATGTCACCATACAAAGGTCGTACAGGGTTTACCAAACACAAACTGATGAATCCAAGAAATGGTTACTCTGTTGTCAATCACAAAATCAGAAAAACAATCCCAGTTTCAACAATAATCTACAGCATGCAACATATTGTGAGAAGTCCAAATGCTGTCATTTGTATTTCTGAAGAAGTATTATAGTTTCATAAAACTGACCCATAATACCTTGATTCAAACAGAACACAGCTAAAAAGAGAAGAAAAATCAAGTTCTGATAGTCTTCACACAGCTCCCGAGCACCACCTCCCCCTCTGTCTCTCGCTCACACCCTCAATATAAGCTGTAAGTCAATGCTGCTGACACGTGCATGCTAAACAGATCATCACACTGTGATTTTACCAATAATCATGTCCATTTTGACCAGTAAAAGAAATAAGCACAACCAAAACTCTTCAAACACAAACCTAACACAGGAATTCACAAACCAGTGGTAAGCTGAATTTCAAAAGCAAAGCAGATAATCATTTACAAGAGTCTTGCAGACTACTACATTGTAATTACTCTTTCTGCATTAGGTTATGCCATAGTATTGAAAATGAGTAACAGAAAACAGGAAAATACAATTCTTCCCAATCTCCTGTCAGTTTCTCTCTCATGTGCACACACACACCACACACACACACTCACACACACACACACTCACACACACAGAGCTTCACAGAAGTAATAAATGTTTAAAGGTTGTAGTGGAGAATCAGAATCTTGGGAAAAAAACAAATGGTTTGCAGAAATTCATACAAGGCCTTTTCGGCAGAGGTACGGATCTCTGTGCATGATTTCTAAACCCTCATAATTTCCTTCTCTCTCTCTCTCTCTTTTAGTATTCTGGAAGTGCTGCTATGTTAAGCCACTTTCCACACAAGAAGTGTCATGAAAAAACAACTACTGACTGAAACAAGGAACAGTATTGCCTTTTGTTACCGAAGACACTGCTAAAAAAACAAACAACAAAAGTCTATTAGGATGGTCATCATACTATATGATGCTGTTTACAGTCTATCAATCTTAGACAAGTGTATTCTTATTCTACTCTGATATGTACATAAAACTAAATTTTGAGAATGTGGCCATATGAAAAATAAAGCAACAACAAAAAAAAAACTAAGACATTGCACAACAAAAAACAAACAAACAAGTGAAGACAGAAAACATTACATGCATCTGAATGCTGCAAACAAAAACCATCACCAGCTCCACCAGTACCCCCCTCTAAAATTAACAAATTAGCATTTTCAAACTTTCATTCACACACACGCATATATGCCTTTGTGATCCTAGACAGTAACACTTTGATAGGAAAATTACAATTCTTCAGAAAAAATGTCATTGAAACCATCTGTAACATGTAATTCAAATATAGTTCACTTTCGATGTATGACAGAAATAAAAACACCTGCTAAAAACACAGCCATTTACTGAACATAAAATGCAAATTTTAGAAAATGATATCTGTCTCTTAGTTTTTGCAACTGGTTTTTAATAATTCCTTTCTCTTTTAACAATAAATTTCGAAATGAATGAAAGTTAGCATCATGGTACAGAACTGGTTATCCTAGATCCCTTCTTCAAAACTGCGATCAGTTCTGTGATCAACGCCACCAGAATTTCCAAAATCATTTTCTTTCATATTGCATATGTCTTTTTTTCTTCTTGATACCTTAATGTATTAGTAAAAACATAGATTCATGATTATTATCAATAATGTTTAATGGAAATAATGGGAGTCATATCACTTACCAGGCCTTCTCTTCTATATTACCCTGCAACGATTCAATCAAACTTTCACCTTTCTAAACCACATTTTGCTAAAATCACAAATTGCTTCCATGATTTGTTGGAGACTTACTGGACTAGTTACAAAATTGTATTGGCACATCATGATCTCCACCTGTGACCAAATGTTGATAACTGATTATTTTGACCTGATTGGTCATTTAGAAATCAACCCCAAAATGATAATGAAAACAAAATAAAAAAATCTACCAGGATAATGGTTTGAAACTGACAACAACAGAGTAGGGTTTGACAATATATATATATATATAATTACAATGAGAACTTTTACCCAGAATACATTCAAGTAAACAATAAAATCAAACTAAAAGCAATATATAAACACTGGTGTAAAGATGACAACATAATAGGTCAAAAAGAACAACAATAAATTGTATATCTATTTTTTCTTCAAGAAAGGAGTCGGAGGGAAAAGATATGCAGTTCCATAAAAGACAGCATATGGACACACATTTAAGGTTCACTTTTAAAGATGAATACTGTGGAAAGTCACAGAGTCTTCCCATTTTCTCATGAGAGATGATTACTGTAATAAACGCACTGTAGTGAATTGTGTTGCATTACATTCTGCTAAAGGATGAGTTGAACATGATAGATTAGCCTGCCAGTGTGTGTGTGTGTGTGTGAGAGAGAGAGAGAGGGAGAGAGAGAGGGGTGGTGGTGGTGGGTGGTGTAAACATGTGTGTGTGTGTGTGTGTGTGTGTGTGTGTGTGTGTGTGTGTGTGTGTGTGTGAGTGAGTGCATGTGTGTGTGTTGATATCAAGGTCCAGTATCCAGTAAGCACAATCAACACAAATCAGGTTCCGCATTGAGCTGTTTCTTCACTTTGACCAGCATGGTCGTGAGGTTCTTGTCTAGCCGTGAAATGCTGTCGAATTCCCGCAAGGCTTCAGTGAATCCATCCACATTTTCTTCTTCACAGGCTTTCAGTAGATTCTGCACATATTTGTAATGGCACAGCTTCATCGTAAGTCAAAACATAATCTTATACATAGACATTTTAACACCTGCTCTCAATGTTAAAGATTAAAGATCTTGTGCCCTTTACATCAATCAGGGCAGTGAATTCATGTTCAGTGTCTAGCAGTGGTCAGTGTCTAGCAGTGGTCAGTGTCCGGCAGTGGTCAGTGTCCAGCAGTGGTCAGTGTCTAGCAGTGGTCAGTGTCCAGCAGTGGTCAGTGTCTAGCAGTGGTCAGTGTCTAGCAGTGGTCAGTGTCCGGCAGTGGTCAGTGTCCAGCAGTGGTCAGTGTCTAGCAGTGGTCAGTGTCCAGCAGTGGTCAGTGTCTAGCAGTAGTCAGTGTCTAGCAGTGGTCAGTGTCTAGCAGTGGTCATCAGATGACAGGACCCAATCCCCTCCTTCCGCCATTTCAACCATCCCCAAACGATGCCAGGTACCAGTTCACACCTGGGTGGAGTGAGGAAAATCAAAGTCCTTTTCCCCAGGGATACAACACTATGCCAAACAGGGCCTTGAACCCTGATTACTGCTGAACAGTGGATTAGAAGTCAGATGGTTTGCCGATTCTGACGCAGCACTTCTATGAAGATGTTAACAATAATAACACATGCTCTGTCCCCTATTTATTTATTATTATTTTTTTTTTATTTTTTTAATCATTTTCATCACTACTACGTTTTTTTATATCATAATTATTATTGATTTATTTATGTAAGCTTATCTTTTTTCTTTTTTTTTCTCGCTGCTGGTCAGGCATCTGCTTGGCAGATGTGGTGTAGCGTATATGGATTTGTCCGAACGCAGTGACGCCTCCTTGAGCTACTGAAACTGAAACTGTCCCCTACACACACACACACACACACACACACAGATACACACAATTCATCCACCCTCCACTCACACACACACACACACACTTTATCTTCTTCAGACACCCACTCACAAACACACACTCCAACCCCTCTGGACACACACCAACATCCCCTAACTCCATGTCCACCTTCAGAAGAGGCCTCACCTTCACCAGCTTGCACTCCCTGCTTTCAGAGAAGGCGGGGAACATGTCCTCGTACTTGGTCAGGGACAGCTGAGCGTTGACCAGGTCCACGCACATGTGGCACACACAGGCCTTGAAGAAGTGGTCCTTGGCACTGTACTTCAGAAGGCTGTTGTCCATGGCATACATCCCCAGCTGAAAGACAACACGGTCACAGCTTCACCTGTATGTGGGCTCCAGTCTTGGCCATCAAACAAAACAGGACTGCTGAGCCTATAAAATTAATGGAGAAAATGTGTGACACATAAAAAGGGTTGTGAAGTAATACTCACTTAAATAAGAAGTGTCCATGTTTCAGACAATCTTCTTCTTCTACCTCAACTTTGAAGAGTCACTGGGGTGCCTTACAGAAGAAGTGTTCATAAGATTCCTCTGGTCTGCCAGTTGTGTGTCAAAGCTAAAGTCTCTGCAAATGCGTTTTCCAGTATATTCTGCAGTCAGTCCCTTTTTCTTTCTGTCTTCCCCTCCATTTCTCTCCATCAACAGTTCCTTGAAGGATTGTTTCAGCAAGACCACTGGATCTTGTTATGTGGCCACACCAGCTTCCTTTTCTTCTTAAGGTCCAATGTGCTGCTCAGTGGTTTGGCAAACTTGTTCACTGGTCATGTGATCAGTGTATGTGATGATTAGTATCTTGTGATAACACCTCATTTCCATGGGGTTAAATCTTCCCCCCAAATCTGCTGTGAGGGTCCATGCCTTCCATGCATACTAAAAGATGGACACACCAGTGCACGCAGGAACCTGATTTTACTTCCAGGAGACTTGGTGTCAAGACCATAGATCCTTCTTAAGGGACTGTGATAAGTGAAAATGACAGTGGAGGTATAGGCAAGACTAAAACGATTTAAGAGTACTAATCAGCAGAAAAAACAAACATTGGCAGAAATGTGACAACAGAAGTACATTCAAAGAAAAGGGCCATTGGAGGTCTGGGAAAGAAAGAACAGTCTGGAGTGAGGAAAAACAGTAGCTGTACCAGCAGTAACAATAATAACAGCAATAACAGGAATGGACATCAAAGTGAAGGGACATAAGGCAGTAGGTGAGAACAAACCGTGCAAAAAGGACATTTTCTATCTAAAATTACGTTTAAATAACATACTTACCGTGACCCAACTAGTGCAGACTCCGGCAGGGGTCTGACATTCCTGCCTGTGCAAAACTACTATCCGCCTATGTGGAGAAAACGAAAGTACTACGGCCAATAACCTCCCAGAAGTAGGTAACCTCCCCTTTGTCCCGCTGGCTAGTGCCCTCTTTTTCCGGCGGCCATCATGACGCCTGTTCCTGTGCTCTTCATACGGCTAAGTTTTTTTTTCGTATTTTCTGTCTGTGACTGGCTTATTTATTTTATAATCTAATCTCTCAAGGTGGGGTGATAAAAGACTATAAATAAGTAAACAATTTGATGAAACCTGAAAGACATTATTACCTCATGGGTACTATACATCTTTGACTTCAAGGCTGTTTAAGGAAAAAAGAAATGGTCTCTAACAGCAACACACAGTGAGAGACTCAAGATTTCTCTGTTTGAATCTGGTATCACCACAGCACCTCCACAGTTGTGTGTCAAACCGCAAGATGTGTGCCATTTTCAAAATCTTCCTCAAGTCTGATTTCAGATGAATGTCTGAAGAATCCACTGCTTGACATAGGATATAATCTGTCAGATTCTCTGTTGAACTTGCATCACTGTGTTGTTTTCAGAGCATCATACAGGCCGTATTCATCCTCAGCTGTAGCGATAAAAGGAACACAATCTACACAAGACTGGGAACATTAAACATTTCATGATCACTCATCAACAAGTGCAGCGACCTTCATTCTTTCACACAAGACAAAGGTACACACCTTGTGTGTGAAGCAATGCTGCCTTGAAGTCATGGTGCCTTTGTTCAGTCAAAAGAGATGTGACTGTACTTATTCAGCAGTTCAGCACTTAGTGGATCAGACACTCATGAACACACCTTTACTCCTCCATCACATCTCCTTACCCACCCCCTGGCTCCCTCCTACCCCTCATCTTATTCTTCCTTTCTTGTTTCTTTCTCTTCTTCCTCTTATACCAGTTGAAGAGAAAGAAGGTGGTGACATGAAAAGGGACGAATGCTGGCCTGTGACTCACCTGTTCATATATTTCAATGGCTTTCTCGTAGTTCTCCAGCTTGGCCGAATACTCTGCCACCTTGGATAGACACTTGTTAGCTGAGCTGCACACACAGGAAAAACAACAAAATTGTTTTAAAAGAAAACTAGGCAGCATTTTGAAACACCAAGAAGAATGACGGTCCTTAATGCAGTAAACAGAATAAACAAGTGCATGAGCTGAAATAATAATGAGACTTGTATCATATTTCCCAAGGCAGAGGTCTGTTTTGCTGAGCAGAACATTCATTCTACTTTGTCATTTTCTGTAATAGCTTGTATTGCTAATTATTTCTACTCTTCAATTCTTTTTTTCACAAAAATTCACTCTTAGATGTCAAGAATAAAAAAGGAAAGAAAAACCAACCAAACAAACAAACATCAAGAAATCCTAGTTCATCCAATGGAGTGTCCTGACAGTATAAACCTGTATCAACATCACCTGTTTCTGATGACAATGACCACATCCATACAAAACTACTGGCAAGAAATGCCTGTCATTAGGAGGGTGAATTTCTACCAACCACAGTGTGCACCAGATGAAGAGCTACAACATGAAGATCATAATGTTCTCCCACAGGATCACCGCCTCAAACTGGGACCACACAGTCCAGGGTCATCCACTTCACACAAAGTCTTTGGGAGTGTTGCTCAAAGTTTCTGACCAGTGTCTGTGTCTCTCAGTCTGGTTCACACCAGGATACATTACAAGATGACAGCCTTGTCAAGTAGTCCAAAACCTTAATGGATCCCCACAGCAGCTTCTTCATCACCCCAATCACAATCGAAGTATAGAAAACAAAATGTCCTAAATTCTTGGACAAAAACACACAAAAAAGAGGTCAATGGGTGGAGGGCAAACAGTGATCAACCAGCCCCTCATAGTTTAGAGGTCAGGCAAAGGGCTGACAACTCTATCCTGTAAAATACTGTTTGAAACCCACACCAGAGATGATAATGTATGTTTCATGGTCACAGAAGAGGTGGACAGAAGAGTAAACGAGGTGTGTTGGAAGATCCGTGGAAACACAGGTTAAGGGTTTGTTCTTTTCTGATGCTGTTGTTTTGTACTGTTACCTGTTGGACTCTTCTCCTTTGTAATAATCAGCAGCCTGTTCATAGTTGGCAATTGCCTGAAACAAACACGGAACTCTTCAGCCACAATTTCATTTCTTTCAGATACATTGAAATATCTATCATTGTGCATATGTTGTGTGAAATCTAAATGTAAAAAAAAAAAGTATTCATTTCTGCTTATGATTTTGGAGATGAACAACATAAGACAAGAATGGTTATCATTTCTAAGAGAGAAATTTCTGCCATGTTTGTTGATGAAAAAGGGACATGTGAAAAAAAAAGAAAGAAAAAAATTGGTTGCAGAAAAGCTCATGACAAATCCAGATTCACTCATCTGTTGTCACTGTGAAACAGGGGACTGCTTATAATTCACATGTAGTAAAAAACAACCACCCAGCTGTATGGGAAAACGGATTGTTAGACCATGCATCTTGGCCAGATACAGGAAAAAAAAGGGAATGTTCTGAATCAACAAAAGCAAATTTGCGCTTACTGTGTCTTAAGAACAGAAGGAATCAAATCAGAACTGGTGATATGATCCATTTAGTGAGGAACATGGGGAAACACACAGTGTCTGCTGTAGGGAAACACACACACACACACACACATGTGTGCGCGCTCACGCATACACACAAATGCTCAAAACACTCACAGACATGTACAACAGTAACAAAATAACACTGATTCCAGTCACTAGATTTACAGAAGGAAAAAAAACATTCCCAAAAAACAAAAACTAATGCTGTGTTGTATACTTGAAAAGCTTTAAGACAAATGGAAATGTGTACATTCATAAAACATTCAACACAACACCACAAGCTGACACAAGTCTGCACGATTGCCCACACACCTTCTCAATGTCCACCAGCTCTGACTCGTAGATTTCTGCCACCGTGATGTGATGCTTGGCAGCTATCGTGAACCGACCCTGCACACACAGTGTAGCACCATGCTGAGCTCAACCACTATGACTGGATTCAGTGCAAAGCAGACACGTCACCTGAAAACAGGCCGCACACTTTCCTCCTTGTCAGTCCCCCTTAACCCCTTCAGTGCTGAGCCTTGATGAAAAGAGATCAGCGTGGGAGTCTTCTTCTTCTTTTGTGTTCACTCGTATGCACACGAGTGGGCTTTTACGTGTATGACCGTTTTTTACCCCGCCATGTAGGCAGCCATACTCCGTTTTCGGGGGTGTGCATGCTGGGTATGTTCTTGTTTTCCCATAACCCACCGAACGCTGACATGGATTACAGGATCTTTAACGTGCGTATTTGATCTTCTGCTTGCATATACACACGAAGGGGGTTCAGGCACTAGCAGGTCTGCACGTATGTTGACCTGGGAGATCGTAAAAATCTCCACCCTTTACCCACCAGGCGCCGTCACCGTGATTCCAACCTGGGACCCTCAGATTGACAGTCCAACGCTTTAACCACTCGGCTATTGCGCCCGTCATCAGTATGGGATAAATTGTAAGTGCAGTTACTTTGTTTGCACACTTACAGTCTTGATTTTGATGAACAAAAGGCATGCAGTCCCTTCAGGAAGACGTGCAAATAAATGAGGGTGACTGACACCCTAACTTGTAAGCTCAGTCTGTCTCAAGTGACATCCCTTCACTGACGAGCATACCTGTCAATATCAGTCAAGGGGTTAAGGATAAAAACAATAATAAACACACAGGGTCAAAATACACCTCTGTCAAACTGCACACAGATCCATAAAAAACAACAAGATTTCAAAAAAAATATATGCATATGCAAAATTATTTGCTATTACAATATAAAGGACCACTTTCACTCAAAATACTATCGCTACTAATGATAATCTAATCTATACAGTGTCTTTCCATATAAAACATGCTCAGTTTTAGCTGTACAAATGTAAAAAATTGATGTGTAAAACATGTACTGAAATAGTAAAACCTATATGCATCAAAACCAAACTCTTGAATCATCCAACCTTGAACATTAACAGAAGACATTATTTTTGTTTCAACCTGAAGTCCGAAGATGACAAAAAAACATCCACACAAACAGCTTAGGAATCATATCACCTATATGACATGTTGCGGCAGTCACTCCTTATCCGAAGCAGTATCTCACTCATCACCCTCCCCTCCCCTCCCCAACCCCTCCCCTCTTTCTCCTTACCCTCCCCTTGTCACTGACAAGTCACACAATTTAATAATAACAATAATGAACATTTGGACACCCTATCTCCGGAAAGCCCAGAGCGTTTACAAATACAATTACACATACACACATTGATGCAGATACATTTTATAACATTCATTTGCCTATACACATCACAAAATAAACAGGACGCACACTCACACACACACACACACACACTCACACACACACACTCACACACACACACACTCATACACACACTCATACACACACACACACACTCACACACACACACACACACACACACACACACACACACACCAGGCATTCACACTGACACATTTCATTCCTCTCTCCATCCACCAACAATCATGGACAGACATACAGGGCGGAAAAAAATCATCATAACAACTGTAGATAAGGTGAGTTCTGAGAGCTGATCTGAACGAGGACAAAGACTGAGCGTGTCAGACAGAGTTTGTTCCATCAGATGACAGGTCAAATGAAAGAGAAAGCAGGTTCCCCATGGAATTTCTTTCACCTGTTTGGTATGCGATAAATGTGAGTGTCACAGGAGGAATGCAGAGACAGAGACGGAATATAGATCTGGAGGAGTTCCTGAAGATAAGGAGGAGCAGAGCCAGAGATAACATTATAACAAAGAGTGGCAATCTTGTATTCTGAAAGAAACAGGCAGCCAGTGCAGTTCTGCGAGGAGATGTGGTCACGTCTGCGTGCCTGGAAGACAAGGCGGGCAGCACAATTCATCACTTTTTGAATTTTTTCAACATACTTCTGGGGATAGATCAGCTAACAGAGAATTGCAGTAATCTAACCGTGAGAAAACAAGGGATGTAACCAGGGTATTTGTTGCATCAACAGTCAAAAATGGTCCGACAGATGTTATTCTGTGGATTTCAAGGTAGGCAACTTGGCAAATTTTTGAAACCTGATCTTTCACTGAAAACTTACTGTCAATGACAACACCAAGATTACGAGCTTTGCGGGAAAAGGGGATATTTCTGTGTCCTTCAAGAGGCAGAGATGATGAAAGTTCTGATGGGTTGGAAGAGTCATTCAACTGTAACTTGTTTCACATAAACATTAGTTTCATACATACAGTGGAAAAAAAGAAAAAAAAAAAAGAAAAAAAAAAGCTAGTTTGCATACAAGCACCTGTCATGACAGAATGAACATACACACAATTAAATGTACAGTCCCACTATGGTTTCATCAAATCTTGGACAAGTCATCCACCCTTTCAGCCATAACAAAGTCAAATTTATAGACTACATTATTCAACAGTTATTTAAACAAGAAAACATAAATCACAGTATACACTCACCATGTCTGTGTAGATTTCAATAGCTTTTTGCATGCATCGGATAGCCTCTGTAACATCAAATCAACGAAGGAAACTGTAAAAGATGCTAAAAAAAAAATTTGAATGTGGCATTTTTCTTGAGTTATCACCACTTCTGGCAGTACTGGCGAACCAATGTTATATTTTCCAAAGTTGCCAATATTTTGTATATTTGTCGAACACTCCATATATAAAACAACCAAGCAAACAACCAGCAACATGAAACCTTAGTTGTAACATAACTCAACTGTTAGTGCAGCATACAGGAGTCACATTTCAATCCCTTTCATCAAATTTATTCAAAGAAATGTTGTTGTTTTAAAAACCTTTAATGATGTTAACTTAAACCAAGACAAAAATATAATCCTTTAAAAAGAACAAATTCCGTATCTAACAGTGCATACTGGGAGGAACAACCCATGAACGCTGAATCCAAGGAAGAAAAAGAAATTTATCAATCATTCAATAGGGAAATTATGCACAAATTCAGTAATGCCAAGTAAAATAATACAGCTATTTAATTTGTTTTCATATTCACATGAAAAATCATTAATAAAAAGCCCTTGAATCAGATGATATTCCCATCTCTCTCTCTTTCTCTCTCTGTAACACACACACACACACACACACACACACACGTATACACACACTCACACAGGGAGCACACAACCCCTTTCAATTTAATTTCCACAACAGACGGTAACTTTCCATTTCTGATCTCCCTCACCATTGGCATCTCCTTTGCGGTAACAGTTACCAGCATCCACGTAATGCGTCGCCCCCTCATGTTTGCTGCCCAATGCCAGCTGCAGTTCTGCTGCTTTACAGAACGCTTCCCCCGCCACTGCACACCACAACATATCGCATGCAGTACACACACATAAACAGATGCATGCCTGTGAATGTAAAATAACAAAACTCACCAATCATCCAATCATCCCAGTTATCTGTATATCAAGTGCTTCAGCAGCAAGCTGAAATCAGTGCCTGTCTGCATCAAACTATTCCTGACAGCCATTAGATGTACATCCATGAAATGTGGAATCACCTAACTTGCAAACACCAAAGAATGATAGAAATGCAAGCACAATGCCACTGATCTAGCGGCTGAGAAAAGTCAGAAAGTTGGTAAGATTATGGCAGAAACAATGTAGATTACTAATAGCTGAGTCTGACCAAATTCTTTTAAAAAAAAAGAAAGCGTCAAATCACAGAAGCTACCACAGATCTATACCCACTTTCTGACATTACTTTGTCATGAGCCGAAGCTAACCACAATGGATGACATTATCACAGAACCTACTTGACCACTTCTTGGCCATCTTGAAAGCATTGGCAGCTCTGACGAACAGGTCTGCAGCTTCTTCCTGCTTACTGGAACCTCCTCTGCAAGAAAACAAGACAAAGTTTCAGTTTCAGTAGCTCAAGGGGTCGTCACTGCGTTTGGACAAATCCATATACGCTACACCACATCTGCCAAGCAGATGCCTGACCAGAAGCGTAACCCAACGCGCTTAGTCAGGCCTTGAGACAAAACATTAACACAGTCAACCACAAAAATGAAGCTGGGAAGTCTAACTAGGCAAAGTAGTCAGCAAAGATGGAAGTGCAGATGAAGAAATCAGAACAGAATCAACAAGGCAAAGTATGCACACAATACCCTGCTGACTGCACGCAACTCTAAGCCCTCCCCAACCACATCAAAACGAGGATATATTTAAAACAAAGATGAAGTCTGGAAATGAACAAACAGTTAGGCATGGAGATGAAAACTGAAATGATTAACAAATAGTACAGAGTGATAACTCTCTCCATTAACAAGGTACTCAACTTCAAGTCAGTGCTGCTTACGCTACCGATTCAGCTAGCACACAGGTAACTAAAAGGTACATTGGAAATAAAAGGTACATAAAGGAAAAGAACAAAGGAGCTGAAGTATGGATGTGTAAACCCAACAGGCTGGTCAACCCTTGTCATTGAGAGCCTAACTACATTTTTACAAAACATGAATCTAAAGTAAAACAAATAAACAAAATGAACAAATAAATGGATACATTAAAAAAAAAAATAAAAAAAAAGATACATTAAAATATAATATAAAAAGAAACATCATACACAAAAGGCACTGAAATAAAATAATAAAAACTAGCCATGTTCAGTGGACTTGTGCACTTCCACACACATGCATACTTTAGCACACACACACACACACACACACATACACACACACACACACACACACACTGTAATGTATATGCACCGATGTGTTGTCTTAAACATCTTTGCCCCACCTTCCATATAGATATACAGACACATAAATAATGTATTCACACGCTCAAGAGAAAAAGGCACATGCATACATCTGTGCAGCTACACTTGCAGCTGTGTCCCAAAATCTACACAAACACCCACCCACCTAGCCCCCCTACACATCTGAAGCCTCTAACACATACGTACACACACACATACGGTATACAAACATACATACATACACATGCACCAGTGTCATGCTTAACCTGAGAAATAAACAATAAACAAACTGTTAACAACAGTTAAGGCTGCTATAATGTCTAAAAATGAATACTGACGTGCTTTTTGGGGAGGGGGTAGATGAGGGAGGAAACTTTCAGTTTCAGTTTCTCAAGGAGGCGCCACTACGTTCAGACAAATCCAAAAAGCTGCACCACCTCAGGCAGGCAGATGCCAGACAGCAACATAACCCAATGTGCTAGTCAGGCCTTGACTGCTTGCATGTATATTTGTGTACCTATAAATAAATGGAATTTTTTCCAACAGAATTCTGTCAGAGGACAACACATTTGTTGCCACAGGTTCTTTTTCAGTGTGCCAAGTGTGTGCTACACACAGGACCTCAGTTTATCATCTGATCCAAATGACTAAATGTTCAATTTGATTTTCCAGTCAAACTTGGGAGAAAGGGCAAGGGAGAGATTTAAACCTAGACCCTCAAGAACAATGAATTGGCAGATAAAGTCTGATCCATTCTGCCACCTTCTATCCTGGTTGAAGTTAATCAAGTTAAATCAATAAATGTCTCCACATAAATGTATCTTCTTGTGTGATGAAAAGGCAGCAAGTTAATTTTTGGTGGGCATTGAGGGAGATATCATGGCTATATCCACTTTCTTCCCCTCTGTGTGACTGGTGTTGTGAATGTCCACACCTTGTTGTGAACACTACTCATTCCATCTTGAGGGGAAAAAATTTGGATATTGCCAGTATCATTACTGATTTTTAGCAGTATAACAGGGTGGAGCAGTTACCATTGTAGTATCAGGAACAAAATGAACTCATGACATTGCATGGATACTGGACTTCAGACAGTGCTCTTTACCCAAGATGTACATGAGTATGTACATGTGTGTGTTTGTGGGTGGGTGGTGGTGGTGGGTGTGTGTGGGTGTGCATGTGTGTGAGAGTGGTATATGTACACACGAGTGTCAGGGTGTGTGTGTGTGTGTGTGTGTGTGTGTGTGGTTTGTTTACTTCTGCTCGGTATCAACGACAAAACATGAACAGTTTTAACCGTTCTTCCCTTTCTTTTGTGGGAAAACCATTCAGAACCTTACAATATGAACAATTTCGACAACAGATGGTGAAACATCGTGTTATATTTTCGAAAGTAATCAAGACATTAAACTTATTACGGTAAACGTACTGTCATGAAACATCACAATCAAAAGTCGCCACATCGTACTTGTACAACAATCTCATGTCAAGCAGATCACACTCACCCAAAACTTGCCATCAAGGACCCAAAGAACCCCTTGGATGACTGGAGTTTTTTGTTTGCCTCCTGCATTAACTGCATTCCCTTCTGTTCGTTGTCAGCCATGACTGTCGTCTGCTAAATTAAGTCTGACAAACACCAACTTTGTTCTGCAATGACTGGGTCAGCTTGTGTCGCTGCTAATTTTGGGTATTTGCCATTCACTGCCAACCAATTCGGTCGATTCGTCAACTTCCGTTCTTACAAGGGAAGCCACTCAACAATTTTTTGCGTTTAAGAAGACTTATAAAATATAGACTTCTCTCCCATGAATATGAGGGGCAGTTCATGGGATGTCTGAAGCAAGGTTGATTCGCCAAGACTACCGTTTGACAGTTTTCACAGCCATCCACTTAATTTCAAAGTCTATAGTATGTGTAAACCAAACTTCCATATCAAATTAAAGTCTCACAGAATACTCACTGGAGACACGTAGAAGGCCTGATCTCTGACGAAGGAGAAAACCAGACCACCTCCAAGAAGAAGTTCTGGAGCTTCATCAAAGCAAGAAGAACAGAAGGAGTGGGCGTCTCCCCACTTAAAGAAGCCGGGAAACTCATCTCTGACCCCAGAGAGCGAGCCCAGATCTTAAATATCCAGTTCCACTCAGTATTCAGCCCCAAACACACCATTACAGCTGAAGAATTCGAACAGCAGTGCCCCCCTGGACCAAACCCTCTAGACTATCCATCATGCGCTGATATAAACATCACAGAAGATGGAGTTAGGAAACTCCTGCTCAACCTCAACCCCAATAAAGCCTGTGGCCCAGACGGCATTACCCCCAGACTTTTGAAGACCGTTGCAGAGGAGATCACTCCAGCCTTCACCCTGCTCTACCGCATTTCATACTCCTCCGGCACTCTGCCACAGGACTGGAAACAGGCCAACATCACACCTGTCTTTAAAAAGGGAGAAAAATACAAAGCTGCAAACTACCGCCCCATCTCCCTCACCTGCATAGCCTGCAAGCTGATGGAACATATTATCACCAGCCACATCATGTCCCATCTTGAGAACAATGAGACTCTCTGTCCAGAGCAGCACGGCTTCCGACGCGGACGGTCATGTGAAACGCAACTCTTAGGGTATGTGGAAGAAGCGACTAGAGAGATAGAGAAGGGAAACCAGGAGGACACTATCATCCTCGACTTCTCAAAGGCGTTCGACAAAGTTAGCCATACCCTACTTGTTCACAAACTATGTCGTTACGGCATCAGAGGACGCACCAATGCCTGGATCAAGGACTTTCTCAAGGACAGACAGCAGGCTGTGGTAGTGGAAGGAACAAGATCCGACCTTCTACCCGTGGAATCTGGCGTCCCTCAAGGCTCG